>NC_056741.1:1790297225-1790644725 GCF_019279795.1 Protopterus annectens | reverse complement strand
GAGAAAGAAACTGCTTGTTGTTTCACCAAGAAATTTTTCATTATTCCAGCTATAACATTAGAAGACCGGACCCTGGCTAGTGGCCTGAAATGGGTGGAGTCCCCACCAGTGCCATGAACTGGACAAGTATACAATAAGCACACACTGCAGGTTTGGGTACAGCTGATGTTATTTACTTGATGTTTTATGTAAAGCATACAATGGTGCAAAGTGTGTATTTTTACATGTATCTAGTTAATTCGTTTTACATTAAAATGCAGTTTGGGCTTCTCAGAGCTGGCTTTTTGATTTTTTTTTCATTAAGCTACAGTCTTGCTTATTGAGGCAGGAATTTTCTTTATTTCAGGCAGTGAGATGTACAGATGTGGTGACAATGTAGAGACCTCTAGTGGTCAAACCTTGCAATTCATTAACAATGATACCAGTAAACTCGGCAACCATTACCGCACAAAAGTGGGGGTGGGGGATTTACCACTGGAAGTTAGACATCACTGGTGTCACAGTAATGTTAGTAGATGCATCAAGGGCTATGTATAGTAGGTGGGAACAGAAAGGTTAACACTTTAAAAGGTTAATATGCTTTCTAAATGAGTGTATACATGGTTGGATCTAAGCACATTCAGAAACAGCAAATGGAGTGCAATAGGCACATGCTCAGGCATTACAATGTTGCTAAGTGAAACATGTAGCCAAGTTTATTTATTTATTTATTTATTCATTTTTTTATTTATGTATGTATTTTTCTTTGTGAAGTTTTGCAATACTGCACATCACACAGGTGTGTCTACTTGGTGAATTGCAATGCTTCTTCCTCATCTTCTTCAACAAACAAAAAAAAAATGCATAAGTACAAAGTGACCTAAAATGTCACTTTGTACTGGATTTATAGTTCTTGTCAGTTATTCTTGCGATAATAACTAAAGAATCGTGCTTCTTAGATGCACATTAATCCCTAAATTAGTACTGTTTGAACTGCCATTCAATAATGTGAAATAGTTTGCTTTTCTAAAATCATATGAGCTATGCAAACTGTATGGCTAAACCATAAAAGCATTTTGAAGAACATGTATCTCCACTATTCTGGCAGCATGCATATAGTACTGTATGCTTTGCAAACCACTTTTTTTAAATAAGTTGTAGAAATCATTTGCAATATTATCAACATGTGGTTTACAGCACAGTATGGGAAGGTAGCACATACTAAAAGGATTAGCATATGCAATAAAAATCATTTCAAAGCATTATCTGCACAATTTATGTATATCATATCATGTAGGAGCAAAACAATATCATTTTAGTCAGTGCCTTAGCATCATAGAAACTCACCTGTGTATGCCGTCTTGCACAATGCATTCATCAGGCAAATGTGCACCTAATTCTAGATATCCTTATAAGCATTCGGTACATCTCCTCCACCTTATTTATCCTTTTAACATTGTTAACTGGATAAGTGGACTGGTTATTGGACCCTTTTCAGCCATAACTTAGGCCACTTGGTAAAAACAATAAGCAGTAGAAATACAATAACAATTAGAGAAGTGCCTGACTATGACCCATATGGCCTGAATTCAACTGGCAAGTCCAGCATCCAAGGAGTCACCTGGTGGACTAGAAAATCTAGTAACATTTTGACATCTCAACTATTCCTCGGGAATGTGCCAGGTGTTAATTAGATGACGATAGCCCCAGTGAAGATACTGGGGGGGGGGGGTATGCATTCTAAGCTTACAGATATTGGACAGATACTAAAATATGTCCTTGGCCTTAATTGCCTTGCATCATTGCACTTTAGGCAAAAAAAATCCTAAAGGTCAAGAATTCAACACTGTAGTGGGATGTCTCAATTTCATCATACGAGGTTGTAATCTTTCCATCTGTTTGTTGATACTCACATTTAATCACTTTCACTGACTGTGACTGCATCATTATGAAGTGTAATTATGTTAACCTTGCTGTTTTCTAATAATACCGTGCTAATATATCATTATTATGTGTGTATTATTATGTAATAATCATTTGTAACATTTTTATACATTCTCCCAGGCTGGGACTGAAATTGATCAATGCCCTACACCAGTAAACAGATTCAACAAATAAATACATATCAATAACAGGCTATGTGCAATGCTGGCAAAGGCAGGTGGTAGATTGCTGCACCTGGTGCAGGTAGGATGTTGCACCTGATATAGGTATACAGCAAGGGCTTCTGTTATTAAACTTTCTGAGTGCAGGCAGAAAACCAGTATCACTCAGTGAATGTCAGTGTTTCAGTAATAGTAAGTGATCAGAAGCTGTGACATGCCAGCAGGCACTGAGGACTTTTATCATTTTTACTAAGGAAAGGGACAAGTTCTGATGAAGTCATTATTTATGATGAAAGTGCTCAACTATTGAATTTCTTGACTGTGCTTGGTTCTACAATAAAGTGGATTTTTTTTAATGGCCATTGGGTGCATTGCATTTGGTTACTCTTCACTAAATAAACTACTCCAGCCTGGCCAGACCACCACCCCCTCTCCAAAAACAGACAATACGACATACTCTATCCCCATACAGATTGATTCCTGCTTTATACAATCAATGTTATCTCTCTTAGACACTAATACATCTGCCCCCTCTCTCTACCCCTGCTCAACCAAAGCCACCCACACCTCTTCACTTTTAGTCCAGTACCCACCTCACTCATAATGAAGTATCTTCTTAAACTAAAAAAACTACTTGCATGGCTGTAGATCAACTACCATCAGACTACCTAAAAATGTCCACAGATGTCATAGCCTTCCGTGTTTCCATACTCATTAGTAGGTCCATAGCAGAAAGATATGTCCCATCACTGTAGAAAAAATCCTACATCATACCACTGCACAAAGGCAGCACATCTACAGTTTCATAACTACAGACCAATACAGATTCTCTCCTCCCCCTCCAAAATATTAGAGAAATGCATCCATATGCAGCTGATGCAATACCTAACCTCAAATAACTTGCTCTCAGAAACACAACATGGCTTTAGGTCCCAGCACAGCAGCAATACTGCTCTACTACACTTTACTAATGTAATAAACCAACATAGAAACAATGGTCTGCTTGTGTCTACCATGTTCTTATACTTACCAAAGGCATTTGATACCGTCTCGCACCAGCAACTGCTCATTCAACTCTCTTCAACTAAAAAAATAAATAAATCAATTGATCTAAAAAAAAGCAATTAGCAAGATATTGAAAAAATAAAACAAACAAAAACTTTTTTGCAGGGGGGCAAGCCCAACAGTGAGGAAAGAGCAAGTTCTCAATAACCGCTGCACTGCAACCTCCCACTAATTAATGCCATCATTCTGCAATCATATGACTATTTGATCACTTGTGCTGGCATTAACAAACGTTTGATATTCCTAATGTTCGACCAAAGGACCAAAGGGCTGTTTCCCATAAATACACACACACACACACACACACACACACACACACACACACACACACACACACACACACACACACACACACACACACACAGTTAATGAAAAATGGACCACTGTAGGTTGAAGGCCTAAAACATACCATTGAGGAAACTACACTGAAATTTGAATGCTGAAGCCATCTGTTTCTTAAGAGATCTTAAATGAATAGAGGTAGAGAGACACCTTGTGGTCAAGCTTTGCAAGTTGAGTTGAAATTCCATATGCAGGAACAAAAGCATTTAATTGTATTATTTTATTTCCAAGTAAATCTATGTGTGCATATTCTGTTTTTCAGTTTCGCTGGTGTTTTTGTTATTTTATTTTAAAGTTTTGTGTGTGTTTTGGACACTGAGTGACAATTTTAGTTTTATTTCCAGGTATCACTCAAATCTTCCTGCTTTCCTATCTACCATGATTCTGTTTCCTTGCCATAAATAACTTTTATTATACACCATCTATGTGATACATTGTGTTGCAAGTGCATTTACAGCATTTCCTTCATCCCCTTTCATTCTACTAATGTCACACTCCCAGAGTTTGTGGCCTTTCCTCATACCCCATGTCCCCATTTCCTTTACTGTCTTCATGACCTTTCACTGTTCACTCAAACGTTTTGATAACTTATTTTCTGCTACAGTTTTCTGAGATGAACATAATATTTTGAATGATGCCTAAGAACTTTTTATAAGTTCTTCATATAACAAGAAGATGGCTTCCTCGTCTACAGAATCCAGATTTTTTGAAATGCATTCCAGTCATTTTGGTAATTGCACTAACTCTCATTCTGCACACCATGATTCAGCCTGGAGTTATTAAAATTCACTGAATGTTTAGTGTACCAACACAGCAGAGGGATAAAGCCCCTACTTCACCCAAGACAATCAAAATTTGATTAGTGGCACAGGCGCTAGTGTGGCCACAGGGGGATGATGGGAGTGAGCAGCTGACGGTTCACCCATCTTGGGGGAGGAGAGAGGTAGCCTAGAGTAACTGAAATAATGGTTAATTGATAATCACCCATCTTGGGGGAGGAGAGAGGTAGCCTAGAGTAACTGCAATAATGCATATTAAGAGCATGACATTCTCCTTGATGCATAAGCAGTGAGACATATCATTTAGAGGTTGCAAAAGCATGCATGGACCTTCAGAAGACAGTGACTGCAGATCTCACAAGGCTCCAGCAAGGGTTACAGGATTTAGAGTATACTCCCCAGCAGCTGTATGGAACTGTACCAAAATCCTCTGCCTCTTCACTGGCCCTGGATGTGGGTCAGGTTCAGCCCATCAAATACTAAAGCAGGTCCACTAGATGCAGTAAATGAAGAGAGGGGTTGGTGGCAGTTAATGGTTAGCTATGTGGAGGGGGAAAAAATCACTGAATTTTTGTCTAATACCACCTTCTTTGCGGATGTTCCCAAAAGTACAGTTGTTGAATACCATCACTCACTATATATAACCTTGCAAGATTTATGTTGTCTCCCCCTAAGGTGTTAACTGCCAACTCTGTAATGCACAGCAGCTCAAACTAGAGGGTGACCCCCTGCTTCACTGCTATTCCAACCTGGATATAATAAGTGAATAGGCCAGCTTATTCTCAGTCTCTGTTGTACTATCAAACAGAAACATGCTAACCAAGACTAAGGCAGTACCAAGCAATGTGGCAACCCCTATCCATATCATAAGCTGTCTCTTCTCAGCTCCAAGTTGCATGTCCCAGAGTCTGTTCATGGAAAATATTCCTTGCATTCCAGGTGATATCCTAGTCAGTTTCCTCCTCTGAAATGCCTTAGACAATTGTATGCCTCTCTTCAAACAGATCCCCTAAAATGAGCACACTCGCTCATGAGGGGACACTTCAGTTCCCTGGACAGGGATCCTGTCTACAGCCTGTTTTGTGACAGAATGCATCTATCTGATATAATGCTCCTTTCGCTGTTTGCCCTTCACTATCCAAATTCATTAAATATTCTGTATTTTTCTTGCCTACTTGCTTGTTTTCTTCTGCCTTGCTAAGAAGTAACCCTCCTACTGAGGTTGCCACTCATGGATTCTTTCTGTCATTATTTATTCATTTGTTGACATGGTAAATAGGCTTGTCTAAGAATCATTTTCAGCCATTTTCTGTGCAATGAACTTCAGTTTGATTGCAGAGTCTAACAGCTTATGACAGCAAATAATAAACACCTGCCTTCATCATCCACCACTATGTCTTCCCCAGTACTGTTATCAAATATGCATATTCTATTTTTTTCACTGGACATTTTATATCAGACATCTGCATGACAAATAGTACTAACCCTTTTGCATAATTCCTGCCGTACCCAACTGGGGTCCATTATAACAAATTATTTTATATGTTTCAAGGCTATATGCCATTTATTCCTTAAGATCTGCCCATACTCCCCATCACCATCCTTTATATTATCTCATATATCTGACTGCTACATGCTATTTAAGTCCCTTAATTTTTTTGTAACCATATCAGTCCCTACTTCCCTGTCCCCAGCCCCAAACAATGTTGCCTGCCTGACTGATAAATTGTAATTTCTGTACCCATGTCACCATCTGCATTGTCCCCTGTTCTAAATTATTTCATGTCTCACTCTTACATGCTCTTTATTCCATAACAACTAATTTGCCCCATATTTGCAACAGTGTCACTTTTCTTACCAGATATTGTTAAATAAATGTCACTTCATGTAACATTTATCATCTGCAGGCTAATTCATTGTCTCCATGCACTTCACTGTTCCCAGCCCCAAATAAGTTATGTGTTTCCATGTAGCAGACAGGAGCAGTTTTCCTGGCCCTACAATTTCATGTGAAGCACTATATCAGAGGTTATAGTGAAAGCTAGAGGTTGTACAGCAGCATGGAAATGCAGTGCTGCCAGTACTATAACCCAAAGGTAATGCCAAAGTGCATTTTGTAGGCAGGACCTCAACTCTGAGAAGGCCTTCTGACTATAGACCGTCACTGCATTCCTGTCTAGAAAGTCAGTCAACCCTCATTTGCACCCTTTCCATCAGTTTCTCTATATGGGTATCAGACCAGTTCTTAGAGTTCTTCAGGAATCTTTCTTGTACACGAGGTACTATGTTGACAATGTTTTACTCTTCAGGAACCTCATTCATACCAGGAAGCCTGATGGACAGTATCCAGATGAAATCCACCAGGACGTTGTCTCCTTTCATTCCTTTTAAATCATTCCACTCTTCATTTTTCTGCAGTATCACATTACTTAAAAACTGCCTTCTAGTCACTGTCCGCATTACCCATGGCAATACTCCTGCACTGTCTTTCTTCCACCTTGCATTTGCTACTTATACACCTCAAGCCAGCTTTCCTGCTCTGTGTTTCTTCATCCCTGCATTCATTGACTGTAATCCCTGTGTCAGTACCCCTGTTCTGTCATTCCACCTCACATTCACTACCACTACTCAAAATGCCACTCTCTTTGCTCCCTTTCTTCCTTCTGTCTTGTATTAACTATATGCACTCTAAATGCCAGTATCCATCTAGCCCCTTCTACTGCCCTGTATTCCTTGCCTGTAATGCCCATGCCAGCAGTCATATTACATAATAGCACATGCTGAAAGCATCTGTCTGCTGTAATGCTCCTTTCATTGTTTGCCCTTCAGTATCAGAACTCATTAATTCAGAACTGGAGAGTGGAAGGAGTCACTACTAATTTATTACACCCCTTCCCACTAATACATACTGAGATGTTTAGTTAGTTAGTTAGTTAGTTAGTTAGTTAGTTAGTTAGTTAGTTAGTTAGTTAGTTAGTTAGTTTTATTTACTGCTTTTGTTTACCAGTATAGTCTGACTGGGCTCAGGACACATTTTTAGTAAAAGGGCCCTGGGGAGAAAAGCTCCAGTACAATGCAATACAACTGAACACTGAGAATGACATCTAACATAGACACTCTATGCATAAGCATGGAAAGTGGCAGTTTTATACACTATAACATGGAGAGCAAGAAATTAGTAATGGAACTATATAGAAACAGGCGTAGTCTTACAATGACAGTTGTTCAGTACATTATTGATACAGTATTCAGATACACTGTTGTGTCTTTCGGCTTTTCCCGGTTAGGGGTCGCCACAGCAGAACTCCGGTCCTCTAATGATTGGCAGTAGATTTTTACGTGCCGATTTGCCAGCCCTGACACACAACCTTCAAGGAAGGTACGCCCATTCACGCATGTCTCCACACAGAAGACTTTCTAGCTGAGAATCGAACCGGACAGCATCTTACTGTGAGGCGACAACGCTACCGCAGTACCACCACCGCAGATAGTATTCAGATACACTGTAGGTTTCAAATTGATGCATTTAATCTGTTTCAGAAGTGATAAAGAATTTGACAAGGATAGCAGTTAGAGGAGAGGACACTGGTTTAATCAGGTGGAGTGCATTTACTGTGCCATGAGTTGAGTAGGTGTGCTTTTAGTTGAAGCTTGAAAGAGTAGTGATGGTGTTTGTCTACCTGTTAGAAGGGTGAAGTCCCATTCACATACATGCACATAATTTGGAAGATTGCCATTTCTCCTATTATATGTCTTTGGGATAGGAAAAAAAAAGAACTAGGGCACCTGAAAAAAACTAACACAAACGCACAGAGGATATGCAGACTCCACACAGCGGGTACCCTAATTAAGAACTAAACTGAATAACCAAGTACAATGAGGCTTTCTTTTCCTATTTCTAGTTCCCTAATGTTAAATACGCACTGAGTCATGTGACTAAATCAAAATTTACAATTACATAAACTCCCTGCTGTTAGATATCCTTTCAGCACCTATTCAATGTCACCCCCCCCCCCTTCTCCCTTACATGCTCTTCTTCTCTCTCGTGTCCTTTACACTCTAACACTGCCTTCTTGGTACTACCCTCAAATGTCTCTATCCATTCCAACTTTGACATGTCATAGCCCTTTTATCTCCATCCTCTCTGTAGTCCATCCTTATTTTTTAACTGCAAAATAGGAATTCATAAATCTGTTTAACCTACCTATTCAGATATGCTAATCTTCCTTCCATACTATATAATACCCTTCCATGCAAGGGGATGTCACATTCAGCCCTCCTTCATAGCCTTCCATTCACAGGGATGCCACATACTAAACTGCTTTGTAACCCATGCAGTTTATTGTCTCGCTCTCTATACCCCAAAGCCACCAAACCTGCTTCCAGTATTGTTTCTGCCTTCTCCCTACTTAACTAAAACTTTTACTACTAGCCATCAATCTGCAGAAGAGAAAAATACACATAGCTATATATTGCAGCTTTTATTATTATTATTAGTAGTATTATTATTATTACTATTATTATTAACATTTGTTTACTGGGAAATCCTGACTGGACGCAGGTCCTTTTTCAGCAGATGCCCAGGGAGAAAAGCTCCACATCATGTACATGATAAATAGAGATACAAAGTTGCAGCAATAGTAAACAACATTACAGGTTATTGGCTTTAATACAATAACAAGATATTGACTATCAACAGTATATACAGAAACTGTTGCAAGTTAATATAGTTTCTTGTCGTTTATAATATTAGTAACAAAGGTGTCAGACAAGATTTTAAAGTATGTAAAGACAACTAACTAATTCTGACTGTGGTTAGTAGTGGCAGTAGTATAGTTAGGTTAAGAGTCTAGGGGGGGGGGTAAGGGGGGGGTGCTAGTCTGGATTAGAACAAGGACAAAGCCAGTGCAAATTTAAGTGGAATCTGAGCACAGTCTTGAAAAGGCTGCTGGAAGGTATAGTAGTTATAGAGGGTGGAAGATTGTTCCAAAGTTTAGATATGGTACATGAAAATATGGCTTCTCCTGCTGAGTTCTTGGGTTTGATAACAGTGAGTTGATTTTTGTTGCTTGATCTTAGGGGCCTAGTGGAGTGACAGGGTTGGAGAAGGGTTTGAAGGGAAGGGATGTTATGGGGGAGGTTAATAAGTTTAGGAGCGAGGGTGAGTTGATTAAAGTGAAGGAGTTGTGGGAGTTCTACCCAGTTTAGTTCTTTAAGGTAGATACAATGATGGCTGCTGTAGGAGGTTCCAGTGGCAAATTTAGCAATTTTGTTGTAACAAGCATCCAGCTTGTGTAGGTCTGTCTGTCTAAGGTTGGTAAGTATGGGGGATGTATAGATTAGGGTGGAGATTAGCTGGGAATTGGCTATGGAGATTCTAGCCACCATGGTAAGGAATTGGCGGCTTCGATATAATGCACCAAGTTTCCTGTGAACTTTTTTTATTGTGAGAGATATGTGGGTGTCATATCTAAGTTTGTTGTCTATTTCCACACCGAGTAATTTTGTGTGTTCTGATGGAGAGATGATGACATTGTCTTTGGCGAGAATGTTGAAGTGGGGGGTGTTTTGGGTGGCTTTGAAAGGTTGGAACAGGAGAAGTTTTGTCTTACTTGGGTTGAGTAGGAGCTGAGCATTGGATAGCCAGCTTTCTACAGAAGAGAATGATTCTTGTGTGATTTGTTGTAGTTCTGGTAGAGTGGGGACAGAGCAAATGAGAGTAGAGTCATCTGCGTACTGTATAAGAGATGCTTGTGTGGTGGCAGTATGTAGGTTGTTAGTGAAAAGTGAGAATAGCAGAGGGCCAAGTATAGACCCTTGGGGAACTCCGAGAGTAACTGCGAGGTGAGGTGATAGGTTATCATCCCAGATTACTGATTGCTGTCATCCATGCAGATAGCTGTGGAACCAGTTGCAGGCTGATTGTGACAAGGAGAGGTTGGGGAGAAAAGAGAGTAGTTGCTCATAAGATACCATGTCAAAGGCCTTTGAGAGATCTAGAAATACGGCAGTAAAGAAGAGGCCATTGTTTTTGTGATGAAGTATAGTGTTGGTGAAGGAGAGCAGAGTGGAGGTAGTGCTGTGATACGGCCTGTATCCATGTTGGGTTTTGGAGAGATTATTAGCTAGGAGGTAGCTGGAGACCTGGGTGTTAATACATTTTTCAAGTATCTTGGAGAGGGGAGAGGATAGCAATGGGGCGGTAATTGGAGAGGTCAGTGGAGGGGTTGCCTTTGTGGAGGGGAATGATCTGGGATATTTTCCATATCTAGGGAACATAGCCTTCTGTTATGGAATGGTTGATTAGAATTGAAATTGGGTAGGCTAGTGTATCAGCTGCAATTTTCAAGTATTCAGAGGGTAGGTTGTCAGCTGCAAGTTTGGTGGGTTTAAGTTTTGACAATAGTCTTTTTATGCTGGAGGTAGGTACTGAGGTGAAGAAGAAAAGAGGAGTGGGGGTTTAGGGTTAGGAGTTGGGAGGGCTGTTTTAGGGAAGTGTTGTTTGTTTAGAGATGTTATAGTTTCAGTGAAGTGTTTGTTGAAGGGTTCAGCAATACTGCTGGAGGAGGGGGAATGGACAGCTGGGGGGTATTAACCTTCCCTGTGTGGAGGATAGTATTAATAGTGTACCAGAATTGTTTAGGGTTGTATTTGGTAGAGTTTAGGGTATATTTATAGTAGAGGGATTTGTCTAATTTTATTTGCTTTTTGGCTTTATTGCTCAGTTCAAGGAATGATTGCCTATCTGAGTTATTTTTTGTTAGTCGCCAGTGCTCCCAGGCCTTATCTTTGGATTTCATTAGGGTTCTGGTGGTCTTTTGTAACTATGGGGCATGCCTGGATCTGACTTTGGCATTTCTTACAGGTGCATGGGTGTTTAGGATGGAGAGGAAGGTACTGTTGAAGTGGACAGCCTCATCTAGGTTGAGGTATTTTAGTGGTGACCAGTTAATTTTTTGCAGGGAGGAGATGAAGGAGTTGGGGGTTAAAGTTGGACTTGTTTCGTATTTGCCTGTGGATAATGGACTTGAGACTGTTTGTGTGGTGCCGAATTAGGAAAGTGGAGGAGTGGTCACTAAGACTTTCAGGTAAGCAGCCTGCTAGGTAAGAGTGAGGGGCTTTGTTGACTAGGATCCGGTCACGTAAGGTATGATTGTTTGGGTTTTTGTTGATTCGAGTAGGGGATTGATTGAGTTGAGTGAACCCATGGAGATTAAGGTGAATGGTTGGGACATTGTTATTACAGGATAGCCAGCTGATGTTAAAGTCACCGAGAATGATGGTTTCCTGGGGTAGAGGTAGATTAGCCCAGCTTAAGAGATTTTCTAGCGGTGTAATATTTTGCCCTGGTGGGAAATAGCATCCTATGATATTGATTGTTTTGTTTGGGTTTAGTTTGAGATTGTGGTGAGGGGCAGATGTGCTCAAGAGCTGAATATTGAGGTGGTGTTTAAATATCAGTGCTACACCACCTCCTTTTTTGGATAATCTGTCTATGTGAAGGATGCAGTATTCAGGTGGAAGTATTTCCTCAGTTTTGATGTGAGGTTTGAGCCAGGTTTCAGTTAGGAAGAGAATATCTGGTGAATATATGCTTATGCTGGCCCATAGTTCTTGGATTTTATTCATATGCTTCTGATGTTTAGAAACATTCTAAGTAGGTCTGTTGTTTTTTGTTGGCTAGGAGTTGAATTGTGGGGGGGTTGCTTGGACTAGGGCTTGTGGATGGGTTGGATTTGGGAGGACCAGGGTTGGACAGACGTCTCCAGTGAGGGCTAGTTTATAGAGGGTGTTTAAGATATGTTTTATATACATAGCAAATTGCTTATGATATCTTAGGGATATTTTTAGGTGTTTGGTAATGGAGTGTGTGTATTGGGAGGATGTTTTTGGCGGCAGGGGTTGTGTAGTTATAGTGTAAATGTTTGAGGGAGGGTGTTGAGAGAGTACAGTGGAAGTTGTTGGGGCATGTGACTGTGGAGCCGTGGTAGAATGTAATGTGAGTTAGAACTATGCAGGTTAGGATTGTTATTATATTAGGTAGTAGCATGATTGTGTTGGATGTAGGGGGAGGGGGTGACTAGTGGTGTAGCCTAATTGGTGGTAATTAGGGGTGGGGTTAAGGCTAAGAATAAATGTAGAGGTACTGGGGGTGGGTGAGAATAGTTGGCAGAGGGGAGCGAAGTGAGCGTCGCGAATGGAGCTGGCTAGAACCCCCCAGGGCTAGAACCCCCCAAGCTAAAGATTACAGGGTAAGTGTCTAAATAGCCGTAAGTGTCTAAATAGCCAACTTGTTAGGAGTTATTAGAATCTAGTAGGGAAAAACAATCCATAGACCTGATTTCAGCTGTGTCCTTTCTGGGTAGATACCTAATTTGAAGCAGACAAAAAGTGACAGTTTAAGTACCTTTTTGCCTCTATTTTATAAGTGGGCAATTCCAGTGTATCTACTGGGTTATCTTTTTTTTGACTAGAGCTTTATCTTGGTTTACTGATAACTAAATAGAAAAAGTTTAACTGGGGAATGTATTTACAGCTGATGGGGGTGGGGAGCAGCTGCTGTCTCTAGCCATGGGTAGAGCCAGTTATTTCTACTTTAGACCAGGTACTTTCTACAGCAGCAGGCTAAGAGGGAAACATAGCTAGACACCTACTGTAACTTATTTTCGTTTTAAAGCCCTTGAGTCCTTGTGGCTGTTTTTTTCGCTGCAGATGCGGTCAATGGCCAAGGATTCAGCAAGTGGGGGACTGAGAGAGAACCCGTTCGCAGGGACAGTGGTCACTAAATGGAAAAATGGAGACAAAAAGAATTATTACGCTAAGATTTATCAGAAACTTCTTAAGAAATTAAATTCATACTATGTAAATTAACACTCCTTGATATGATCACTCTTCTAAAAGCATAAACTAAGAATGCTTTATTCAAAAATTGTTTCAAGTTGTACATATATATCAGTGAAGTAAATAAATGCTATAGAGACAATAGTACAGTCATCTCTGAGCTATATCATTCAAGATGGCTTTTTAACAAGAAAAAGGATATATTTATGATTACTATAGGATGGTAAACAAAGTAATGGAGCTTTTACTGTGTCATTTCAAGGAGAACTGACAGCCTGTTCTGATCTTTACACAGCCATTAAATGAGGACAATAACTGACACTGCCATAGAATCAGCAACCTCTGGCACGTTTCATGCTGAAGCACGGTTAACAACACATCCAGCTCTCCTCAGTTTTTCAAGATAGCACAGAACGTGTATTGATACTTTCAGTTATCTCTGGATCATGTCATCCAGTAATCACTATATCACATCATCTTGTTGTTCCTCTGCTATGTAAGTAGATATATGTCCCATTGTGTAGTGCATGTATTAACAGAACATAAGGTTAAAAATAAGTATTGAATGCCTTCCACAAAGCTGATACATTAAAACGTTGGGTCATTCACATCTGTAGAGCACAACAGTATGCATATACAGTAGAATATGAGGTGATACACATAATATGTTCATAGGTTCATAATCAGATGTTACAGATTGTTTACATACTGAATGATTCTCAATAATCAAACTTGAAGGGTAATACAAACATCTAATACTAATTGTGTCTGTTAAAGTCATACACAGAGGAAAACTCCAAATTATTCAAAAATACAAAATATACAGGACTTGGAGGTATTCTGCCCATAGCTTTCTCAGACATGCAACAGACTCAAGACCCTAAAACACCAATGTAAGTAATAGGTTAATGCTCTGACCAGTTATGATTTAGACATTTTAATTACTCCATTGTATAAAAAGTTTGAATTTACAACTGTATATTTATTTCTGTATCCTTATTACAGTTCCCCATTTTGCCATAATAATGAGATAAAATAAGACACATTTTCACAATCACTAAGCAAGGAAGGTTGATGTTCTAGGCCACTGATTTTGTCACTTTTTTTAGATGTTTATTTGGTCAATAGTCTGTTTTAATAACTTATTCTGAGCTGCAGTAATCTCTCAGATTAGACAAGGTGTCACTACCAAAGGAAAAAATATAACAATAAAATACAGAGTGAGGAAGATCTGGTTTACATTTGCCATAATAAATATAGGGGAGATATTAAAAAACATTCACTCTTCTGTGACATGGAGCTAAATATCAGGTATTATGTGGTGTACTGCAGCCACATGCTGTTGCTTTATGCATCAGGACTGGCACAGTGTCAGTACTCCAGGAAGAAGGTTCTGGAGTAAGTTACAGCAGCCATATTACTAGCAGCAGTCATGCTACTGAACACTAGTGAAGGGCCACTCTACAATCAGTCATGTGACTAACAATACAAGACCAGAAAAGGTAGCATGCCCAAAGCTATGCATGTTCATGCACACAGTGAAGTGCCCAGAGCCATAGCTTTCTCAACTAATGTCTGGTATCAGTCTCCACAGTCTGGCATCCTGCCCCCTCAGCTCTTCACTTGAAGAGCAGAAAAACAAAAATAGACTTCTGTTTTTTAACTGTAGCAAGCTGACTGCTACAGCTGTAGCAAAAGGCTCGCTACAGCTTCTTACCACACACAAAGAGCTGAAGAGCTAAAGTAGATTTCTGTATCGGCATTATTAAATGCCAGTACTGAAAAGAATGCAAGAACTGCACTACCAGATCGCAGCCCCAACACCAGGTTGTCCCCTTCACCCCACCCTTATTTCACTTCTGGCAATGCCTCATGGTGACAAACTGGACACTGTGATTAGGCCACAGAGTGCCCGCAAAACAAAGCATCAACATGGTTCATTGTATAAACAGTCAGGAAGAAAAGGATGAGATAATAAAGGCAGAAACTAATGACTAGGCATGCGGAAGAACACACACAAGGGCAACCATAAGGAATGATAGGTGGGGTTAAAAAGGGCATTTGGGGGGGCAGATACCCATTTTATATATTTAAATAAGAAGGAGAAATAGGGGAAGTAAGAAGGAGTATGTGTGTGAAGAATTGAGGGAGTATTGAAGGTATCAGGGGGCAGGCAAATAAATATAAAACAGATATAAACAGGGCAGGACTGACAGAAAATGTGGAGACAATAGTCAAGGGATGCAAACATACAAAGGCAGAACAACTAGTGATGCAGAGGTCTGGACTACAAACAGCATATGGGAATGATACAAAAGGAAGAGAACACCAGGATAGGGCATAGGGTGGGGTGCAGGAGTCCAGTCTGATTAGCCCAAAGAAGAATCCACCTAAACATTAGTTATCTCAATGACTGACATTGTGGGCAGTCTCTCTCTCTCTCTCTCTCTCTCTCTCTCTCTCTCTCTCTCTCTCTCTCTGTCTCTCTCTCTCTGTCTGTCTGTCTGTCTCTCTCTCTCTCTCTCTCTGGTAGCCTGATGGTCAAGGCTGGCTGGTCACATAACTCTACCATCCATACCAGGAGGTGCTCCATAGTAACAATGCAAGTGTCCAACTGCCAGTGCACCTTTGACAAGAATTGCCCATGGCACTTGATGCCAAGGGACCAAGGGGGAACCCCTCTAGACTATTATCAGAAAATGAGGCTCTGTCTCCCTCCTAAGAGCTGGGTATGGAGTCCACCAGTGAGCCCTCTATGTTGTCTTAAGCAGGGTGGTCTCTGTTCCAGTTCTATGTGACAGGGCTGGTGTTTCCCAATGGCCTAGCAACAGATACTTCAGCTGGAGCAGACCCAGGTGTCTGCTGTTAATCTGTAACCTGCACCATAGTTGAACCTGTAAAAAGAGGATTAAAAAAACAGAAAGTGAAAAAAAAATAAAAGACATTAGTACGCACTTATTTTACAGATAGGATTGCAGCTACACAGTATACATACCAAGCTGCCTGGGATGTTTGTCAGCTCTCCTGAGACAGGCTTCTTTGTTAAACTCTCTGTCCACAGCTGTTGTAAAAGAAAGTAGAAAAAAAATCAAAATGCTATGAACCCATCAAAAAAAGAGATAAGATAAAGAAAGGAGGGAAGAAAGAAAGAAAGAAAATAAAAAAATGCAACTTTTACAATAAACGATTGGAACACTCTCTGGAGCTTCATGAGGAGCAGGATGGCAGCCTGTGTAGCTGCACATTTTGAAATCACATGACAAGTATCAAGTATCAATGAGTGTCAAAAGTGCACTACTGAATGTGTCACAGGCACAAAGTCACAATGCATGAACATGATATGTATGCATTCCATTAGCCCTGGGACATGCAGGGACAAGCATGCTAGCACTCTCTGGGTTTGATAGTGCAATGTGTCATGGAAGTGATCGGAGACAATCATGCCAAAGTACCTCATTGTCATAACTGCCAAGCTAAAAGGCACAATTTAGCATGATAAAAAGTACCACTACCATTTTATGAAAGGCCATTTTAATGCCATCAAGTAAGGAATAGGACTTTAGTGGAGACGGCACTGAACTGTAATATAGATGAAGGAAAACAAGACACCTAGTAATGCACCTCTGCACTGTTTTGAGCACCGAAGTTTAATGGCAGCAACAGAGAAGAAGAGGAAACCATTAATGAGGGTGAAGTAATATAACCCAAGGGTATGATAGGTAAATGTCTACCTGGGGGCTCACCATGGCAGAAGACAAAGCACCCATGACAACAGGTATCCAGATGGGGGCACATTGTGACCTAGGTCCATGGAGTTCAAGGCATACTTCAGGGTCACAGGGCTCCTGTACATACATTACACCATGGTTATGCATATTTAGGGAGAAGAGAGGTCAAGGATGTACACAGCATTACCGGTCAGCAACACAGTGCTGCTAGAAGTTGGACAGTGATGACATGCCCATTGCTGCAGTGAGTATAGCACAGAATGGAAATGGTCATAGCAGGGCAGCAGATAGGTATGTGGGCACCAAGTAAGGGAGGGGTCAGTGCTTAGACATACACGTCAACCAGGTACAGTCACAGATTCAGAAACACACACACACACACACACACACACACACACACACACACACACACACACACACACACACACACACACACACACACACACACACACACACATACAAAAGCTGACCAATATGTGACCTACAGGTGTACACATCTTGGCATGGGCCCACAGAAGTGCTAATAGCTAGAAAAGTTCACCAAAAAGGGACAAATCCACCTCAGAAGGTGTCTTGCAGGGGTAGAATCCCTGTCTAAATCAGATGACTGAACCCAATACCTGGAAGTGAGTTGGATGTGGTATCTGGGTTGATGAGAATTCCTGAAGTGTCTGTATTGATTTCACCAAGTACATATCCATTTTGCACACTGGTCTACATGTGAAAATGGCTTATTTAACACATCGCCTTTGTGTATCTGTTCTCCAGGTTTGCTGGGACTGCAACTGCAGCACCCTATGACAGGCTGAGGGGAGTATGGCATACGATCCAACACTGGAACAGCTATGCTATCTTTATATTGCCACAGGTTCCACTGGTATAGGATCCAGCACTATAAGACAGCACAGGTGGGGCCTTGAAGGCAACATGGCTGCAATCAGTGGCTCCCAGGACATCAGAGAAGATGGAATTTCTTGTAAAAAGCCTACATAGTGTTTTTTCTCTCTTCTGCTATCCGTGGAAACCACATATGCACCTCCACCTGCTGTAGTATCACATCAAGGAACTGGCACAGGATCTGTGAGGTAGATGCCTTGAAATTCCCAGCTTACCCCTCAAGGATGCTGAAAGGTCCTCAGAACAAAGATGGTTAATGCTGCACAAACCCTTGTCTCCACAGGGGTGGGCAGCCCATGCATTCCCCTTGATTCCACATGTGGGCAACAAACATCAGCTATCTCTTGCATGGTATCTCTATTCACACAGTAGTCAATAGTCAGTCATAGAGGTAATGGTGTGTTAGCTCCTGGCCATCACCCACCCATCAGTGATGTGGTGGGTGACAACATGTAGCATTGTGGGTACTGGTTCTGAGTAGGGACACTGACATCTGTTGTTCAGCTAAGGCTGCTGCTATTCCTAACCTACGAATGAAGCTCTTGTGCACCAAAATATGTTGTCATTCAGAATAGATGGGTGCAGTAGCTCATAGCACTGGATTTATACCTCTCTGACTTGCTCCACCATGTTTACTTCCACCATTTGTATAGAAGAAAAGTTTTATTTACATGATATTATGCAGTCATTTGCACAGTATGAATATTGTGCTATTTCTCCTCTTACAAATTCTCACCATAAGTGACTATGAATCACTCCCTCACTCTGTACTGCCATTCATCTGGCTAATTCACTTAACTCTATACATTATATGTTTCTGAATAACCTCCATTCTGTCAATGCAGCAAATTATGTACAAATTTCATTGTCAGGGAAAAAAGAAAAAAATCTGATTTTCTGAACTCATGAGAGCAGCCCAGAAGGTACACTAATTTGTATATTTTAAGTTCATGGTCCTTGGATGTGGCTATTACATCTACAGCCTAATGATTGTATTAGCATATGCAGAGATCTATTGTTTAATTTTTTCCTTATTCTGGATAGGTATTTAAATAACAAAATATAATGGCTTGAATAATGTCAGCATGGTGCATTGATAAACTGCCTGTCCTTTTAGCAGCTATGTTCAGGGAAACACCTGGGTCTTGGTAGGTTGTATTTAAACTGTAGAGATGAAAGGATATCAGGATTGTTTTATGGATTGCATTTGGAAATATCAGGTTTTACTACCTTCAAAGACTGTCTGTTTTTTTTTTTTTTTTTGAAACGTGCTTTGTGTCACACACAAAGTTCTAGTTAGTCTCTTATAAGAAGACACAGATATGTTCCTATATATTGTGCTTTGAAAAAGTTTATAATAATTATTTGTTTATTATTTATTTATTGCACTTGTTTACCGATTAAGTCTGAGTAGGCAACATGCCGCTTTCCAAAGAACACTTTACATAACAAAAATCACAAATGAATTATAAACTACAAAAATAAATGGGATACAAAGTATAAAAATAATAACCAAATGTGATACAAAGTAAAATGTGATATAACTAAAGAACAATTTGCAGTGTAGCTGTGAATTTTACAAAGAAATAACAGTAGCTGTATGCTTCCATAAAGTACTATGTACTCAGTTTAGTCAGTATGGAGTAGTTTATGAGACAATGTTTCTACCAGCAAGAGTTGTAAAGGGCATTTGAGTAGAAAAATAAGGACATTGTAGTAAATAGTATTTGAGGAAAGGAAATAGGAAGAGTGAGGGGGGGAGACTGTATTAATATTATATAGATTGAGTGATATTTATTGGGTTTGATGACTTACTGGGTTAGAACCCATGTGCAGAACTAGTTGTTAAGGCAATGATCATAATAATGATTAATAAAACACAGTCATTAAATAAATAAAAGTACTGCAATGTAAAAGGTGTAATAAATCTCTATCATTGATAATTGTACCCATTTACTGACACAGAAAGACCCTTTTCAGACATGGCACAGGCATAAGGCAAAATACAGAAAAAAAAACCCCAAACAAAACAAATACATATTGAACTACAAGATTAAGAAAATACATACATGTTATGCAAACAGTGAAAAACACATAGCAGTACAAAGAAAGTGCCATAAACCAAACTAATAAAGATAAAATATTTTATAGGTTTCCCATAGCAGCTGAGTATTACGCAGTTGAATATGCATGTATAATGAAAAGTACACATGCATAAAGGAAACAAATAATGTAGAGCGGTCTCTATAAAAGGATCATGATCTCTACAACCATCCAGGGATCCTCTTATC
Organism: Protopterus annectens; assembly: GCF_019279795.1. Taxonomy (NCBI): domain Eukaryota; kingdom Metazoa; phylum Chordata; order Ceratodontiformes; family Protopteridae; genus Protopterus; species Protopterus annectens. The sequence continues at coordinate 1,790,624,698 of NC_056741.1, read as the reverse complement.
TCTTAGTAGCAAACCACATGTATTTAATTCTAAGACTTTGACTTTAAAGTATATGTCAGAGTTGGGGTAGGGTGCATTTCCGCTTGAACAGTATGATAATATACTTAGGTTGGAAGGATTCTGCTGGGGAAAATAATAATAATAAACATCCCACTTAAACTTATATTTTAACCTCATTCTAACAATAGCAGCTTCTCCAGGAAGGCTCTTCACCAAAGGGATTTCATGATATTTGAATACATTTTAACTTACCAAAACATTATATTGTTGGGAACTTAGCTTCTGTAATCCTAGGTGCATTTGAAGAACTTGATTTTTTAAGTACCTATGTATGTCTTTCTGTTTTTAAAAATTGTAACAAACTCAGTATTATACTTTGTATACGATTCTATTTTTAGATCGCTCTAAGTGCAAATCTCTATAGATGATTTCATATTATAAGCCTTGCATGCTCCATGTTGAACCTGGAAATGTTATTCTACAGTAGCTGAGTAACTTACTAATGAAATAATACACTAAATACATAAATAAAATGCATTTCAAACGAGCAACAATGTCCAATAGGATGGGGACAATATTGCATTATTGGGGAAGTAACAGACCTTCAAGATGTAATGAGGCCTGACAATGCAGGCCCTCTCCACCTCTGAAAAGTCCATTATTTCCCCTATAAAGTCCACCTTGGAGGGCATTATTGTGCTTGGAGAATGGGTAATCAGTTAAATAGTTTTGTATTTGTTTTTTTACTACATACATTTTTTATATTTCTGATGTAAAGTAGCACATCTGCCTAATGTTTTGAACTTGCTGTAATGTGTAATTGTTGTTGGAGGAAGTATAGTTGTGTAAGTACTTAGTGTGTGTGTGTGTGTGTGTGTGTGTGTGTGTGTGTGTGTGTGTGTGTGTGTGTGTGTGTCTATATATATATATATATATATATATATATATATATATACACATAATGCACACACGCATTTTCAGAACCACAGACAGAAGCATATACATAGAAACACAGACACACATTCAGAGTCACAGACATACTCACACACACACACACACACACACACACACACACACACACACACACACATACACACACACACACACACACACACACACACACACACACACACACACACACACACATCATAGGCACACATTCACACACAAATGCACACACACATATTCATATGCCGAGACAGACTCACACATATGCATAGAAACACAGACTCACACATTCAGAAGAATAGACTGACACACTAAGACAGACACATAGACATGTTGCAACTACTTTGTTAAATGAATAAATGAATGAATAGACCTCAGATGTCTCATTTTGAGCAAATGAATAAAAAATGATTATAGAATGTGAGACATTACACCCCCATGGCTTTTTACTTTAAGTAATTTTGTTATATAGTGCTTCACTGTGTCTTACTGTACCATGAATTTTGTGGTAGAACTCTGATGATTAAAGTCAGTCCTTAATCTCATTCTCTCGTTCTTTCTCTATCTCTTACACACACACAAAAGCGCACGTGCACACACACACTTTTCTTCCTTTTTCATGTTATTTACTTTTTATTTTAATTTTAATACGCTGCCATGAAGCAGCTGACTTGTTTTTCAGCAGGCATTACCTATACATTAACACCCTGTTTGAGCAGGTTCATTCTCAAATCATGTTAGCCACGCACAGGTCGTCCATTTTGAAAGCAGTCTGTAACACCTGAGCTTCTTGGGCTTTAGTGTCCTGTGGGCTCTACTTACTGACCTGGTCCCTGGCTACTGGAAAGCAGCATGAGAGCCCTGGCATTGTCCCTGCAGAGACACATCCTCCTTGCACTAAACATACCTAAACTGTAGCACATCTTGTACCTGGGAAAGGAAGACTAGAACATGGGGGAGCACCCAGCCAGGTGACTGAATATGGGAAATAACTTATCCCAGAGCACTAGCAGTCTTCTTTCATTTTAACAGCAGTATATCAGACCATGGAACAATGTCCTGTAACAACTTACGAACTGAAGACCATGATGAAGGCATTGTCCACAAACATTATTGCTGAAGTTGTTTATCATTTATCACCAGTAACTGCTGCATAATCAAGGCCATTGCTATGTCCTTTTTAGTATGACCTCATTCAAGGTTTCTGAAAGCATTCTAGCAAGCATGACTATGAACCCAGTTCATTTTCACACAATATTTCAACATGGAGTCCACAAATCGCAACCATTTTCATAGAAATTTTAAAATCTGCACTTATCTTAGTGTATTTTGTCCTTTAGACAGAGGGAACTCCATCTGCACAGTTTTTGCTCATGTCACTTGTCTTCAGGGGTGTTATATATTAAGTCTGCAACTTAATAAGTTTGAAGAAGAAGAGGAGACCCTAATGTGCACACTTTTCACTAATGTAGTTTCATCAGCCTTGCCATATCCTTGTAAAAGAGGCACCTTTTCATTTTGTTTGACATCATGAATCCAGTGAGGTGACTCAGATACTTCTTCTGCATGATACTATAACTGCTTTTAAGCCATGGAGCTAATGATTTAGTATTGCTTCACATCATAATGGATAAAAAAGGCTGCATCTTGTGAAAATCCGAGATGAGGGGCGGGGGGGCACCAGCAGCTGCTGACAGAGTACTGGTATCATTGTGACTCCTAAGTGACAAAGGCTGGTTGTGACTTTGTGTTCCCCTACGTCAGTAGCATAACAATGTTATGCCACATATTGTGAGTTTAGAAATAATTGCATGCAGCAGCATTCCTTTTGGGTGGTGGTGTGCACTGCTTGTTTTTCTATTTGTTACAATTATCTCAGTCACTCTAGGCACATGATAAGTCATGCGCAACGGTAAAAAAGAAATGGTTGAGAGGCCAGCTTATGTTTCAAAGTCAGATGACCAAGGTCACGCAACATTTCTGAACGATAACTGCATGACCACAAAAAAAAAAAATGTCATAGACAGCAGACCAGAGTTCAGGTGGGGAAAGTGGATGAAAACACGCCAGAATAAAAAAAAAAATTGGAATTGACCTTGTGTTTATCTAAAGTGATGTCAAGTTCCAGTGATGTTCTGAAACCTGAAATAGAGTTATTGGGTTCAATGGTTACTACCATCATGTTAGAACAGCTGTTTGTCTTTCCCTTGTTACAGTTTCCTTTTTCTGGTTTCCAGCCAATTGATTTTAAATACTTTAACTCATGACATTCCAGCATTCAGATATGAGATTTTATGATCAGCCCAGTCATTGTTTTTAATATATTATTAGTTTCTGCTACTTACAGTATATATAATGTGCATATTCAGAAAAAAAAGACTGCATATAGTTAGCTAAAGCAAAAACAAACCAGTTGAGACTCTTTTATAGAACAATGGTAGTCATTCAGTTTTAGTCTTTGGTTCATCAAGAAAGACTTCATTGTCATCTAAGTCTGCAACAAGCAATCTTTTTCAGAGCAAATTACACTTATTTAGAAATTACAGGGATATGGGGCAAATAATATATAACATAAAGATTGTGTGAGAAGTCACTCTTTTAATATATTTTTTTTATGTTGTCTTTGAAGCAAGTGTCATGAATCACTATCATCAAACTGACTGCATATTAGTTAGTTTCCATCAAATGCTTATAAAATCATCCATCCACCCATAACCCCTTTTACCAATTTTTGCACATGGGGGTCAGGGTGTTACTTTAACAGTGGCAATCTACAACTAAGGTTTACACCATCAGATGGCTAGCCCCGCCACAGCTGTTTTTATGTACCACACCTTCACATGCACACTCACACCTATCACCAATTTAGAGTGTCAAATACACCTATAGCATGTTTTCGGAATGTAGGGGGATACTGGAGACAAAACCCACACAGACATAGGGAGGGCATCCAGACACCACACCGAAAGCACCTCAATTGAGAATTGAACTGGGGAACCTGTTACTGTGAGGCGACAATGCTATCCGCTGTGCCACTGTACAGACACAAGAATAAGAAATGTCGTTTGAATCTTTTTCATTGTGCCAGTGCAAGTAAGGGCCACTGGAAAAAAACAAGTAGTTAATGTTGATGTGAAGAATTTCCAGATGTCAACTGTAATGTGTTTTTGGCCCACTCTATGGTATAAGAGGGATTAAGCAGTCACTATTTTGCAAGCGACACAGGTTCATATAGTGGCTCAGGTGCCTGTAGAAGCTGAAGGGGGGAAAATGGGAGTGAGCAGCTGTTGCTGATTCACCCAGACTGGGAGTTGGGAGATGGGTGTGATTTGCCACATGAGTGACACCTAATGGGAGACTAGGTGGTTCACACCATGGAGCTGTCATCTAGTGAACCCATGCTGCCCTCTGCAAATTTGCACAATAAGATGAAGGGAAATCAGTACTTGGAGGTGCACTTTTCCTTGGAGGGCAGTCCACAGCAGTGTTTGGAAGATCCACTACAAGGGATGAGAGCTGTTCTACCAGGGGAGAGTGTAGGATGCTCTATAGAACCTGCAAGTTAGCCTGCTCCCTACTAAGTGACCCTCACTGAGGACTGATTGAGGTGACTGCAGATTCTCAGGAAGAAATACATGAGTTGTAGGGCTTTCACCCACCCAGTGATATCCAGCTTCCACAACTGTGGAATGAACAGCCTAACTGAGTGGATGTAAGGGAGCCACCAGGTTCAGTCTTGTGGGAGGGGTAAAAAATGTTAATGTATTTTTGGATAAATGTAAACATCATGAAAACACAGCATCTGCTGTCAGACTAGGAACATTTAAATTATTTATTTGTGCTTGTTAACTGGGATAAATCTAATCCAAATGGACGTATTTCAGGCTCAGCCTGGATGTAAAAGTACAGAATGCTGGTGTAAGTAAAATTTGCAACTCAGAGTTGTTGCAAAAGTAGGTGAATCACAGGTGTATAAATCCAAAATTCAGGCAAAAGTAATAATTGCAATTTAAGGTCCAGTACATCTAATAAAGTATTGATTTGAATTAAGAATTACAAAAGAAAGTCTCTGATTATAGGCCAGTAGAGACCTAACAGAAGATAAGATGAGACAGAGAGTGATATATGCAAGATATGCTTAAAGGAACTGTTGCAGATAATTTGCAGTGCAAGTAAAGCACTAGGTGGAGAGAGTGTGGAAAAAAGGGTTTGAATGGCTGGGATGTATTACTAGTACATGAGAAAGTGATAAGTCAAGTAATATATCATTTAAGACAAGTGACAAAGTGTGGGGTCGTTATTTTTTCTTCCCATGCAGTCAAAGTAAAAGTAAACTTTATTGTCATTTTTCCTACACAAGTGCAGTCTAAATGAAATTGCATGCATCAGGCTCAAATTGAGAAGACATATATGTAAATACAATAATACATAGGTTCATAGGTTCATAGGTATGTATTAGGCTAAGGGCACTGGTGCCTTTACAAGCCTAGCCCATAGGATTACCCTGGCATCATGCCACCCAACCTTAGTTCCTAGTGCCTCTGTTGAGTAAAGCCACTGGAGTGATCCCTGGGGTGAATTTTCTATTTCCCATCCACTCATCAAGATTTCTTTTGAAGAGGGCAAGTGAGGTGCTCTGCTTGACATGTATGGGAAGTCTATTCCATAGCATGGGCAGTCTCTGGGTTATGAACCTGTCCCTCCAGCATGTTCTGTTGATTGTGGTAATGAGGTTGAGGTCTCTGGAGCGTGTAGTGTGGAGGCATTGGGATTTCTTTAGATGTAGCATTTCTAACAGAGCTGGGTCAGACATGGCTTTGTAAGTCAAGCAGAGATCACCTCTAAGTAAGCAATATGAGACAGAGAACAGTTGGAGTTTCTTGAGTCTGTCCATATAGGACAAATGTTTAAGGCCTAGGATCCTCTTTGTGAGGTACCCTTGTGGCCTCTCCAGTTGTTGCAGGTGTTTAGTGAGGTACATGCCAAATGGGGCATTGTACTCAATGATTGGCCTAATGAGGGAAGAGTAGAGGGAGACAATGACCTCTTTTTTCCTGGATGCAAAACTTTTAGTAATGAGATGTGCCACATAGAGGGACTTTCTGTCTACAGTGGCAATGTGGTGGTCAAAAGAGAGGTTGTTGTCAACCTGTGTTCCCAGATCTCTTATAACATCTCTTATAACATCTTCTGTGTTCAGTGGACTACCATCGATGTGGTAATTCATGGTAACCAGGTTTTTCCCAAAGGGAATTACGACACATTTTTCGGCATTGAGCTTAAGGCAATGGTTCTGACACTAGTCGTTCGTCACAGTGAGGCCTTTCTGTAGGATGTCAACATCATTTTGGGAGTTAATAATAGCTCCCAACTTGCAATTGTCTGCAAACTTTGTCAGCTAGAGTCCCTTCATGTTGACCTGGACCTCAGAGAAGTAGATACCAAACATGACAGAACCCAGGACCGAACCCTGTGGGACTCCACTCATGACTGGTCAGCAGTCTGACTTGGAGTCAGCTACTTTCACACCGTGGGTTCTACTTGTGAGCCAGTTTGCAACAAACCTAGTGATATAGAGGTTGATGCCTAGCTTAGTGAGTTTTTCTATGATTCCTGAGTGAGGAATGGTATCAAAGGCCTTGGCCAGATCAAGGTAGGCTGTATGAACCACCTTGCTTTCATCTACAGCTCTGGTGACTGACTCATAGAAGTTTACCAAGTTGAACAGGCATGATCTACCCTTCACAAAACCAAACCATGTGGGATCCAAAGCTTGGAGACTCCCTATATCCTTGCTTATTAGGTCCATGATGATGCATTCCATAGCTTTGCATATCAGATTTGTCAGGCTAATGAGGCAATAGTTCCCAGGGTCTGTAGTCGCTCCTCCTTTGTGGAGAGGGATGACTGTAGCAGTGTGCCATTTGGTGGGGGCATGGCCTGAGGTGTGAAGCTGTGATTGAACAGGGCACACAGGTGAGGTCCCAGTTCACTCTATAGTTCATGTAGAACACAGTCAGAGATATTGTCAAGCCCCATAAAAGCTGTATTCTTGGCCTTGGACGGTGCTGTTTTAACCTGTGCAGCAGTAATACTGTGTGCCTGGCAATCTACTGGTATTGTGACTGGTCCTTTGGGGGGGGGGGGGCTAAAGTTGGCACTGAATCTGTCAGCCAGTATATTGTCAATATCTGTTGGCTTGGTATAGGAGGTACCATTGTGCAGTAGCTCAGAGCAAATATGGGTATTGCCTTGAAGATTCTTTACATAACTATAGAAGGCCTTGTGGTTGTTTTTACTTTCTGCTGCAATTCTGTTTTCATAGCTAGCTTTAGAGGATTTTATGAAGGATCTCAACTTTTTGTTGAGGCTGCTAAGGGAGTTTTTCCAGTCTTGGGACTTCACCTTATTCTGCATCAGTTTCCTTCTTCTGTTGTAGAGTTTATTTATGGCAGGGGACCACCAGATTGCCTTCCTTTTTTTTTTGGAGGAGAGTGTCTTGGTTCTATTGGGTATGGCGAGATCCATGCATTTGTGTATGTGTTCGAACAGTGCATTGGTGCATGATTTGGCAGTCATGCAACCATACTCCATTTGCATGGGTGCCGTGAAGTTAGCCACCTCTGTTTTTAGGAGCCCAAAGTTAGCTTTGGAGAAGTTTTTCATGGTGGTTACCTTTGCAGGGAGGGTGGGAAGGATCTGGATTTCCAAGGTGATTAGTTTGTGGTCAGATCTAACCAGGGAGGAGTTGACTATTGGTGTAGAGCAATGATCGCCCATGTTAGTAATGACCAGGTCAAGGATGTTGCCACCTCTAGTGGGGGGTAAGAGCAAGCTGGTCCAGGACATTGGAATTAATGAATTCTAGGAAACATTGAGCAAGTGTATTGGTACATGAGTAGTTTTCACAGTTAATGGAGAGGTAATTGAAGTCACCCAGTATGAGAGCGTTAGGTTGGACCCTAATATTCTCCAGGGTACTTAGGAACGTGGAGTGTGACTCTTGGGACATGGTTGAGGACCTATAGCAGGCTGCAACCTGAATGGCTGTCTTACCCAATGTTAGCTGCACCTGAAGTATCTCATATTGGGGTACCAGTCTGGATCTGTACGGATTCTTTATGAATATGGAAACACCACTGCCTCTGGAGTTTCAGTCCAAGTTCTGGGGCTGAAAGGTGTGGCGTGAGTTATAGCCTGGTAGTGCAGGGGTGCTTTCTGCTGCCTTGGACATATTCATCATACAATAATACAATCAACGGATATATGTTCATCATCTGTCATTTGTCACCTGACCATCAGTGCATCCCAATGCCCTTGTCAGGTCTGCCTATCCCTTCTAATTAGCCCCAGTCTCCTTCCACAAGGGCTGTGGCTGATGAAAATCCTAAGGGTGTCCCAGGACCATAAGTTACTCTGCTGCCATGGAGGGTTGTTATGAACTACTTTCACTGCCCTCTCTCCCTTGCAGTCACCTGTTATGTCTGAGTGCTGCTTCTCCTGTGTGGGTCATACCTCCCTGTGGCATTCCTAGCCTTTATCGGAGATCATATGCTAGAAGCACTAAGGTGACTCCCTTTGCCCCTGGGATAGGCACACCTCTCCATCCCTGTCAGCACCTCAGATAGAGCAGCCTCTAATCAAACTCAGTTCCCCTGGGAAATAGTTAGAGCATTATCCCTCTATACTATGGCACTCGCTAGTAGAGTGCTGGGCTATTTGTAGATATTGATCATCAATGTAGTTTCATACAGAATTAGCTGTATTTGTTGATCAGTAATATTTACGTTATGTCATGCTTGATAAAGCAGCACGATTATGCTTCTTTTAAAAGGTGGTATTTGAAAATTTTCCTGAACTGTTCAAGAATAAAATAATCACTTGCAAATGTGGGCATATTTTCCCAGGGTTTGGAGCCCAGAACAGAGAAGCCATGGCTGCTGCATGTTCTCATTGAGAAGGTGGTGTATAGATAGGGATCATGGTCTGGGTGACACATGAGGTTGTATATTCTCTCCCTAATTGTGAATCTGCGTACAAGGCACAATAAGGAGTTTAGGTTTAACAGCTTGAGCAGAAAGGAGTCTAGAAGAAGCTGAGCCCTGTGTTGCACTGACAGCCAGTTAACATTTTAAGAACTGAGCAGGAGAGTTTGTTCATGCTACTAGGAAGATGAGCTGGCACATTTTTTTTTAGGGAATACTTACATAGATATACGGTTTCTCTTTCAGTGTGAGGCAATTATAGGGAGAGCATATCTGACATACCTTTTTCTGTGTCTTAACTTCATGATGATAATACATTTTGGGATATTTTCCTTGCCCAGAAGAGTGTTTACCGCATTTTTGCTTTGAGTTTTTGAGTGTGCAGTTTGAACTTAGGTTTTGATCTAACTAGAGTTCTAGATATTTAAATGAGGTGGTGGTTTCTCCATGATCTTGGTTGTGGTCACAAATGATTAAAACATATGGGGGATCTCTAGGTTTTTAATTACACTGGTGAAAGGTGACATTAAGAGCCCTTCTACTGGATAAGCAGCATATAGCGATATGCTGCTACTCCCTTGATTCTCAGCACCTCAGGCTGTCAGTCCATCTGTTCTTGAATTCTTCCACTAGTTTTTGATTCCCAACTTCCTTGACAAATTTTTCCAATCACCCTTCTTCATAAAAAATCCTTTTCCATGACACTTTTCCTTGATACCAAGTCATGTCTTTGTTACACATTCCTTTATGAAAAAATAAAACTGGTTATTATTTCATTTTGTTCTATGTTTTTAGAAAGTTAGAGGAAACCCAAGCATGTAGGGTAAAAATATGAGAACATGAGCAGAACACAGTGACTCCAACCATTCAAGGAACCAGAAGCCATGACAAAATCCTGGACCCCTAAAATGAGATGCAACATCACAAACTACTGCCTCACAATGCAAAAATGCTGCCTTCAACATATTTTTAGCACATCTCTCTCTTTCATCCTGTATTGGACGCTATATATATTAAATTTGCTTAAGCTTTTTCATAAATATTCTGATGCGAGCAGCATGATCTGTTTGCGTCAGTGTCTGCTTGCATAATCCCAATAGTATACAAAACTTCAGATATGGTCTCATTAAGTGTCTCCTTAACTTTCTGTTCTCTACTGGTAGTGTCTGTCCTTATGCATCCCCAGCTTTCCTTACTGTGATCTTACATTAACTCCTTACTTTACCTTTAAATCATCTGACCGAATTATCTGAAGTCCTTTTCCAATTAGGTGGTTCTCAGTATTCATCCACCCATACTGCATTGCCTTCCTTTGGAGATTTGTTACCCTTTTGTTATCCGGGTGAGGAAAGCTGCACTTAATTGCACTAATTCTAGATTGTCATATATTCTGCCATTCGTTTCTGCATTACATCTGAATGATAACAGGGGACACTTGGTCTGTGGAGTCTGCCCTTTAACTGCATTGAACATTCAATTTCCTTTCTATCCATCTCTTTCCCGTTCCTATTCCTGCACCTGTTTCATGCCCTGCTGAGTACATCTAAGGATTCCATATTTACCACCCATTCTGCTAATCTATTCCATGGGTCTGCAATCCTTCCTATCTACATTCATACCATGTGAAGTTATTTCCTATGCTCCCCAACAGTCCCAGGTTTTTGAGTTACCTGTATAGAAACATATATTCTCTTACCAGATTCTACTCAATGTCACTTGGATATCCGTTGAAGTGAACCGGTCCCAGAACTGAACCCTGAGGTACACCATTTTGTAACTTCTGTTTCATTGTAATAGATTCCATTCAATGTCCAGCTTTGTATCCATCCAGTTTGTAAACCAAGATACCATTCTGGGACTCTCTCAAAGCAAGCTAGTTTATTTTTTCAGCATTTCATACAAAATTTTTACATCAGCTTGTTCCAGGAATTTCAAGCTCCATTTATCTCCCTATTAGACTTCTTTTTACAGATACCAGATACTGGCTGTAGATTTCAGAGTTGTCTTGTTTGAATTGTGTACATTTCTACACTTTCTGAAGTTAGCATTATATGTATATAATCCAAAAACAGAGCGCAATGGGCTAATAGAGTGAACGAAAAGCTGTTTTTTTTTAAAAAACTCAGCTTTATTACGCATTTATTAAACCAATCGCGTTTTCGTCCACACAACTCGGACTTCATCAGATAATCAATTAATTACTATAATTACATCTTATATATAACAACTACAATCAACAGACCAATAGGGTTCCATAATAACAATTTAAAATCCACTAGTCAGCATTCTTATTGGGCTCATAAATATTAATCAACTATATATGTATTTAAATACAGACATTTTTTTCATAAATTATATATTTAAAACTTTAAAAAGTAATAAAATACTTTATAAAAACATTAAAACTTATGATATTTGTGAATATTAAAGAGGAAGTCTTTTATAAAGAAATAAAATTATTAATGCAGGTAATGCTTATAAGCCATGTATAAAGAACTTATTCTAGGGGAACTACCACCATCTACTGTCATAAGTAAGTATTACAACCATCACATCTTGGTAGCCCTTAGTTTTAATAATGGCAGTATAGAAAAATAATCATTTAATCCTTATATTATATGTATATAAGCTGAATGTTATCACAAAATATAGAAGGATCTTCTAAGAGCAGTTTTGCATTTTTTGCTACAAAGTTTTCCATCCCTGAGAGAGTATGGAACACAGTCTTTTCTGACAGCGATCTTAAAAAAGTCTAGAAGAAAATAAGCTGTCTTACAGGCATACCTCTCAAATGTCCCTGATTTTGCAGAACACCCCAGATTTTGCATCATATGTTTGCCCTGTCCCTTATAAAATTCTTGATTTTCTAGTTGGTCACTAAGAATTACAGACAGTAATGGTAACATTGGACTAAGTTTCATGCTTCCTATTGTTCAGAAAATGCATACTGATGCAAAACCTGTTGGTCCATTAATTTTATAAATCAATTAGAGAAATATTTAAAATTGCCCCTGGTTTTGAGCCTTTGACCATTATTATTGGCTTTCTCCAGAATTATTGAGCAAAAAAATTTAGAGGTAAGCTTAAAGGTACAGATAAAAACAACATAAATCCAGCCATTACATCAAACTCTGTCTGTATAATTTACCCAGTATAATAAATAAGGCTTAACATTGTACAGCATCATATAAAGCAGTCACTGCCAGTAGCTGAAGAAATGCACACCTACCTTTGATGCTGAGAAGATCAGAAGGTTGTGGGGCAGTCCACCACCAGTTGTTTGGATTCATGTTCCTGTACTGACTCCGATGGGCAGCATTAGAAGAATGCTGGAATCCTGAGTTGCCATTCTGTGCAATAAGAAGCTGAACTAGGCTCCGTTTTGCCTGAGTCGAAGGCAGCTTAGGTAGATGCCACAAAGCCTGTGGCACTTATCTAAAATAGTAGAAGAAAGGTATCAAACCAAGGGTATCAGGCCACATTTCTCATGTCAGCATAAACTATCTTGTGTCTCATTCGAAAACAAACCAAGGGCCTAGAGTTACTAATTTGGTCAACAAAGGTAAATAAATAATAAATAAACAATTCATTGTTGAGCAATTGTGTCACATGCTTTGCTAAACGCTATATAGTCCCTTACTTGTTTATTAATTTGTTTCCCCATTTAAAAAATATATTAGATTTGTCAGGCATGGATTTGTTGTTATTGCCTTGTTCCATTAGTATATAAGGACTGTGGTGATTTTCAAGCTATGCATAGGTATTTTTAATTCAGCAATGTTGTGTATGCTCATGTGAGACATGCCTTCACACCCCACATCATGCAGGTAATGTCTGTGCTTCCTGTATTCAGCGTGAACAAGTCTGTTTAATGTTGCTGAAAAGAAAAACAATCATAGCTAGTCCTATAATTCTTCTGTGTCTTAATAAACAATACAGCTAAATCACTTGAAATAATAATTGTCATATGACCCTGAATCATATCTTTAGACCGCTAAATCTTGGTAATCATTCTACTGATTTTTGTCACACCATGAAAACTGGCAGAACACAAAATCACCCAGGGAAGAAGAGACTTCATGGTACTTATCACGGAAATGTGTCTTCTCTGTAAACTCCATAATAGCATCAGTGAAATTATGGGTCAAACGTTTTCTGGAGAAATATCTCAGTACCATTGATATATGTTATATTTATGAAGGTTTATTAGTCCTTTCTGGCAGTACATTAGGAGGCAGTTCTTGATGAGCTGGTCTTCATAGTCAGGTTTTTCCTTCAGGGTTCCAAACTGAGGTTGTAAAATGGAAGCCATTTTTGTTGATGATAGAGTGGACAATACAGCTTTAGTGATGGAAGCTAAGATGTCTTTGGTAAATGCCACATAAGGCATATGACATTTAAATGTGAAGGCAACTAAAGCTAGAAAATATCAAAAGAGGTTATGTCAATGGGCATTGTCTTCACAAAAAAGTGTAAACTGTAAATTTTGAAGCTGGATTTTTATAATATTGTAAAGTAAGGAGGATGGGATGATTCAATATATGGCAAAGGATGTGTAAGTAGCAGTAAATCACCATTGTTAATAACACGACGTAAATAAATTTAATATATATCACTATGGCAGTTGTCAAATATATTTTAACAGGTTTTCTTTTATGTTAGTAATCTGTGGAATGTTTAATTTTTAGAAGAGTGAATGTTTTGTTTTGATACTGTGACTGTATATTTATAAATAATTTAATAAATATGATTTTTGATTATAAAAATCACAGAGAAACTTCATTACAGAACAGGGATGTTGAGCTAGATAAAGATACTTGAAAAACATAAGCAAATAAAATGAAAGACAACTGACCAATTTGGGAACATAGTAAATAACCTTTCATAGGTTCATAGGTCTATACTAGGCTAATGACCACTAGGGCCCTTATATAAGCCTGGTGGTTCAACCTAAATGTAACTCACAAATTTAATTTATATAGGTGATGATTTACTGACTGCCTCTGTCCATCAGAGACATAGCAGCCAGGCCAGGGTTGAATTTCTGATTACCCATCCATTGTTCCAAGTTGCACTTAAAAAGGGATAGGAAGGATCACTGCTTCACATGGATGGGGAGCCAGTTCCAAAGAAGGGAATTCTCTGAGAAACATATCAGTCTCCAACATGTCCTAGTTATGTTGCAAGCAAAATTTAAATCTTTTTCATCTAGTAGTTCTGATGCTGTTTGATTTGCAGATGCACAAAAGGTTCATCTAAACAGGGTCCAGTGATGCCTTGTATGCCAGGCAAGGACCACCTCTCAGAAGTCTGTATGATACCAAGTAAAAAGACAGGGCTTTGAGGTGATCAGAGAAGGGCTTTGTGTTTACTCCCTGTATTCTTTTTGGAAGGAATCTTTATGGATATTCCAGTTCCTGCATGTGCCTGGTCAGGTAATACTGAAGGGGGCATTATACCCATATATAGATGGGTCTGATGAGGGCAGAGTACAGTAGTATGATGACCTCTCTGGACCTAGATGCAATGCCATTGCTTATAAATTGAGCAACATAGAAGGATTTTCTTACCACTCTGGACACATGTTGGTCAAAGGCTACTGTGTATATGGTTTCCAAGATCCCTGACTAGTGAATCATCTTTTTAGGCTTTTTATTGATTATGTAGTTACCCAGGGTAGTAGACTTCCCAAAAGGTACTATAATGCATTTCTTTGTATTGAGGTTTAAGCCATGGCTTTGGCACCAAGTGATCATATTAGACCTTTCTGAAGGGTGTTCTCATCTTGACGGGAATCAATGACTGCTCCCAGTTTGCAATCATGCAAACTAGGTCAGCCAAAGGCCTTTAACATTGGCTTTGACAGCCAAGAAGCAGATGCCAAAGAGGAATGGGTCCAGCACAGAGCCCTGGAGGGCTCCACTGGTGACCGGCCTCTTTGTGAAGGTGGTCTCACCCATTCTAACCTCCTGAGTCCTACCAGTGAACCAGCTAGCTATCCAGCATGTTATAAAAGGATTTATGCCTAGTGCCATATGTTTGTTGACAATGCCTGAATAGAGTATCGTATCAAATGCTTTAGCCAAATCTAGTTAGGCAACATGCAACATTTGCCTATTATCCATTGCTTTAGTGACCTTTTCAAAGAAGTCCACCAGATTCAGTAAGCATGACCTTCCTTTGACAAAGCCAAACTGGGATGGATCCAGTGCTGGAGGTCTCCTATGTCCTTGATAATAATCTCCATGATAATTCTTTCCATGGTTTTACATATAAGACTAGTCAGACTAATGGGTCTGCAGTTTCCAGGATCTGTTGAAGGTCCTTCTTTAAGAAGGGAGATGACCATTGCAGTGTTCCATTCATGTAGCACAAAGTCAATTTTAAGACTACAGTTAAATAATGACTCCAGGGGGTCCTGATAAATTATATTTTAGACTATTCAAGAGACATTCTGGGATGTTATCAGGGTCCACTGAGGCTGTGTTCTTGGCTTTAGTGATTGCAGCCAGTACATGCTCCCTAGTTATAGCTGGATATGTTATGTTTGAAATTATTTTTGATGGATGGTTGGGGTCAGAGGAGAGCTAAAGTTGGAACTAACTTTGTCCACTGACAAGTTTTCTATTTTGTAATGCTTGGTGAATGTGGCACCATTAACACCAGTTCAGCACATAGCTGTGTGCTGCCCTTGAGGTTTCTGATATAGCTGTAGAAGGTCGTATGGTTATCCCTTACCTGGGAGGCTGTCTTAACTTCAACGTTGGCTTTGCTTGACCTTATTAGCCCTCTTAGTTGCTTATTTACTCTGATGAGAGAGTTTTTATTTTTATGGGAAATAGCCTGCCTGATTTTTGCCATATTGTTTTCCTTTTGTTGTATATCCAGTTTAATTTGGGATGCCACCAGGGTAATTTGTTTCTAGGGCTAGTCCTGAGCTTACTTATGGTAGGTACAGCAGCCTCTATGCAGCCACTAACATGTTTGTACAGTGTTTCTGAGAGCAATTCAGTACAGGCTGCTGTGTTCTCTGGGTTTAGAGGGGCATTGAAGTTTGGCAGTCCATCACTTAATAAATAATAATTTGCCTTGGAATAGTTCCTAACCATTACTGGTTTTAATGAGATTACAGGGCTGATCTTGATTTCAATGAAGACATCTTTATGTCTGAACCTTCCCATGGAGGATGAGACACTGGGGATGCAGAATTCTCCCATATTTGTAAGCATGAGGTCCAATATGCTCTAGTGGGTGTATTTACTATTTATAAAGTCCAGGAATCTCTGTACCCATAGATCGGAAGCTGGTAGGATTCCCAGTTTACAGAGGGGTAATTAAAGTCTCCCATGAGTAGGGTGTTAGACTGGATGGTGTCTCCGGTAGGTCTAAGTATGAATTGTGAGCTTCTTGGGACATGGAGGGTGACCTATAGCTAGCTAGGATATGGTATGGGATCTTGTCTATGGTGATCTGCAAGTGAAGGAACTCCAGCATGTCATCCTGTTTGACCACCCTAGAGGTATGCTTGTTATTGATATATATTGAAACACCCCCTCTTTTAAGCCTTTTCTGTGCAGCTACTGGTCTAAAAGTGTGGGAGGCATTGAAATCTTGCACTGCTGGGGTACTCTCTGCTGCTTTAAACTATGTCAGCATATCCAGTGATACCATCCAGGTATACCTCGGAGGAGCAGGCTATCATAGTTTCATAAGTGAATATTAGGCTAACTGCCCTGAAGCTCCATTTTAAGCCTAAACAATAACCTAAGGTTAGAATCAAACCCTGCACCTTGTGTCTATGAGGTAAAGACTTTAGCTGTTATGACAAACCCATTTCATAACAACTGATAAAGTCACTGTAAAACAAGACAGAAAACGTAGGGGATCATTGACAGATATAACCAGCATGCATATGTGCACATGTGTGTGTGTGTGTGTGTGTGTGTGTGTGTGTGTGTGTGTGTGTGTGTGTGTGTGTGTGTGTGTGTGTGTAAATAATAATAATTGTCTTTTGGCTTTTCCCATTAGGATCAGCAGATCACCACTCCACAGACTGATTTGCAGTGGAGTTTTTATAGTGTCAGATTGCGAACCGGGCACCCACCCTTCACAGAAGGTGTACCCACGTACCGTCTGCATGTCTTTAACACTTATTTGACTGTAGGGAGGACATGCAAACTCCACACAGAAGGCATGCCAGCCGAGAATCAAACTGGAAAACGTCTTGCTGTGAGGTGACAGCGCTAACCACCATACACACACACACACACCAAAAACAAATTCACCCTTTGGGACTTTTTTAATGCTTATCTAGCACAAAAAGCAAAAAGAGTTTTAATTCTTCCGTTTTGTGCATACACAAGCATGAACATCGATTGAATTCATCCAACCTTCACAAATGCTTCAAACAATAATAAATACAAAGTATCAAACAATTAATAATTAAATTGCTGTGGAAATACATATCAAAAAGTCATAACTCTAAATAAGCAAATTGAATAACTTACTGCTCCAAAAAGGAGTACCAACAAAACTTGCTGTAGTTAAGTACAGAAGTATAACATTTAAGTGCTGACCTCTAGTGGTCAAATATAAATGTTCTGGTTGATGCTTAGGTAGTATTATAAACACTTTTCAGAGTTCCTAACAAGCAGAGATGTATCTTTATCAAAACATATTTAGTTAGTTAGTTAGTTTTAATATGGTCATTCAGGCTGGGGCATATCCTAGATTTAATATCCACCATTTTCCCTTTTATCCAAGATTTCATGTTTCCTGCAGTCTGTTAGGTCAGAACACTTAAGGCAGTCAGTTCCAATAAAATTAAATATAGCAACGTGATGTGCCATTTTGTGTCTGTAAAGCGCACTATGTTCCCTCTTGTAATTAATATCACTCACATGCAGAGAAGTATGCTGCTTAAACTGATCAGATGTTTGCCCAAGACAAAATGCAGCACAGAAACAGACAAGATAAATCATCCATGAAGTTAAGAAAAATATTTTGCAAACAGATTAACAGTGGTAAAGGGGTCACAAGGGAATCATCCTACTGGAATGTTAGCTAGAATAACTCTGTATTGCATTGGTTTTACCCACTTTCTTAAAGCCAGAAAAACGCTGTTCCAGAAAGTAACATTATCAGGCAAGATATTATTAGCATAAAAACCATATTTGGTAAGAATATGCCAGAATTTCTGAAGGTATCCCTTTAGTCTCATAGCATTTGAACCATATGTCGTAAGAAATGTATGGGTCTGACTGAATGTATTTCTGTGGCTCCTTATTTTTATATTGTAAAGTTTGTGACAGCGTCTTAACTCTGTCTGTTGCCCAGCTAATATTTGCAGGTTTATATCCCCTTGATTGGAACTGATTGTTCAGTATATCCATCTCATTCTGAAATTCAGTTTCTTCACTGTAAAGTCTGCATACACATTATGTCTGAGAAAAGGAACATTTTTAATTATATAGGAAAGGTGGCAACTTGTGGCATGTAGAACATTTTTACAAAAAATGTTTTTTATATATATATATATATATATATATATATATATATATATATATATATTTATATATTTGTTGAAAAATGTCTGTCTAATTCAAAACTGTGATATGAGTCCACCTTTCCAACACAGTGCAGAGCCTCTGGTCACTAAATTTGACCCAGATATTGCTGCTACCACAAGGACCAACCCTTAAATATTTTCACTGAGAATACTTGTCTTTGTACAATGTAAGCAAATTTAACTTGAAGATCCTTACTGTGTATTAACTTCATCTAGTCAAATACATGTCTGCTTGAGCTGGAAATTAGTTTTTAACCCCTACAAAAGAGTTGTCCTTGGACTCAAAGGACCACTTACAGAGTTACTAACGTTAGACCTATAGCAACATTATCCCTCCTCTTCAAAGTACATGGCTTTGTAATTTACAACTCATGCTCAACCCTAAAAAAAAACAAACTACTACTTTTCCCCCCCAAACCCTATCCTCATGAAAAAAAAAAAAAGCTAAGTCCTCTCTCTTGATAATACAATCATTGAAGTCACTTCTCATGTCAAATTATTAGCGATGGCAATCTCAAATTTGACCTGCGTATACAAAATTACTTAAGAAAAAACTCGTCAAAAACTAGGGATGTTTTATAAAGCCAAAAAACTTTCTCACTGACACAATTAAAGCTGCACTTGCCACTACATATCTCTTCCCAACACTTCTTTATGGTGCTGCCATCTTTATTAACCTTCAGGCATCACAAAACTCAAAACTTGAACAATATAACAAAGTTGCTAAACTGGCAGCAAATACCCCTTTTAGAATCTACCACTGTATAGCATTAAAAAGCATAAATTGGTTAGAACTACTCCATCAACTAGCATATACACAGCTTCTTACCACCTATAAAATTATCCAGAATCCATCTGCTTGTCCAGCACTAATCTGCACAACTATGTTCCTAGTTGGTCATTACTATCCAGTGACCAAGGCATTGTCTGTACTTGTACCATGTTGTTAAGGCTTGGAACTCCTTATCTGTATTCATCAGGTCAATACGTTCTCTCTCACCTTTCAAAACACCAATCTGAAAGACTTCCTAACCAAAAGCTGTTTCTGTTCTTGCTCAAAATCAGGATAAACTATATCCTTAAATGTGAAGAAATATCAATTCATACCTGACATCTCCTTACTATCTCTACTTCGCTCACTTTCTTACTTCTAACAATTTCTCTCCCCTGGCTTTCTCTCTAAATATACCATAAGCCTGTTTTTTTTTTCACACTGCATATTGCATTTCCTGTTTGTATTGTACTAACTTAACTTTAATTTCCCTATAAACTGGTTAAAATGTTTCTAACTGTTAAATCATTGTCGTATAACCTGTATCTTTTTTTAACCAATGTTTTCATGTTATGTCTAATTTGGTATAATTATTTAAATGTATGTCTCTAAAGAATGTAAATTATTATTATTATTAAAATGTTTTGTAGTACTTTGGTGCTTTTCTCACCGGGCCTCTGCAGAAAATGGGCTCCTACCCAGTTGAACTTTCCCAGTAATGAAATATCAATAAGTAAATAAATAAAAAAAAAATAAATGAAGTTACAAGTAAATAAATCAGAGGTACATAGAAATGAAAGACCAAAATCATTATTGTCTAGGAATGAACAGAAAGTCTTGAATGTTTATTTAATTCCATGTCACACCAATAAGCAGTCATCTAAGTAACTTTTCCAATAAACAATATTGTTGTAAAATAAATTTTACTGCTATTATTTATCACCTAGGATTTGAAAAATCCCATACATTAATCACATGTGTAAAATGCAAATGGTCTATCAAAAACTGAGAAAAAGCGGGCGAATAAAGCTTAGAAGAGTCCCAAAAAATCACTGACTGTCTCAAACCCCTTTTGGTGGGGGATCAAAGTGTATATGGACTATTTTTTATTTATTTATTTTATTTTACATTTGTTTACCAGGACAGTCTGACTGGGTGCAAGCCCATTTTCAGCGGAGGCCCAGGGAGCTCTACATCTAAATAGCACATATACCTATCATCTTTAGTTTGGGAAGGAATATGGTCCAGAGGGGGCTTAAGGTTTTTTGTAAAAAATCAGATAGTGTTTCTGTCAAGGACCCATGTCCTGCTACAGTAGGTATACCAGGGGCAGGGTTAACACATTTGTATATCTTAAGTAGCAAGTATAAGTATTGTTTTTGTGAGTTATCCACAATAAGTTGTTAACTGCATCACTACTGATGCAGCCCTGTTGTACAGAAAATGATAGAAAAGAATCTATCCATGTTTAGTGAATCCAAAAGCATTTTGCTGTGCTATAAAACAATGTCAAGTTGTTTTTATGCTTCATGTTCATAATTAGACCTATTCTAAATAACGACAGTATCCTCTTGTCAGCATGTGTGACTATATGAATTTAGACATGACTGAACTCTTGGACTATGTGTTTCAGGCAGGTATATCCCTAGCCTTAAGCAGTATTTTACCTTCACCTAGGATGATGCCTCAATACAAACAGAAAATGATTGACTTCAATAATTGTCTTAGTTTCTGGTGTCATTCTAAGGGTATCCAGTATCTGTCAGCCTGAGATGATATGATCAACAGACTTCGATGCTTTTCCAGAGATGGTCTTCATCTGTCACTCCTGGGATTTTGGCTACTGGCCAAGGCTCTGCCATCCCCATAATGCCTTTTTTAGGCAGTGCCTCAAGGACAAAATTCCTGACATAAAAACTCCAACTAAAAACAACCTCAAGGTTATGCTGCTAAATACTAGGAGTCTTAACACAAAACTGCACTCATTGGAAGCAGTCCTTACCTTGGAATAGGCAGACATTTGTGCAGTGACGGAGACCTGGTTCAAAGCTGTGGGGGGCACCCCAGACATACTGGATTACACCTCCTTCCACACATTCAGACCATGAACTGAAGGTGTGAAAACTAAAGGAGGTGGTGTATCAATATTCATTAAAGATAAATACACATCCAGATTGGTTAAAAAGTATGATTCCCTGGAGATACTTCAGGTGCAATTAACTATTGGCAGGACACCTATTCAAGTCATTGCCAGCTACAGGACACCCTTCAGGAATCAGGACACCCAGTCTACCTATTTGGTTCTACTTGAGTCTATAAAGATACATCCAAACACCATGGTTTTGGGCGACTTTAACTACCCATTCATTGACTGGGTAAATTACTGGTACTCAATCTCACTTCCCCAAAGGTTCCTCAACTTCATTAACTCCAATGCCCTGGACCAGCTGGTTGACACCCCCATAAGGGGTGCCAGTATCCTGGATCTGATGCTTACCAATATGGGGGGTCACTGTAGCACTCCCACTGTGAGGTCTTCCCTGGTGAGATCTGACCACAAATCAGTCTCATTCAAATTAACTATCACACCTAATGACCCCCCCAGCAGCAACTAAATTAAAAAACTTATCCAAGGCAGATTATAACCTGGTACAGGATGGTATAAATAGCTTCACTACACCTCCCCCATCAGCTGGAACTGGCAGCTATGCCAAGTTCTGCACCAATGTGGGTCTATATTATAACATTGAATTTTATAAACATCGAATGTTATAATATCAAACCCATAATGTCGAACGCTGAAAACATCGAAGGTGCAGGGAAAGAATTCGGTAGGCCGTTGCTTTGGCTTCGCTGTTTTCAGCATCTGATATGCTGGAACTTTACGTGTCGGGTTCAGGTAACTGTGCGATTGTGTGTAGGTTAGGGTTAGGGGGTGGGTTAGGTGAGTTAGGGTTAGGGAACAGGTCAGGTAAGTGTGCGGTTGTGTGGACGTTATGGTTAGGGGCGGGTTAGGTGAGTTAGGGTTAGGTCGCGGGTCAGGTAAGTGTGCGATTCTGTGTAGATTAGTGTTAGGCGGTGGGATAGGTGAGTTAAGGTTAGGGCGCGGGTCAGGTAAGTGTGCGGTTGTGTGTAGGTTAGGGGTGGGTTAGGTGAGTTAGGGTTAGGACGCGGGTGAGGTGAGTGTGTGATAGTGACGGACCTTAGGGTTAGGGTTGGGTTAAGGTAAGTGGAAAGCTAGTAGTGTACATAAAGTTTAGTTTAGGTTTAGGTGTAGGATTTTAAGTGTATGTTTGTGGATTGCTGTTTTTTGTGTGTGTTTGTTGTGTGTATGTTTCTCGGAATAGCATTTTGTTCCCTGGGAAAAAATTTGCTATTCTGACTGTTCGATGTTTTCTGATTTCGGTGTTTGGGGTTCAATATTATAACATTCGATGTTTATGAACTTCGATGTTATAATATAGACCCCACCAATGCTTTATACAAACACCTGTTTAACAGCATTTACTCAGATGTACCTGATAGGACCAAAGTAAGCTCCTTGGACAACTGCCATTAACAGGCTTTACAATAAGAGGAAGAAATTGCTGTCTAAGAGTAAGAGGGAGTGAGCCCTAAGCTGGAAACATTCCCTCCTCAATTCGAACAAGCAAATAAGACTTTTTGTGAAGTTCTCCCAAGCAAACTATGAATTCAAATTAGATTCCTCAACTAAGGACAATTATAAGGCGTTTTTTAGTTACATGCATAACGTAAAAGGAAAGGCCCAGATTTGTGCCAAACTGGTAGTTAATGATACCGCATATACTGAGCCTGTGGACATAGATTACCTATTGGCTGACAGGTTCTGTGAAAACTTCACTCCCCTATCCCCACCACACATACCCCATGACATCCCTACCACCTGTCCCCTACCTTATATCTCTAAACAGCAGGTCATAAATGCCTTTCTAAGGCCAAAAATACAGCATCTATGGGACCTGATAACATCCCAGGCTGCATCCTACATGGGCTCCAACAAGAATTAGCAACACCATTGGGTAATCTTTTCAATCATAGTCTAAGCACTGGCTCTGTCCCAGCTGAATGGAAAATGGCCACTGTTATTTCCTTGCAAAAAGATGGTGCTTCCTCTGATACCTGGAACTATAGACCTATTAGCCTGACTAGCCTTATCTGCAAGGCCATGAAGTGAATCATCATGGAACTTACCAACAAAGATATAGGTAATTTCCAAACACTTGACGCTACTCAGTTTTAATTTGTCAAAGCGAGATCATGCCTGTTAAACCTGGTGAACTTCTTCGAGACAGTCACCAAGGCCCTAGATGAGGAAAAATCTGTTTATAAAGTCTATCTAGACTTAGCTAAGGCATTTGACACTATTCCCCACTCAGGCATCATTGACAAACTCACCCAGCTAGGTATCAACCCTTATATCATTAGATAGGTCGCTAACTGGCTCACTGATAGAACCCATATAATCAAAATAGGGGAATCCACCTCCAACAGCAGAACTGTAACCAGTGGTGTTTCACAGGGATTAGTCCTGGGATCTCTACTGTTTGGAATCTATTTCTCCGTTGTACAAGCAAAACCTAAAGGCCTGTGGCTGGCAAAGCTTGCTGATGACTGCAAACTGGGAGTGGTCATAGAATCTCCAAATTATGTCAACATCCTACAAATGATTGGTGCCAAAGTCATGGCCTTAAACTCAATGCAAAAAAAATGTTTTATCATCCCTTTCAGTAAGAGCAAACTACCACATCAATAGCAACATCTTAAGTACACACTCAGTGGTGAGAGACCTGGGTACACAGGTTGACAGCAACCTTACCTTTGATCACCATGTCTCCACATTGGTAAGAAGGGCATTCAATATTGTTCATCTCATAAGTAAGGGCATCCCCTCCAGAAAGAAAAAGAAGTTATAACCTCTCTGTACTCTTCCCTCATCAGACCAGTAATTGAATACAACGCCCCTTTTGGTATGTACCTTTCCAAGCACCTGCAGCAATTCAAGAGACGTCAAAGGTTCCTCACAAGGAAAATTCAAAGTCTTCAGTATCTGTTCTATGAGGATCATCTGAAATCGCTGTCACTTTATTCTGTGTTATACATACTACTCAGAGGAGATCTATGCCTTGCATACAAGGCAATCTCACACCCTGCTTTATTGGAAATGCCGCATATCCGTAAGTCAAACGGTACACGGGTTACTCGCTCTAAAGACCTTAACCAGGTATGTGACATTAATAGAACCTGCTGAAGGGACAGATTTGTCTCCCAGAGGTTAGCACACCTTTGGAACAGACTCCCATTTCATGTCAAACAGAGCACTTAATTGGCCATCTTCAAATGCAATCTGGACGATTGGATGGGTAACCATAAATTCACTCCAGGGCTTTCACCTGTGTCTCTCTTGGACAGGGGCAATAGGTGCTGATTATAGGAATAAGAATATAATTTGTTTAGGCTTGTAAGGGCCCTAGGGCCATTAGCCTAGTAACTTCATATGATCCTATGGTAATATCGCTATTCTGCATCAAAAGAATTTAAACCTAATGATTCTTCTTTAAAAATATAATGTGCAGTTGGAATTCGGGTAGATGTAAAAGATCCCACAGCACCTACTGAAAACATTAGGGGTAGTTCCCCAATACTCTGACCACTTTTCCCCGGATCTATATTAGAACGTCGAAAGTTCATTATTTCGAACGTTTTAACATCGAACCCTATTTAGCGAACGCTGAAAATAGCGAAACAACAGATAACCAAATTTTTTCCTAGGGAAAGAATTCGGTTGTCCGTTTCTGTCGTTTCGCTATTTTCAGCACTGTGGTGAAAAGTTACGGGTCAGGTTCAGGTAAGTGTGCAATTGGGCATGGGTTAGGGTTAGGGCGCGAGGGAGGTATGTGTGCGATTGTGTGGACGTGAGGGTTAGGGCAGGTTAGGTGAGTTAGGGTTAGGGCGCGGGTGAGGTGAGTGTGCGATAGTGATAGACCTTAGAGTTAGGGTTTGGGTTAAGGTAAGTGGATAGTTAGTGGTGTTTGCACAGTTTAGTGTAGGGTTAGCTGCAAGATTTTGGGTGTATGTTTGTGGATTACTGTTTGTTTGGTGTGCTTGTGTTGTGTGTATGTGTTTTGGAACAGCGAATTTGTTACCTAGGAAAAAATTCGCTGTTCTGAATGTTCGATGTTGTCCGCGTTCGCTGAATAGGGTTCGATGTTAGAACATTCGAAATAATGAACTTTCGATGTTCTAATATAGACCCCTTTTCCCCTAGTGTTATAAAAGTACCACCTCGGGTCTCCTCTAAAAAGAGGGCACTAACCTAGTGGGAATATCCTGGTCAACAAAGAATAAATAAATTAATTACAAATAACTCACTGAGAGACATCAGAACAGAGACATGGGTAGAGAGCTAGATAAAAATACTCAAAAAACATGAAAACTAGTAAATCATAATAATAATAATTATTATTATATAGTGAGGAACCTCACCTCAGAAATACTGACAAATATGAGGGAACGTTGCACTCCCCTTGGTAACGTCTTCACTGATCAGATCAGGTCACAAACCAGTCACCCTTTAAATAAATATAAAGGCTGAACTCCCAACAAACCCCCAGAACCTTTAATTTGTTTTTTCCAAGGCTAACTACTTCTTATTAAGATCCCTGGTTTTGGGACAAGACCCAGACGTGGTGTAGTGGGACCACTATATATAGTACATCAGTAGGATGGCTTCAGTAATCAAACTGCTTCACTCGCATACTAATTATGTTATAATCATTATGATGCTCAAGCTCAGCCCACCTCTCTTTGCAACAGTACTGCCTTCTGATTTCCTGCTACTTGGCTGCCACCTAGTGGAAACTAGTTGTCAACACCATAAAAACACAATAATACATAGAAAGCTGGTTCTACAGAGGAATCAGAGACAAAGGTCAAAATTTAGGGCAGTTTTGAAATCTTTACATTATTCATTTAGAAATATGAAAAAATCTGAACTATTTTAAATGATAAAATACTGCAAGTCTAATGTCTGGTACTTAGTGCCTGTGATCCCACTGTTATGTCACAAAGTCATGCATTTTATTTGGGACACAGCAACTTTTAAAGGCAAGATCAGGGATGACTGAAAATTTAATCAAGATATGCAAGCACACAGTTGTGCCTTGGTAAGCAAGGTTTTGCATTGTTTCTAACCTGCAGCGTCAAAGGAAGCAGTGCTGTATTTTAAGAAACTTGACTCAGTGTGTTCTCCCTGCAAACCCACAGATAACTCATAAGGCAAGCAAACTATTGCTGTAGTCTTCCTCAAATAACAAATATCTGTCAACTCATCAGAAAGTCAGTGGCAGGGCTGCAGAGTGATGCAAGAGAGTCAGAACATGCACAGAATTTCAGTATTTATTTCCTTACTTATTACAGCTGAGACGTGAGTTTCTTATTTATTTGTTTAATTACTTATCAAGTTCCTGCATTTCCTTTCTGGCACTATTAGTATAATCCATAAATCTGTAATTTAATAATTTCAAAAGCTGCAGCAATTCATCTGATGCTTTAGTTGAAAAATGAGACTATTAATTATTTTCCTGGAAATATGTATCTTTACAAAATGGACGCATCTCTTGAACCATTCAGTCTCCAAAGTTTTTTTTTTCTTTTGTTAAAATGTTTTTATGTTTGTCTGCAGTAGAGTTGCTTTAGTTCTTGGCCACCCCTAACAACATTTTTGCTGATGGGGCTTGTGAACTTAAAAAAAACTCTATAGGAAAGCAACTACAAGAAGTGGAGAAGCTACTCAGAATTTATTATAAGAACGCTGCATAACATTTTTCAACAAAAATCACCAAAGAACAAAGTATGAGATGGAATAGAACAAGGTCAGAAGTTACTGAGAATGCCAGACACAAACCATAGTAGATACCAGCTAAGATAATTTGCAGAAATCAGTCAGAGGTTAGTGGTTAATTTAAACAAAATTATTAGTATAACTGAGAAATTTGAGAGTGAACACAAGTATTCATCTCTGCACTGGCCAGTGTAATATAACTTTGATAACACTATCCATTGAGAAGTCACTGAATAAAATAATCACAAATTGCTAAGGAGTACTAAAAAGATATTTCTGCATAAATACTCATGAAGCTAGAACAGCAAGCAAATGACCTTGTCTCTTTGTATCAAGAGCTGATCCTGTCATTGCTGTCTAGGTACAGCACCAGTGTCGTCTTTTTCACTCTGCTAGAATTTTTCTCTTTCCTTTTGAAGTCATATGACATTAGTCTGGGCTGTTAATGCATGTGGAAGGTAACAACAAAGCCTTACTGCTTTTTACAGAAAATTTGCTTTCCTTTTTTTTTGTATTACCATACACTTCACTTCCTATTTCAATCGATGCCCACAGGCTGCACCTGTGCTCTGATTATCAGTTTAGAGTAATTTGATTCCCAGAGTCTGCAGAATAATTGCCACATTCATTTAAGTCTCATGTTTTTTCTGGGGAACCCATTATTGCACAATAAAACTTTATCAATGTCTATAAGTACACATATGTCTGGCTGGACACATATTTAAGTGCTATACATTCTGAAGTAAAGAGGTGGTTGCCCCCTTGTGACTCCTTACATGTTCTCATGTTCTTTAAGGGAAAAGTCCAAGAATCTCTGAAACAATTTATGGCAAGTTTATCTGATGCATACAACAACATTAGAGGCTGCATGCTAAAAATTTTCAGGAAAGCAAAACATAAGGACAGAGTGGATTGGGTGGAAACCTCATGCTGCCCAAGGTGCAGAAGTGTAGCTGCTTAGGTGTTGTGTAAATGAAGAATCAGAAATGACATAAGATACTTCTGCATTATAAGGGACTAATCTCAGACTGGCTACACAAATTAATTATATGCAGTGAATTGTATATGCACATGATTTATCTAAAGGTAATATAAAGTTATTTTTATGTAACAGTAACAGTACAAAAAGTTTAGCAACTGACAATGTAAGGTGATTTTTTTCTTTAAAAAAAGCTAATCAATGTGACATAAACGATACTTTACAGAGCGATCACTGCACATTAAAATATAACACTGAATGTAACACAAAGCTCAGAAATTAAAGTCAGTACAAAATATGAGTAAAATTTGAGAAATAGATTGCTTTTGACATTTCTGAAGAAAGCTGGTCAACTTATATTGAAACAGTGTACCTTTATTGTTTGTCAAAGGCATGAGAAGAAACAAAAGTTTAATTACTGTTTAATGTGATGACGTAATGTGCTTTAACATAGGGGATGTTGAAGAAACAAAAGTTTAATTACTGTTTAATGCGATGATGTAATGTGCTTTAACATAGGGGATGTTGAAGAAACAAAAGTTTAATTACTGTTTAATGTGATGATGTAATGTGCTTTAACATAGGGGATGTTGAAGAAACAAAAGTTTAATTACTGTTTAATGTGATGATGTAATGTGCTTTAACATAGGGGATGTTGAAGAAACAAAAGTTTAATTACTGTTTAATGCGATGATGTAATGTGCTTTAACATAGGGGATGTTGAAGAAACAAAAGTTTAATTACTGTTTAATGTGATGATGTAATGTGCTTTAACATAGGGGATGTTGAAGAAACAAAAGTTTAATTATTGTTTAATGTGAGGATGTAATGTGCTTTAACATATGGGATGTTGAAGAAACAAAA
Organism: Protopterus annectens; assembly: GCF_019279795.1. Lineage (NCBI taxonomy): Eukaryota > Metazoa > Chordata > Ceratodontiformes > Protopteridae > Protopterus > Protopterus annectens. Next base: position 1,790,595,721 of record NC_056741.1, on the reverse strand, counting down.
GTTTAATTACTGTTTAATGTGATGATGTCTTCTTCTTCTTCTTCTTTCGGCTGCTCCCGTTAGGGGTCGCCACAGCAGATCAACTGTTTCCATTTCTTCCTGTCCTCTGCATCTTGCTCTGTCACACCAACCACCTGCATGTCCTCTCTCACCACATCCATAAACCTTATCTTAGGCCTTCCTCTTTTCCTGTTACCTGGTAGCTTCATCCTTAGCATCTTTTTCCCAATATACTCAGCATCCCTCCTCAGCACATGTCCAAACCAATGTAATCTTGCCTCTCTGGCTTTGTCTCCAAACCTTCCAACCTGGGCTGACCCTGTAATATACTTATTCCTAATCCTGTCCACCCTCATCATACCCAGTGCAAATCTGAACATCTTTAACTCTGCCACATCCAGCTCTGACTCCTGCCTTTTTGTCAATGCCACTGTCTCCAACCCATATAACATAGCTGGTCTCACTACCCTCTTGTAGACCTTCCCTTTCACTCTTACTGGTATGCGTCTGTCACAAATCACTCCTGACACTCTTCTCCATCCACTCCATCCTGCCTGTACTCTCTTCTTCACCTCTCTTTCACACTCACCATTACTCTGAACTGTTGATCCCAAGTACTTAAACTCATCCACCTTCGCCACCTCTGCTCTCTGCATCCTCACCATTCCTCTATCCTCCCTCTCATTCACACATATATAGTCTGTTTAATGTGATGATGTAGTGCACTTTAACATATGGGATGTTGCATAATTTAGCAACACCAGATAAGCCTATATCAAAAATATTCTAGGAAGTTATAGATATTTTGCAAAATAATTTTGACGCAACATTTTATGTATTGAACTCAATACATATATTCAGTAAGAAAAATCAATGTAGAAATTATTCCATGTTACAATATATATGGCACAAATGTATAGCCTTGGAGAATATCATCAGGTTAGAAATGGCTTATCTGATGCTTAGTATATTAAAACAAGGCTGTTGTCAGTAGATGAAGAAACTTTAGACTGTGCCACAAATACTGTAATGTTAAAAGAAATGGCTATAAAGGATGCATTTGAATTTAGACAATAATTATTGAGTTTACAGTTAGTGAGGTATCTGTTAAGTGTACTAAATAACAACCATGTATTTGTTAAAGAGGGACATTAACCAAACCCCATAATTGTTGGTCTAAATGAAAACAGTTGCAGGAAATGTCAAAAGAAAGACTTTATCAAATACTTCTGAAAATGAAAAAGTGATAAAGAGGAACCCACAGTGTATGTGTTTAAGCAAGCAAATACAAAATCCTAAATGTTAATCAACAATACCAAATCAGAGACACAGAAATGAGGCAAAGAACAGTTAGAAATGACTTTATTTGTGCTAGTACTTATATACAATGTGACAAAAGATGATTATAGTATCGCATAAGTAACAAAGTATAACAGGAGTAAAGTTAAGAATTAAACTAGATATGGGGACAATGTTGTTGATAATTGTTACTGCTAAGTATGAACAACTGTTTCCAAATGTATCACTGAAGTAAACATTAGTGTATATGAGGGCACATATAGTTAATAAAGTGACTCCTAAAGCAGGGCCAGCCTTTGGTCAACTAGTGCCCTAGACAAAAGGTCTCCATAGCACCCCCCCCCCACACACCATCTGGTGCCCCCATCTTGGTCTACCTACATCATTCAGATTACTGGAAAAGTGTCCCTGCTAGAGCGGCGTCCTAGGCCTCAACCTATTTGGCCTATGCCTAAGGCCGGGTCTATATTACGAGATTGAAACCTTAGGTAGTCAATTACCTAAATGTCAATATCTAAATATTGAAATGTAAAAATCGCAAATGGCCGTTCCCACACAGGGAAATAATGCCATTGGCCAAACTAAAAAAAAAAGTTTTAAGCAGAAATCAAGTGAGGGACTTTGCCCCCGCAGCCCCCTAACTAAATATACCAACTCCAAGATCGCTCTACATTTTAAAAAGGGCAAAATACACGTAATGGCCAAACGACTTGTTTCCCTGTGTGGAAATGGCTATTTACATTTCGATATTTAGTGACTCACCTTTAGATATTCGACTACCTAAGGTTTTAATCTCATGATGTAGACCCCCTAAGGCCGACTATGTCCTAAAGGCAAATTAATGTGTCAGTGACCTATAATGGTAAAATTTAGATGTTAGGTTTGTATGTGCTAAGCAGGGGAGGAGCGGCATTGTTTTGGAGACAATCAAATGAAGAAAATATACTTAAAATGGTATTCCATCAAGAATTTACACGTGTCATCATTTAAAGACAATAGCAAGGCCAAAGGTGAACAGCTGTCACAGCCGTTGTCAGATGTAAAGCAAGTTTGCACCAAAGGACTATATACCTTGAAAAGTGTAAAGGTCCAAACTAAGGTGGAACAAAATGCTTTTCCAAAGTTTCACAAAGTTTGCATGATGCCATGAGCAGTTAAGTCTATGGCAGACCTATATCTGCAAAGGCTGCAAAGTACATGAATAGTATGCAATGCAGAATGCAGAGAGCAAGAAAATATCAGGATTTGCAGGCAGAACTGAGAGCAGTGTGGAAGAAAGATAGCCAGACAGCTTCAAAAGCAGCAGGAACAAGTGGCCTAATAAAAAGAATTCACAGTCATACTCAGATATTATAACAACACATGCAACTCTCTATGAATTACAGGAAAAGGCAATTCTGGGCATATTGTGGGTGCTAAGAAGAGCACTTTTGGCTAAAATAAAAGACGAAGCATTACTAATGTCAAGAATCCCAATCATGCCTTGACTTACAGATGGGGTCCATTCCTGTCATGGTATTAAAAACTCAAAAGACATGGCGAAATTAAGACAAGAGTGTGGACCATGCCTATAGTATCTGAGATAATAAAAGTAAAACCAGGAGATATGAGAATCTATGAAAATGTTAAAGTTGCCATAAAAACAGTACTGCATATTTGGCAGCACATTTTACCATGGATTGAAGACATTTTTGTATTATAAAACAGGAAAGCAGTTTTCAAAGATTAACCTAGCACAGACTTACCTGAAAATATTTACTGTTAACAGACATAAATCATTGCTTCACACAACTGTCAGTTTTCGAAATGCATATGTAGCAGACACCAGGCAAAAGGGAGTGGACAAAATATTCCATCAAAATGCTTAATATACAGTATTAGTTGGAAAATTAGGAAGGGAATTCAACACCCTAAGCAGCAAACCCTTTTTGGACTTCCCACTAAACCTCTAAAAACAAGCTGTACATCTTATACGCTGTCTTTAAGGGATCACAATTACACGCACTTATTACACAATTTGTAAACTGCCTAACTGACAGACTTCTTTTCAGGGGAAGATAGAAACATTTTTGCATTACTAAAAGAGAAATTATTTTACAAAGACTGAATTAGCACAAGCTTACCAGAATGTCTTTACTATTAGTATGTACAAACAATTCTCCATTATAGTTGTCTTATTTTGGAAAGCATTTGTATAAGGTATTAGGCAGAAGGCAGTAGAGCAACTACTCAGGAGTGTTAGTCAAAATTATCACAAACATATGTTCTTACTGGACAATGTCTATACTATCTAACTGTCAAAATGTCTGTTTGTTAAGTTAACAACCTTAAAAAAGATGAAATTTGACAGTTTAGAAGCTGTCCTGTAAGCACTTGTGATTATAACTAGTCAGTTATCTCATCTTAGATGTAGGGGAAAAACTATGGAGAAAACTCAAGGCACATATCAATTTAACTAATAAGGATTTATTCAACAGGAACAGAAGACCCTTTAGTAAACCAGTAATTAAAGTAAGGACTATCTATGAAATCGATCTAGCAAGTAATTGTATTTAAGGATAACAGCAATGGTTTGGATCAATTTATGCAGACTATTTTGAAGGTGGATGACTGTTTTGTTATGGAACCTACTAAGTTAGCAAAGTTGCTTGCTGTTTTCTTTTTTGCTAACCTTCTTATCGCAGGCCAGTGGATCTATTAGTATTTAATGTTATGAGCAACTTTCCTGAAATCTAGGTTGAAGCCATTGAGAAATCATTTAAAAGCTATTAAGCCTAATTCTGCAGCAAGTCCTGATGGACTTAATGGCTATTTTTGGAAAGAAATAATTGAGAATTTGACACCTTGTCTTACTGACATGTTTCAGAAGACATTATCAGAACCATAATGTCTATACTAGGAATAGTAACTTTATTGTTGACCCTCTTTCAGTTAGCACCTCACCCAAAAGAGAACTGGAAGGGTGAGGAACACATTGTCAATAGATATAAGGAGTAGGTATTCTAAAGGGTGTTAAGAAATCTTTGGATTCTTGTTTTAAGAATATTTTCTGTGCCCTGGGTTCAGTAATTATGCAAACTCTTAAATGGCATGCATAGGCCCTGAATTTGTATAATATATAATTGTTATTGCTGATATTTAATGACAGAGTGTAAACTGTCAAAATATTTTCTTTTTAAAGCATTGGCACCCTATCTAGGACAACTATCCTGTTTTCCCAACCATTCCTATGATACTGGTGTTACTGTGATGATATCTTTATGAAATACAAAATGGTAAATCCATTCAAGTAACCTACAGAAGAATCTATAAAGGATAAAGAAGTATTTGAGCCAGAGATACATGTGAGTTTTCAAAGAAGAAATTTCCTGCTAGTGGCATTTGATTAACAAGGATGTTCTTCTTTCGGCTTTTCCCGGTTAGGAGTCACCACAGCGGAACTCCAGTCTGCTAATGATTGGCAGTAGATTTTTACGGTGCCGAGGTACCAGCCCAATGCCCAACCTTCAACGAAGGCACGCCCATTCACACATGTCTTTCGAACACGACTTGACCACGGGGAGGACATGCAGACTCCACACAGATGGCGCTCCAGCTGAGAATCGAACAGGAGAGCCTCTTGCTGTGAAGCGACAATGCTACCGCTGCACCCCCATGGCTTGATTAACAAGGATGATCTACATAATACATCAGACAAGATGGAGGGCTGTATGTAAGGTTCCCTTGCCTTAGAATATGCCAAATCTGAGGCTGTACCTAGGACTGGTACATGATTTCCATATACATTTCTTCCAAACCTCTCTGTGGTTCTACACCCACTGAATGCAGTCTTAGAGAATGGGTGTACCTGGAAATGGATCTTCAAATCAACCAAGAGAACAATTATGTCAGATGAAGTGAAAACCTGTTTTTATCTTTCCTTGTCTACAAGACTGGACTGTGATACCTTGTGCTATGGAACTGAAATCATTCTATCACATAGGCTTTCAAGCCCAGAAAAAATCCAACTACATTTGCTTCAGGTCACCAACAAGACATGAGTAGAGTTATGCCCAGCCTGACCAGGAACCCTTAGCATGATCTAAGAAAATAAATCATTTTCACTATTTTAGAAGAGATTCATACTGTAACAGTCCTTCAGCTTTTACTATGTTTTTAACACAATAAAGAGTTTTGGCAGCAGCATCCCTGCAGTCCTCGCCAATATTTTCTGGACTGCATACATTTGACATCAGATATAAGGGTCAAAATAACCCAGTAATGCTAGAGGACTGTAATCATTACTATATCAGAAAGTAAAAGAACCAGGTATTATTGATCCCTTGAATAGGTCTTATGCTACAATAGCTGAACAATCACCAGTGATAATATGACTTTGCAGAAGCAAACAAGAAATGCTCCAGTGTTGTCTGATATAACAGTGTTGTAAAATGATGGGCCAAAGAATACAACTTACTGTATACTGAAGTTGGTTATGTGTGATGTTATACCAGCTTTAAAATTTGTTAACATGTTAGAAAATGAAGCAAGGGAATTTACAAATTGTGGTAGGACAGAGACCTTTAGGGCCATTCTGGATTGTTTTGGTTATGGGAAGAGATTATAGTAAATTAAAGTTTTAGTGTGGATAAATTACAACTTGGGTCATCAAGAAAATACAAATTTGCTTAACAAGCTTACAAAACATATCAAGAAATTTTAATAGATGAATCAGCTGGTATTAATATGGGTAGTAACAGAGGAAATTCTTATAATTTTTATGTGTAATGCAAGAAGAATAAATAATAAATTTTACCAGTTAGATTTAAGAGATAGAAAATAATATTATGATATGATTTTAGTGATGGGAACTTGGTTTTCAAAAAATAATAAACCTTATTTACTGCAGCCTTAAAAAGGATATAATAAATTTAGAACTGTTAAGAAAGGAGGTGGAGGTTTATTCTTATGCTAATAAAGGGCTTTCTGCAACTGCTATTAATATTAGCACTAAGTAAGAAATAATTTCAGCAAAGTTAGTTCAGAAAAAAGGGATTTAAAGGTTTGCTTATTTTACAGGCCACCAAATTAGAGTAAAAAGGAATTAAGTGAGTTTAAGAAACATTTTTAGTCGTATCTTCTATCAGATTTTGATATTATAGCTGGGATCTTAATGTACCCAAGGTAAATTGGAAAGATTTAGTAATGAGCAACACTGGGTTAAAAATTGGCTTGTATTACTATAGAGCAAGCGTATATACAAGTAGTTAAGGAAGCAACTAGGGGAAATAACATCTTGGATGTTATTTGGTTTAAACATGTTACAGCACTAAAAGAATTTTCACTTGAACCAGAATGATATGGATCTGACGATAAGCGTGTCATGGAATTATTGTGGTGATTATGTGGTTAATAGTTTGGAAAGCAATAATTATAGAAGGGATTTTTATAAGACTGACTTTGATAAATTAAGAGAAGACACAAGAGTATGTAATTGGGAAGAGTTAATGATTGGAAAAAGCATTGAGGAAAAGTGGAATGTCTTCCATGGTTCTATTTGTTAGATAAATATGTGCCTGTGATTTGGGGTAAAAAGTGTAATAGCTATTTACGATGGCAAAACGTATCACTGACAAAGGCAAGACAAAGAAAGAATTATTTTTAAAAAAGGTATAAAAGGACAAATAATATGAAGTGTAAGAAAAGATATATTTTAGGCAGAGGATATTTTTAGATGGCTCATGCATGATGCTAGGAATATTTATGAAAGAAAGCTGGCAACGTGTACTGTGGATGATAAAAAAGCATTTTGTAAATATTTAAGGCAATATAGGAAAGAATCTCATGTTGATTTTATTTAAAAGAGGATGATTGTCCCATTATTGATAAAAAAAAATGGTACACATGTTTTAAAAGAACTTACTCATTATTTAAATTATGAAAATAATGGTGATATGAAATTATGTTGACTGTCCGGTAATCACAAGGGAAATGCTTGATATAGCTCAGAAAATGATTAAAATGCATACTGCTGCAGGCCCAGATGATTTTAATGGATTGTTCAGCCAATATACAAAATATAAGTATGCTTATTTAAATATACTGCAAGGAAATAATAGCTGTGTGTTATTTTGTAGTAGTGGTAGTGAAAATGCATTTTTAATTATGTCTCAAAGATGTTATGGCTTATGGAAGACTCAGACCTGTATGTGATTTGCTCAGGGAAACCATATTACTCACGTAAAAAATAATAATAATTTTTGTAGCTGAAGAGCAACAGGTGAAAATGGTTGGTCCCTATAAAGCTAGTTGTAAATGCAATGTGAACTGAGGAGGTTTGTTGCTATGTACTGCCACCTGCTGTACTGAGCATGCTCAACAGAACCAAAAACATGAGAGCCTGCAACTCTGTAACAAGGTGATCTGCTGTCTGAGTGCTGATAGAAAAAAAGTTTTTTTTCCTTGTAATTAACAATCCTCTGCTTATACTAGAAATTAGTGATTTTTATTCCATGTGCACATCACTTATCAGGTTTCGCTATGTAGAGTGTTAAGATCGGTCTCCGATCGTAACCATGTTATTATGTGTTCCAGACATGGATGATAAGGAATTCACTTCCAGAGTAAAGTTTAAGAGGGGAATCTTGGCATCCATGTCAAGAACACAAAATAACAGGTTTAGATCAGTGAGATCCAATTATAACTATTTGTAATGAATGAAGGTTTTATCTACTTAATTTACTATTAGATACAGAAAAAAAAGCCCAATTGCTTTGTATACTTTGAAAGCCAGTAAAGCACTTAGCGAGTACTGTCACATAGACAGTAAGTAAACATAACTGCAAGGTAAAGCCAAGGACAGTTTTTAAATACTGCACTATTTTAAATAAGTTATTTATAGACAGACATTTGAAAACTTTTACAACTGTATGAGGAAAGATATTCAGAAATGTGAGAGAAGGAAGGGGCATCCCTTTCCTGATACTGGACCAAAGGAGCACTTCACAGAGTATCAAATGTTAAACCCCTCAGAAAGTGCTGTTACAGCTGGGTCTCATGCTATGGAACTATGTAACAGATTTACCTTTTTTTTCGCTATTACAGCATGCACTTGAATGTAGTTTCAATATGTAAAGTGTTCTGACAGCTGCTTGAGATTTCAGCTGTCAATTTATTCAGCCTATAAAATAAATAAACTGTCTAACTAGCTAACTAACTGATTAACAAACTTCCTTTAGTTGCATTTTCCCTTCTAAGCAGAAAATCTGAAGATGTAACTTAAGACTGACTGAGCCCATGTTGTGTCTTCCATGGATGCCTCTGCCTCCTGTTTTCATTACAGTGTTCTTCCTGCTGCAAATGTAAGAAGTTAAGGACCTCATAGGATTGTTCCCAGGCAGAGCATACTGTGTTACTGTATTTCTTTTATATTGCTATATGCAGCCAAGTGAGTGGAGTTTGCTGCACTGTGGTGAAAGGAGGAGGGATTTTAATGGTTTCACCAAACTTTCTACCAAATTCCTTTTCAGTTTTGTGATTTTTTTGTTACCAAGAATTTTGTTGAGCAGTTTGGTCCTTCTTCAGCCTTACCTCCATTGCTGTGTAGGACCAGAGGTTATGTGCATTATCTAGCCAGTAGATCAGCCTAGTGCTTTGATTCTTCAAAGTACTTTCAGCCTAGAAAAAGAGCCACCCTTTGGGAGTCTCTGTTTGTCTTTCCACTGATCCCTGAAACTACCAGTGATACCCAGATTCACTCTCTATCTCTAATCATCAGTATCACTGGATGACACCTTGACCCTGTTCAATTAATCATTTGGTAAACCTGGGTTTGTATCTCACAGCCTCTGCATTCACAAAACTCTAGGCAAGTAACATAGTAGGTCCAAATATCTCATTTAATCTTAAAAACAGGGAGTTGTAGCTAACTGGTCATACTAGACTAATAATAGCTAAATAAACAACCAGACAGCATGTAAATGGAGATCATAGAAATCAAATCCAGTATGACAGGTGTCAGATAGTTTGTTACATTTACCACTAAGCCAGAATTAATTTTATAAACTATCAGTAGATAAATGCTAAGAAATGCTATGAAATTATTTTCAAGAAGACTTTATGAAGCAATTTGGAATCACCTGTCAGAAGCCAAAAAAGGGTTAAAGCAATCTAAAGTAACAGTATTTCATTAAGACAGCAGACAGAGATTGTGGACCAGATTCTAAAAGACTTGCTCTAAATGTATGTCTGCCCTGATTCTGAAAGACTTGCTCTCAGTGTAAGTTACTTACTTAGATATAAGGCCTACATATTAACAGGCTTACTACAGGGGCCAGATTCCAAAAGTCCCGCCCTCAGTCTGCTGTCAGTGTATAAGCGGTCACTTACACTGAGAGCAAGTCTTTTGGAATCAGACCCCATGTTTCTCCTAACAAGCTAGACATGACACCCTTATTAACAGTCATAATACCATATTTACACTAATAAAGATACAGTTTAACAAACAGCATTTGGTTAATTTAGGAATAATTTAGCATAGTAACAATTTCCAAACCAATATGAAATTGACTGTTATTAAATGGAACATAACATCAATTAATGCATAATTGTTCATTGTTTTTATTTTCCTGTACATTTCTTGAAGTTAAATATTGCTTCATTGCTGAATGAAGAAAACTATAATCATACATCACATGAAAATAACTAGCTATCTTTTCCTTATTTGAATCAATCTCATGTTGATGGGTATGTAGAACAGTAAGGAAGAGTTCATGGAGATGTCAGAGAGAAAGTTGTTTTTCATGTGACAATGACATTTCATGTCATTTTTAAGATGACGCAGTGGTGCAGCTGTAGCGTTGTCGCCTCACAGCAAAAGGTTCTCCGGTTCAATTCTCAGCTGGGGTGCCTTCTGTGTGGAGTCTACATGTCCTCCCTGCATTCATGTGGGTTTCCTCCGGGTGCTCCAGTTTCCTCCCACATTACAAAGACATGCATCTGGAGCATTTCTCCCCGGGCCTCCGCTGAAAATTGGCTTTGTTCCAAGTCGGACTTTCTTGGTTACCAAATGTTAAATAAAAAATAAAATGGGTACGTATTTCTTCCTACACTGCACTGTACCTTAGACATGGCAGGTGTACCTGTATTATTTCAGGCTTATCATTCTGTTAATATATATTAGTTCTCATGCTGTGTAATTATAGGCTAAAGCTACAGATCAGCAGTTCTATTTACATCTTTGTGTCCCTGTCCAAGTAGCTGACACACACATACACTTTGAGAAGAGTTTATAAAACCACACAGAGACTCCTAGGGAAGGCTGGCACAGGTTCTCCAGCTGTGTCCTTTTTTCCCAGACTATACGGTAGTACCAGCTGCCACCACTCACTAATATTTATCAGCTACTCAAAGGTCCTTAAAAGGGTGTCCAGTTATTACTGTGCAATATTATTATCCAATTGGTAGTATAGCCCATGGCTAAAGCTATTGAAGTGGCTTTGTACAATTTTACCAAAGGCATGCAAGTACTCTAAAGAGCTTAAATTATCTCTACAAAAACAGCCACAGTTGAAAGGGTTTAAAAATATTTAATAACAAATAGTCAGAACACAAGGCAATACTTTTTACTGCACAGTGCTAGTCAATAGATCAGAGATCACAGAGAAATACTTAAAATAATTCAGTAGTACAGTTCTGACATCACAGAAAAAAACTTAGTCTAATCTTTCTAGTTTCTAACTATTTCTAAGAGAAAACACAAGTCTAAGATAAACTTACATATAGAGCAAGACAGTGTTGATGAGTTGGATGGTCAAGACAAAATGCTTAATGCTCCCTGATTCTCTCTGTTTTTAAAATCCCATTCCTGGTTCACATTACCTCACACTTCCCTGGGTTCCTGAAACTACATTTACATTCTTCACTTCTGGGCAGAAACAGGAGCAATAAAGGACATTTATGCTTGCAAATTCTGGCCATTAACTCTGGCCTTAAAACAATAGGCAGGATGCCCTACTCTAGACTCACTGGCTCCGAGCCCTAACATCAAAGGGTCACAACATGCTTTACTTGGTCAGTAGAGTGCACTGTTGTTACATTTTTTTCCAGTTCCACATGTAACACTATTTTTACCATTTAAGACAACAAGCCTGTGGTTTACATTAATATTTACAGATGACAGAATTATCTCCAAAATTCTATCTGGCTAGGCTGGCAGCCTTCATCTATCTTCACCCAATCTTTACAGTTACCCTTGTAGAAAAATGAGAAACAGTGCACTGGTGAACCAGCATGGCCATTAAACAGAAACACACACACACACACACACACACACACACACACACACACACACACACACACACACACACACACGCACGCACACACTGAACCCGCATGGCCATCAAACAGAAACAGACACACACACACATACACACACACACACACACACACACACACACACACACACACACACACACACACACACACACACACACACACACACACACACACACACACACACGCACACACACAGGCACACAAATAAATAATCTGTGCTATGCTATACTGTGCTATGGATGACCCTAAGTAGAGAGCAAGCTCTGACCAAGGCTGCTAAGTTAGAATCCAAAGATTTGATAGACAAATAGTACTATATACAAATTAAACTATGGAGACAGGTTGTAATGGTAGATGTCTTGTCCTAGAACAAGAGTTTTACTATGAATAATAATGTCATTTAATCAACATACGATTAAAGAAAATGAAAATGTCTAAAATCTTGGGAGTCTGCAACAAAAAAAACGTAAAACAGGTCACTTCCATGGTAAAAAAACACACAACATTTTTATTTTGCAGAAGGAAAGCCCATTTGTGCCCTTAATGTGGGGCAAACACACATCTCACAAAAAAAAAAATGTGTGTGTGTGTGTGTGTGTGTGTGTGTGTGTGTGTGTGTGTGTGTGTGTGTGTGTGTGTGTGTGTGTGTGTGTGTGTGTGTGTGTATTTATATGTACATATAAACTAACTTTAAGATCACAAAAGCCTGGAAAAAAAAGAAGAAAGTAAGAGAGAGAAAAAAACATAAAACTCATCTTCTCCCTCTTGTGTGACTCTAGTCATCACCAACATTTCCAGAATACCGATCAACATAACTTAATGACCCTTCAGTTACAATGTCCTGAGTGTTAACTGGAGGTCAAAAAGTAGTAGATTTCCCCTGTGGCCCAAATGTCCAAACTAAGTAAACAGATGCAAGCAGAAACAGCACAGTATTCATTTACCAGATGGATCAACATATAGCAGAAGAGGTTACTTAATTATCATTCTTGGAAATCAGACACATAGTAGGACAATAAATTACCATGCTCTAGCAATGGTGAATTCTCAGTGAAGTGTCATTTCAGGAAATAACAGCTGTCACATGTCTATCTCACAATTTATTATCAGGATCCTGTGTAAAAGATTTCACGTTGTTTAACTCACTGCATGGTTTAAGGGCTTGGACATTTTACAGGGCAGGTTATTGTATATAAATATACCAGTACTGAAATCCATATTGCAGTATTCACGTGACCCAATTTGCAGAAACTCTGTACCTGCATGCCTCTCAGATTAAGTTTAGGGCTTCAGTCTGGGAGTTCGTCTTTAGTGTCAACTAGAAAGGGAGTTCAGCTGGCCTCCTATGTGTAAATGATTAAAAAAGACATTTTTTTGCAGCCCTCACCCAACCACCCACCCACTAATGTGGTTAGCTGACAATAAAGCTTTAGCCATCCATTATGTTATCGCTAGTTACTGACTTCTTGTCACTTCCTGTACATCAGTAAAATATTGTGCCTTCCTTTCCCAGTACAAAAGTTGCAGAAGCCCTTGTGGTTTGGTCATTTGGAAAGCTTCCAACATGTTCCTCTTTTATTGAACTAGGTCTGTCTTCCACAGGAGGTGATCAGGCATTAGTACTGCAGGATATTTTTGCTGTGTGTGTTCCACCATAATGCAGAGACATTTATTTGAATCTGTTATTCATGCTGATGTAAATACCATACAGCATTGCTCATCCTGTTTTCTACAGATGTTTATAGCCAAACCTTTACATCTATTCATTTCATATGGTAATAAAGGAAATGATAAATCTTCCTGCCTTTATACAACATTCAGTATTCTTCTCTTGTGTAGTTTGTACAGCTATAGTACAAATGCAAGGCAGACAACATCTTCAGAAATGTCAGAGTGCAAAAAATGCGGAGCCATGCAAGGCAAATTCCAAGAAAGTAAGGAACAGAATCACCTTCATGCAAGTGAGAGAAACACTAAAACTGTTCTCTTTTTATTGCACATCTATTATCACTATACACCACACATTAACAAAATTAGCTTTCTGCTGGAAAAGCGACTGGCAAGTCTTAGTCAGTCCACAAAACTGTAGCTTTTTTTTTTTTAACATTTATTCCTCACAGTCAACAGTAAGGGAAGAAGGGACCATTTCAGAAGTAGGGCCCCATTGCTAAGACATTTCACTTCTGTTAACATTTGTAATATCTATTCAATGGGAGAAATGATCGATGACAGAAAACCAAATGATAAAAAAGTGGTTCTGTTTGTCATCATATTCAATACTACTGCTACAGATGTGGGGATGAAAATGTGTAATCTGTTTTATCAAAATATGATGATCTAACAGTTCTTTTTATGAGTAAACAGACTGTTTAGACATAAATTGCTGGACTGTATAAATTTTAATGCCACAAAATCAGGTGATGGTATTGTACCATTTAGCTCCTAAAACCATATTAATAGAAATAGTGCTAGTGACAATGATAGTGACTGATAGTGACAGTAATAGTGTATATACACAGAGGGTGATTTTCAATGATGCTGGGATTTACATGTGTGACACACCAAAGAAACACCACTTTATCTGCAATGCAGTAGTTGCTCTCATTCTATAACAATCTCACAAAGCACTTCAAAAATGTCTAAGCTGTCAGCATGTCAGTTTAAAGGGCTGTAATTCCATTATTTATTTGATATCTTATTTTCTTATACTAGACAGCAAACAAAAAAGTATTAAAAACTAATCAGGGTATGTGGGTGGGGTACTGTTTCCCACTGTCCTCCCACAACAATAAACTTTACCTAATCTATCTGTCTATGCTGCACTTTCTACTCTAAGCATAAATAATTCAGTATTTATTTATTTTCCAACTCATATTATAAGTATGGGCAAAATAAAAGAACCAACAGTATTATAATCCTTATTACTTTGTGTTTGGTACTATTTGATATGAATAAGTCATGATGCGTCTAGTGCCCAGAGGGCAGTGTATCCAACATTGGACAGACTAGCTAACTACTCATGTGATTTGGACCAGTTTGTCCCACCCCCACCCACTACATCTGTTACATCTGCCCTTTTTTTGAGATTAACAAATGTAGAAATGATGGACCATCAGCTATCGACTAAAAATTCCTTATAAGAATGACATGCAGTGAGGCCGAGTGTCTCGTATATGGCACGCAAGAGATCTTCACACTTGCATTGTAAATGCAGTACAAACTGCTTATGGTCTAATAATCTTGACAGTCCAACTTTAAAATGCTCGTTGTGACACAGAAAGTAGTGTCATGTGTCCACAGATGTCACTACCATAATGGATTTAGAGGAATCTCTGAATAGCTAATTTTAGACAGTTGTAGAAAGATAATCATTGTGTATATATTTTCTATTGAACAGATCATGTTCAGGTGCCTGGAATTACATGATTTTAATTCTTCATATACTTTAGTAGAATACAAATACCACAGTAAAGAATGGCAAAAAGCATTCTGGAATAAAAATGTCAAATATGCAAAGGAGTTGTGAGTTACTTTTTAAATCTACAGATGTTCTGAAATCAAAACAAAATCTTGTGATAATGAAAATAAAATTGTATTATGGCATGGCTAGATTAAAAATAGTGCTGTTCTGGCACCCACAGAGATGTAATGAACAATAAATCTGCATTTATAGTCCTTCCATTGGCAGTCAACACATTTAAGGTGAGTAAGAACATAAAGAAAAGTTAAATAACCTGAACATTTTAATTTAGTAAACTTTTCAAGAACAGTCAGCCTCATTTATCATATTGTGGAAAGCAGAGGACAGACTCTAACAGCTGATCAAACATAGATATATTCGCACAGCATAAGCAATGTGACATAATGGCTGTGGTGCTGTGCTGTCAATGCATAAAAAGCTGTTTATGAAATCTTGTCTGACTGTTTACATATTGTCACGCTTTGAGCAAGTCACCAAGTCACCTAGGCTTCATTTTGATCACAAATCACTTGCAAAATAGGAGCTCTAGTGGAGATACCTGTTAAATAGTGTTTCCTAAACATATAACAAAACTAAATTAAGCAAAGTTCAAACTGTATGTATTATGATCCATAGTGAACTCATCTCATGAAAGAAGGGAGTTATTTGTGATTAGGTTTGCTCCTGTTAAAGTTTTATAAGGAAAAGGGTAAGGAAAACTTGAATAACAGCTGTGATAAATGTAATGATAAAAAACAAATGCTAATGTTTATGAAAAAAATATTTAATGTCTGGCAGGGTGAAAGTCATTTGGTATGGAAAAATGCTTAATGTCTGGCAGGGAGAAAGAAATTTGGAATTACATGGTAGTTTGCAAAAATGTATGGAGAGGACAGAGTTAATCTTGTCACGGAATATAAACTGGTGTCGGAAATAAAAATAAAAAGACAAAGAAATGTCCCAGGAAATGTCCCCTCGTTGGTCAGGTCTGACCATAAGCTAATCACCCTTGACATCCACATCTCTCCCCCACCCCCACCCCAGTAAGGAAACCTACATAAAAACTTCTCCAAAGCCAGCTTCATGCTACTCAAGTCAGAAGCGACAAGCTTCATGAAATCCATGCAAACGGGAGCTGAATGTTCGACTGCTGAGTCCTACACTAAGGCACTGTACGAGCACATCCACTCATGCATGAATCGTGCCATCCCAAATAGAACCAAGATGCTCTCCTCTAAAAAGAGGAAGACAATCTGGTGGTCCTCTGCCATAAACAAACTTTACAACAAAAGGAAGAAACTGTTGCAGAAAAGAGGAAAATCCAGGATGCAAAAAACTCCCTTACCAGCCTCAGTAAGTAGCTGAGATTCCTCATAAAATCCTCCAAAGCTAGTTACGAAAATTAAATTGCCAAAGATTCCAGACAACCACAAGGCATTCCATAGCTATGCCAATAATCTAAATGGCAATGCTCAGATGTGCTCTGAGCTACAACAGAATGGCATTAAATATACTGATCCCAAGGATATTGCTAATATCCTGGTAGACCGATTCAATGCCAACTTCACCCCCTCTCACCCCTTAAAGAGCCCATCTCAATACTGGAAGATTGCCAAATCCTGGTAATAACAGCCACACAGGTAAAAACTGCACTCTCCAAAGCTAAGAATACAGCATCCATGGGACCAGACGACATCTCGGGCTGTGTACTACATGAACTACAAAATGAACTGGCACCTCACCTAAGTGTCACGTTTAATCGTAGCCTCAACTCAGGCTTCGTGCCCACTTAGTGGCGCACAGCTACAGTTATCCCACTCCACAAGGGGGGATCCACCTTGGATTCTGAGAACTACCGCCCCATCAGTCTGATGAGCCTAATCTGCAAGGCCATGGAACGTATTATCATGGAACTTTTAAACAAAGACACTGGCAACCTTCAAACACTGGACCCCACCCAGTTTGGGTTCATGAAGGGCCGATCTTGTCATCTGAACCTGATTGACTTCTTTGAATCAGTCTCCACAGCTGTGGATGAGGGTAAGGTGGTCCACACAGCCTATCTGGACCTCGCCAAGGCCTTTGACACCATCCCCCAGTCTGGAATCATAGATAAACGTATTAAG
The DNA here is from genome assembly GCF_019279795.1 of Protopterus annectens. Taxonomy (NCBI): domain Eukaryota; kingdom Metazoa; phylum Chordata; order Ceratodontiformes; family Protopteridae; genus Protopterus; species Protopterus annectens. The sequence continues at coordinate 1,790,578,522 of NC_056741.1, read as the reverse complement.
CTTGGCATTAATCCCTACATCACTCGATGGGTTGCAAACTGGCTTACTGACAGAACCCACACTGTAAAAGTAGCCGACTCTAAATCCAGCTCCAGACAAGTGACAAGTGGAGAGCCTCAGGGTTCAGTCCTGGGACCACTCTTATTTGGCATCTACTTCACTGAAGTACAGGCCAACACTAAGGGACTCTGGCTAACAAAGTTCACAGATGACTGCAAACTGGGAGCCATTACTGAATCCCCAGATGATGTGGATATTCTACAAAAGGGCCTTACAGAAACAGATGCTTGGTGCCAGAGCCATGGGCTCAAGTTCAATGTCAAGAAATGTATAGTTATCACCTTTGGGAAAAAACATGTACCCGTGAATTAGCACATAGGTGGCAGTACACCAAAAGTGTAATAAGAGACTTAGGGACACAGGTGGACAGTGGCCTCACCTTTGATAACCACGTTGCCACAACAGTCAGGAAATCCTTCTATGTGGCACACCTCATCACTAAGGGCTTTTCATCCAGAAAAAAGGAGGTCATTGTCCTGCTGTACTCACCTCTCATTAGACCCATTATAGAATACAATGCCCCATTTGGTATGTACCTCTCAGGACATCTGCAACAACTGGAAAGGCTGCAGAAATACCTCACTAAAAGAATCACAGGCCTAAAGCAGATGCCCTATGCTGACCATCTAACCTTGTCATCACAATGAACAAAACATGCTGGAGGGATAGGTTCCTGACCCAGAGACTCCGCAGACTCTGCAATAGACTGCCCATACATTTCAAGCAGAGCGCCTCTTTGGCCCTCTTCAAAAGGAACCTTGACGATTGGATGGGAAATAGGAAATTCACCCCAGGGATCACATCAGTCACCCTGCTAGACAGGGGTACATGGAAGTAAATACTGTGGGAAGAAATAGCCAGGGAATTGTTATGGCTAGGCTTGTATAGGCCCTAGGTTCGATAGCCTAGTACCAACCTATGAACCTATGTTTTCCACTGCGGATACTGGTTTCATCCACATTCTAAGGACATGAAGATATGTAGACTGGCAATGTTCAAACTGTCCCTCAATGTGTGTGTGTGTGTGTGTGTGTGTGTGTGTGTGTGTGTGTGTGTGTGTGTGTGTGTGTGTGTGTGTGTGTGTGTGTGTGTGTGTGTGTGTGTGCCTGTGTGTTTGTTGATATGTGCATGGTCACATGTTGTGCCTCTGCATATGTGCACTTGCATGCATTGTGCCTGTGTGTGCATCGTGTGTGTGTGTGTGTGTGTGTGTGTGTGTGTGTGTGTGTGTGTGTGTGTGTGTGTGTGTGTGTGTGTGTGTGTGTGTGTGTTTGTGTATATGTGTGTGTGTGTGTGTGTGTGTGTTTGTGTATGTGTGTGTGTTTGTTAGTGTGTATGCGCATGCTCGCATGTTGTGCCTCTGCGTATGTGCACTTGCATGCATTGTACCTATGTGTGTATCGTGCCTGTGTGTGTGCGTGTGTGTGCGTTTGCACACATGTGTTTGTGTGTGAGCATATATATTGTTCCTGTGTGTGTACATGTTCGTATGTGTGTGTGTGACTGTATACGAGTGTGCCGTGTGTGTGTGTGTGTGTGTGTGTGTGTGTGTGTGTGTGTGTGTGTGTGTGTGTGTGTGTGTGTGTGTGTGTGTGTGTGTGTGTGTATGTATGTGCATAAACAACAAATATTTGCTTCTGTGTATACTGGCATACATCCAGGATTGTTTTCTGCATTATGCACACTGCTAGCTAGAATAGACTCTGACTCCCTGTGACTTTGAATTGAATAAAACAGGTGAAAGTTTGCTTGAGGCATGTGAGAAAGACTAAAATTGAGGAATTAAATGTCATTTACTTGTTCACAATAGTTCTTGACTTATTAAAGGGTATAATCACAGTAGAGGAGTTTACAATTTTTTGTGTACTCTATGGAAAAGGACTGTATCCCATATACTGATTGCTAATGACCTTGCATAAAATATGTTAAGAACTCTTAAAGAAATCAACAAGGATGGACACTGTTAACAACTTGGAATTAAATGAACAAATGCTTTAAACACATCATTTTCTTTTCTCCCAGGTGCGCCGTCCTCATTACAAAATGACCCCTGTGCTGTCATATGAACTAAACCCGCCCCTAAGAACTCTATTCAATCTTAGCCTCACTACAGGATATGTACCTGAACACTGGCGCACAGCAACAGTGGTCCCAAATTCAACTGACCCAGGTAACGTTTGACCAGCCTGATCTGTAAGGCTATGGAAAGGATCATCATGGAACTCATAAATGGCGACATTGGTGATCTGCAGACCCTTGATCCCACACAGTTTGTAAAAAGGCAGATCCTGCCTCTTAAACCTGGTTGACTTCTTTGAGACAGTCAACCCACTGAATACAGAAGATGTAATCAGAGACCTGGGTGTTGCCAAAGTGGTCAGAAAGACTTTCTACCTAGCCCATCTCATCATGAAGGGATTCTCATCCAGATCAAAGGAGGTCATTGTACCTCTGTATTCACATGCAGCAACTGATCCAGCTAGATTAAAGAAACTCCAGCTCTATTCAGTATGATGGACATGCTCCATCTCAAAATAAAGATTTCAACCTCTGCACAAATATGAATAGGACATGCTGGAGGGATAGATTCATAACACAGAGGTTACCCATACTCTGGAACAAAATCCCAGTTCACGTGAGACAGAGCCCTTCATTGGCACTGTTCAAGAAAATGTCACTACTAGACAGAGGTATAGTTTACTAAATAATGGGGTTCCATGAAACTATATATAAGAATGTATGCCTCAACTGATCCACCCGTTCTGTGCAATTCTATGCCATTTCCATTCCTTGGCGCATAGTACATTGTGTTTGGATGAAATATTCTGATGGCTTATTTAGAAATAGTTCTCTCTCTCTCTCTCTCTCTCTCTCTCATAAAAGAAACATTTCCTAATACACTGCTTCATTATAATAGCTGTCATCCTCCGCATCAAAGAACTATAATAAAAGGACAGATGGTGAGGTATTCCCGACTCATTAGTGATAAGAGAACCTTCAGCAACGAATTCTACACCCTGATAGGTTTGTTTTTGGAGAGGGTGTGCCCAGTAAATGTCTTGATAAAAGTGGAACATGAAATAATTGAAAAAAGGCATATATTATGTCAACCGATTCTTCAAATGGGTGGAGGTCCACCACAAACTACTCAGAAAACTAGGGAAGGGGACGCTATTGTTTTGCGGTACAACAACTTGACCCCCAACTATAATTAACATTATCAATAAAAGTTGGGAGATATGTCTTGAACAAGAAACCAAAGCAAAACTTGGACACAACCCCCTGATAGCTTACAGCAGGGGTAGAAACATTAAAAACATTTTGGAAGGGCACAGAAACAAAAATAAATCAAGGCAGTATAGGTCATTAATGTTCAAATGTGGGGCTTGTAGGTTCTGCAAGTTCATTAATGATGGCCCGTATGTATCAGTAGTTAGTTCAAATTTAGCTTTAAAATGTCCTGGCAAATGTAACTGCAATTCAACTAATGTGGTCTGCCTAACAACCTGAACCTCCTGCCCTGGATTTTATATAGGTAAAACTACACGTAGGCTAGGGGGTAGAATAAGTAAGCATCTTAGAGCTATCAAAAACAAAGACGTGCACAATGCTCTCTATTTTCACAGTACCACATGTGCTGATTTAAAAAAATATATTTTCTTTGTGATTGATAGAGTTTTGCAGGCAGAAAATGAGGGTGATGAGAAATTGGAGGTTGAGGGAAGAGAGGTAAAATGGCAACTTAGATTGAATGCTACAGTGGCACCAGGACACAATGATGCTGTTTCCTTGATACCAATATTAAAAGAAAGGGATTTGGTTATGTAACAAAAAGTAAGTTGCTGGTTTTTGCACATTTGTGTGAGAAACAAGTTAACATAGAAAAGTATAATTTTAAAATATTCACTACTGACTGAATTTTAAACTAATGCTATTGATTTTATATATACATAAATAATGTATAGTTATATTACATTACTTTAAATTTATGTTGTACACCTTTAAAAGAAAGTAGTAAGCATTTGATTGGTGGCATAATTTATTATGGTATTATATAAAGGGGATGCTGTATGTATTGTGAATGACTCTGAAGAATCCTTTTATGTTTAAGGTAAAGGCGCTAAGTCTATCATTTTAATAAATAAGTTTTTGCTTACTTCCTGTGGCTGGGATTTTTTTATTTTTAAATTTATGTTAGTGTGTCTGTTGGCACTATCTGAATTTATTTTTAGGGTTTGGCAATATGTTATTACCTAGAGCAGACAAGGAAAAACATTTGCTTCATATAGAAATTTACGAAGCATTTTAAAAATACCTGCACTTTACATTTTGGCAAAAAATATTTTAAAAACAATCTCTATAAACTCTAGGCACCTTATAATATGGTGTACAACTTCTTCTTCTTTCGGCTTTTCCCAGTTAGGGGTCACCACAGTGGATCTCCGGTCTGCTAATGATTAGCAGTAGATTTTTTACGGTGTTGAGGTGCCAGCTTGACGCCCAACCTTCAAAGAAGGCACGCCCATTCATGCATGTCTTTTGAATGCCACTCGACCATGGGGAGGACATGCAGACTCCACACAGAAGGCACTCCAGCCGAGAATCAAATGGGAGAACCTCTTGCTGTGAGGCGACAATGCTACACATGAATAAAAAAAAAACTTGGATATTTCTTTAATTGAGGGACTGCAGAAGGTGCAGCCCATTTCATGGAACTGAGGAACTTTGCTCCCCATGGAAAACCAGACCTAGCCATTTTGTCATTGACTATCCAACAGTGTTTTTGGTGGGTTTGCATCAAGTTAGACAGATAATGACAGACATAAAACAAGGAAAGATAGCAGTGATTTTGCACACTATGAGAAGCTATAATCATAATCTATGTTAGCAAAGCTACAGGAGACAGTATAATTTGATAGTGCCTATCAGACCTCTTTGGATTTATGTTTGTTTGTATGGCTAGCATTAACATCATTGCCAATAACATATATCTTTAAGGTTGAGTATCATAGAATGATCCAATAGTAAAATATTTTTTCAGATGATGTAAAACAAGCCAACTCTGAGTGGGAGCCATGAAGTTCAATCAATGTGTAAACTGGTGGCTTCATGCTGGTTGGCAGTGTGAGTCATGAAAAACCCACCACCAACAGTATTTTCTAGTGCAAATTGACATAAGGGAGTTACAAATATTCTGCTCTACTCTACTTTAAAACGTGTAATTCATAAAAGGAAAGGGTTGTGTGGTTGTTCTCCAGCTGCAGGCCCTATACTCTATGTACAGTGATCAACCAGTATAGGGACCTCAGTGTATCAGTACCTCACATCCACCTGTCATGCCTGCATAGTTCCCTGGTATATGGAGCATGAAAAGGCAAGGCTCACCTCTCTTTGCTCCATCATTGCTAGGCCTTCTTTCCTGACATTAGACTGTGCAGTTAGCTGTCCATACTCATTATCTACACCTGTTTATTTAAGGGATATAGTGTGATGGTGAACTGGAAGCATGGAAAGCAGTTCCATAATGTAGCATATAAGCTTGTGTGTCATCCCTTCTCTGAGCCAGTGATCAAGGAATCTCAATCCTCACCACTGACACCAGTGGGGGAGCATTCAATTTTTGAGAAATAGACACACATAGTATTTTTAGGTGCAGCTCTCTGCACCAAGCACAATTTCCCTTAAGAGCACACAGAGAACATACTTCAGTCCTGGAGCTGGACTCTGTCTCTCTCTCTCTCTCTTTCCACACCCCAGATAAGAATCCACACTGACCACTAAGGAGCTCTATGTCCCTGTTCCAAGTAGCTGACATACACACACACTTTTTGAGATTTGATTTTCGCACACACACACACACACACACACACACACACACACACACACACACACACACACACACACACACACACCTGGGAAAGGCTGGCACAGATTACCCACTCTACCACTTCTGCCCAGGCTATAAGGTAGTTCCCCTGCCACCAGCCAGGTACTCTAAGGCTCTTAACAGGGTATCCAATTATAATGAGTGAAATTAATACTAATACCAATGGTAATGTTGACCGAACAGCAAGACTTTCAGGAGTGTGATGCCACAGCATCACTAAATAAATATAAGTAGTCCCAAAAGTTAAATATTTCCTAAAAAGACCAGCCATAATGAAAAGTTTAAATATATATAATAATAAATAAATAAAAAACATGAAAATACTGAATATCTATTTAAAATAAACAGAAGAGTTTCAATCACAGGAAATATTAAAAATAACACAGATGGAAATATTCACACAGATACAGAAAAGCAATACTGAAGTAATCTTACTATATTTTCCTGACAGATCTAAGAATTACTGTTTCTTACATAATAGAGCAAGGCAAGGTGATGTGGGTGGGTGGTCTTTCTCATCAGGTTTCACAAACAGACTACCATGTGACTTCTGTCTCAACTAGTATTAAAGCATCATTTCAGTGCTAAATTACAGAATGACATCACATCTGGTCATTTGATTCTGTGGTTTCCACACTACCCCCTTTACTAGAAGCTGACCCAGGATTTTACAGATATGTGTCACAATATGCACACATATAGCTTTGTTACAGCATCTGGAAGCTATAATACCCTTCCAGGGTAGCAATTAGTCCACCACTAAGGACAATACATCGGGATTCCTAGTCCTTGTTTTCACAAACATTGAGTCTCTGGCTACATTCAGACTTGTGAGATACAATCTTATAGCTTATATCAAGTAATTTAATTTCAGGTTATTTTTCAAAGTTAGCTGGACTGAGATTAACCTCTTCTCTTCCAGTATCCTCTGTTGAAATTTCTTTTCTGTCCAGCAGGACCCACTGTTGGTATATATTTTTTAACACAACCAAGTTTACAAATACATTTCCAACACAAGCATCTGTACAAATCAGGTTGATATACAAATGACATATAATTCTTTACAAAACTCCAGCTAGCTATGCTGGCATATGTTACACATCCACTGTCCTACTTCTCCTCCTAGTATAGCTGGCACTACCTCACATCATCACAGCTTGGTGTACCAGCAGGGATGTAACTATAGGCGCAACAGGCATTGTTTTTGATTTTGGAGTCCACCAGCACAGAGGGTTTATTTCAGGCACAGACTTGGACATCATCTTCAAAATTTATTAGTCTGAAACCATCCTCCCCATTCCATTTTTTTCTCGGCTAAAATCAATCTTCCTGGCTCACAGTAAATGACATTCCCAGACCCTTTTTTCCAGATTGCATCTTTGTGAAATTTGTTGTTCCTGGTTAGCACCATCTAAAATGATGCATACTGTACATTTGTTTTGTATTGTCATCATTATCTTCATCATCATCTGGAATGTATAACAGGCACAATGAACACTCAACATGTCAGAGATACAGACAAATGCAGGTTCTGTAAAACAGAACTGGAAGCAGTTGCACATCTTGTTGCTGAGTGTGACAGGGGTGTAGCCAGGATTTTAAGATTTGTACTCACGGCTCGCAGTCTGCTGCCCCCCCATCAAACCACACCCACATCAACACATTGATCTCCACCCACATCCCTTACCAATCGCTCTTCAAGCCACATCCCCTTCACAGTGTTACTCTCTCTCCCATCCCTGACAAATACATGCCAGGATGCTAATCATTTATATGATGACACAATAAAATAAAAATGGATATTTCAGTTCAAGTGTGGAAAAGCACATAAAGTAGCTTAACACGTTTACATTATGGTTAACTTTACCACAGTGCAACTGAATCCAGATGACCACTCATGAGTGCAATCCATTTTAGTGGATACTGAGGGAAGCAAACCCTCAACCCCAAGAAACTGCTTCTTTTTCCTTCCTGGGTCAATCATTGCTAGTTGGCTTGCATTTGCATAGGAATCTGTCAAGCTAATTACTCTTCTTTCTTTCCTGATTGCCCCAACTACATTAAAGGGTCTAGGTGCAGTAAAACTTCAGAAATCCTCAAAGTTCCAAAAGAACAAGAAAAGAAAAAAATCATAAAAAAAGCTAATGGAAAATAGACTCATTTTTTCTTGATTTTGGAGAGTAGTAAGCACCCCTTTACGCCCTTATATGTACCAACTTTATGTGCACACCAATGTGAAGAAAGGAGAAATCTCCCTAAAGAAGTCAATCAATGCTGGACCACAATTAGAAATTGCACTGGGAATGATTTCCTATAGGAAAAGCATTCATCTTTTTTTTTCTGCAGGCTACCGATGCTCCAGCCATTTCACTTTGACCATATATAGGGAAGCCAAATCTAAATAAACATTATGCAGTCAGTGTTACACTTACAATGATAATGTTAATGATTGTGTTGCAGGTTAGTTACGGTTGCATAATATTATAAACAGTTGACATCTCACATAAGTTTAGGATATGATGAAGTATGAGCAGGAGATGAGACTACATCTGAACTGAAGGTGCTAAGTCAGAGATGGAATACGAAAAGGGAAGACAAACTTACAATGCCTTGAAATTAAAGTTAACTAATATTAATTTAGCAGATCTGTTTTCTTGCAAGAAGCACACATATACATAAATGAACTCACACACATACTCCAGTACTTAAATATTTCTCAGTTTGCTGACAGATTGTTATATAACAGATATTACAAGTGCAGTTAGAATCCTGCACTGTTATCTATCAGCATGTCAGTTTGCAGAGGGAAAGAAAACTCAGAACATTAAAAAAAAATGTAGTGCTTCTCCAGTAGAGGAATTAACTCTATAGTCTAAAAATAATCCTATGCTATCCCCTTACATAAACATGGTAAATCACATAAATTGGCAAACTACAGACCTATAGCTATCTTGTCCTATCTAAAATACTTAAAAATATGATCACATACATCTGCTCAAACACCTAGAAAGAACAAGTTACTATTCACAACACATCATAATTTTAGGGCAGGCCATAGCACAGAAACAGCATTACTTACTTTCATGTTTGTTACAGAAAAAAAATCAAGGTAAAATGATAGCATTCCTATTTTTAGACTTGTCCAAAACATTTGACAAGAGTTTTATACCTCCTGCTCTTTCTTAGATTTAAGGAGCTATGCGTAACAAACAATACAATCGATTTACAAGTTACCTCAGTATGTATGCTGAGCTGAGGAGCTGTCAACATCATAATAACATTAGCACCTTTACTCTTTCATATATTTATAACTAAAATGCATACAGCCTCTCACTCAGCAAAACCTACTCTGATCTGCAAATGACTCAACAGTAATATGAGCTGCTACTTCATTTAAACAGCACCAAAATTACCCGAAGACTTCCTTTTAAAAAACTAAAACTGGCTGGAGCATTTTAAACTAGTCCTACATCCAAATACAACTAAAATAATGGTATTTTCACCTCCAACCTTACAATCAAACTTCAGAAATCCTCCCAATTTGTTTTGGCACTATGCCGCATAGGCACGTACTCGCAATAACGCAAATTTAATCAATCACGTAACTTGTCTGATAACGATCACTTATTCTCCAGGTAGCCTCCCGTTCATCCTTGCACATTGATGACACATCCCAGGGCATGCTGGCACTATATGACGATGTGAATTAAAGTGAAAGATACATCAGAATTAAAGGAGCCATTCATTCAGAAATTTGTGGAACCCCCTTATTTTCATACCTAAAACAGAACTTCCTGCAAAGTTTGGGATAGTCGAGCGGTATTATTTTTTTTTCTTTTCAGTTTGGGATGGGTTTCTCCCTGGGTTCTAATGCCTGTTTACTACCCCTCCATTAGAAAAACTGTACTGAAGTGCGCACAATCAGTATGCTTCCGGACGTCCTTGGAGTGTGATACACTAATGGAAGAGGGCCTGTATACTTAAAGGCATAATAATGTGGCAAGGCTGTTGCACTGGAGAATGTGCAAACAATACAATATAGAAGTAGCTAAGAAGCATTGGAAACATGAGCCACAATGCACTATAGAGAACTATGATGTTTATATCACACAGGATCACCCATTACCAACAGTTCAAAAATAGATGCTTGAAAACCAGATATAGCAGTCCATGAAAAGAAGACAAAACTAGCACTGATCATTAAAATTGCTGCACCCAGTGATTATAATGTCTTATGCACAGAGAGACACAAAGTTATAAAATACCAGTACTTGCAGGTAGAAATGAGGGCAATGTGAAAGAAGGATGCCCAGACAGTTCCAACAGTAGTAGGAGCAATGGGTCTCATAAAAAGAATGTACAGTCCTATTTAGATATGCTACTAATACATGTAACTCCATATGAATTGCAGAAGGAGTCATTTCTGGGCACATTGCAGGTGCTGCAAAGAGCACTTTTGGCTAACATCAAAGATTGAAACAATACTAATTTCATGAACTTTAATCATACATTGACTTAGGAATGGGCTTCTTTCCCATCATGGTATTAGAAACCAAAAATATTTGGAGAAATTAAACCACAAATGCAATGAACTGGGACATGCATTAACTATTCTTAAAGTTTGTATGGTAGGAGCCCTTGCAGCAGTTGTTTGCTTGCATAGCAGTTTTGTAGTATTTATTATAGACTAAACAAGGACCTTTATTGGCTAGTTGCACTGAAGTCCAAATGTGGAGAGAAAAAGCTATAAAAATGAAAGTATATTGCCCTAATAGATCAAGGGATTCATTATATGTAGTACTACTGAGTAAACTCACAGAACACTTATTTATTTATTTACTGGGGTAGTGCACTGATCAATACTGACCAATTTCAGGTTCAACCCAGGTGAAATACAAAACATTTCACAAACAAAAAATACAGAAATGTAAGCAATAACAGAATAGTTCAGACTAATTACACAGAAAAAATATGTATATACATTCCAGGGAATAAGCACAGTGCAATGTACTATCAAGCATAGTATAATGTACAATATACACATTAGTTTCTAAAGTGGATCAATCTTCAGTGAATCTTGAGAGAGAAGAGACTCAAAAAAGAGATAGGTTAGGTGATATGTCCTGTGTTGAAACAGGTGTATTTGGCTTGGATGAAGAAGTGCTTTTTGAGTTGCAGTCCAAATTTGGAATAATTGTTGATTTCCTTAATGTTGATGGGGACAGCTTGCCAAAGAACAGGTGCCTGAGAGGAGAAATTATGTGCAGTACTGTGGGATTTGGTTCAAGGATTGATGAGAGTTGGAGTAGCTTCTGTGTAGTGTCTCAGGTTGTATGACGAGTTTTTTTTTCTGAAGTCTAGCTGCAAGAGGATTAAATGCATGGAGTTGAAGTAGTTTGCAGAGTTGGGATCCTAAAAGTAGATTAGAGCTTTGTTTTACGGATTGACTTTTTACTAGGGTGATACAGTGATGCTCACTGAGAGATAAATTTGTAGTGAATTAGTAGATGCTGTTAAAGATAGTCTGGAGTGTAGCAATATTTTTCTTGGAAGCAGAAGCAAAAACTGGGAGCCCATACTCAAATTGAGAAAAGAGAACTCCTTTGTCAATGGCTGCACTGGCTGGTTGAGATAGAAAAGGAGACATCTGTTTGGCCCAGAAGAGGAGAGAGTTTATTTTGTCTCTTACTTTGTCTATGTGGAAATAGAAGTGTATTTGAGTGTGGAAGTTGTCTCTATGGAATGGTTATGTAGGTCAATGATAGTTAAAGACTCAGATGTTTGGTGAATTTTCTGTGGAGTTCCAAAAAGCATAGTTTTGGTCTTGGTTGGGTTGAGATTAGTTTATGGTTTATGAGCCATTGGTGGAGCTCATGTAGGTCTGACTGGGGTTTGCACTGAATGGTGGTGTGAGAGTGACCCGATCAATAAATGACCAAGACATCATCACAGAGGATGAGTGGGAGATGGGAGAGGTAACAAGAAAGTTCATCAATGAATTTGGAGAAAAAGAATAGGGGGGCAAGAATAGATCCTTGTGGTACACCTTTGGTAGTAGGTTTCAGATTCTGATTGGGAGTATCACATTTTAACTGTGAAGTGTCTGTCAGTAGCATCAGGACCGATACCAATGTCACAGTTTGTTTTTAAGAAGATGGTGGTCAATGAGGTCAAATGCCTTTGTCAGATCTATAAATAAGGCACCTGTAAGGAGGCTACTATCAGAGTTTAGCAGGATGTCATCAGTTAGGGAAAAAAGTGCTGTCATAGTACTTCATCCAGTTTAGAATCCATACTGTTTGGAGGAGAACAGGTTGTACTGCTGGATGTATTGGGTAAGCTGCGTGTAGACTATATTTTCAAGAAGTTTGCCCATAATTGGGAGGATGGATATTAGACAGAAGTGAGAGGTATCTTTTGGGATGGTTTGCTTTGGGAGTGGTTTAATTAAAGCAATTTTCCAAATCTGTGTCATGATGTTTTATGTGAAACATAGATTATATATATGGGTGAGAGGAAGACACAGATGTTCTCTGCAGTGATATATAAACTAGGAGTTTATGACATCAGATCCAGGAGGGGTGTCAGTGAAAATATTTTCAAGAACCATTGCCACAGATGCATCTAGTATACTGGTAAGAGATGTGGTAGAGTTATGTGCAGAAAACATTGCAATCAGCTGTGGAAAGCCAACTCACGAGTTCATAAAATACATTACTGAAATACAGTTTAAGAGAAGTATTGGAGAGTTGATTAGATGCAGTAAGGGGGTATTTGGTGAGGTTAGGGGAGATCCCTCATTATTGAAGTTTACAAGATTATTTTTGCCTGATTTATTGTTTCTTTCTTTTTTGACAAGTGACCTACTTTCTCTTGTTTAGGTTTTACTTTTTACTTTTTAATAGATTAGCGCAATATCACACTTCACAGCTTGTCTCAGGTATGTAATAATATTTGAGAAATTTGAATTGTCTAGTTCCAGTTCTTTCTCTTTTTACTTAGAAATTCACAGAACTTCCAGTATATAGGAAGGGTGTGCATGATACAATCATTAATGCACATCTAGATGTGTTCAGGCAAATACCTTATAATCCATGCAGTAGTATCAGTACTATGCACACCCTACCTGCACTGATAAAATGGGCATATGTATCTTTTTATTGTACTTGGAACCTCTAAGTTTAGGTAACAGAATCATATGTTTGTATCATATTTTGATGTCCTGTACATGTTTTAAGACCTGAAGGTGATGGATACGATCAGATATAAATATATCACACCAATGTGACTTCTTTATCTGCTAATAAAGGTTTAGTTCCTTTATCCAGGTATTTGATGTACAATTAGTTCAGTGAAGGAATAGGAGATCATATAGGGTTGAATCTTTCTTGACACTAAAGGATTGCAGGGACTTTTTTAGTGATTTTTTTCTAAGTTTTTATAAGTGTACTTTTGGGGAGTTTGCCTCAGAGGTATGTTTGTTAGCAGTCTGATTTCTGATTTTTATAACTTTGGTTGTGTCTTTCAGCTTTTCCCAGTTAGGGGTCACCACAATGGAACTCTGGTCCGCTAATGATTGGTAGTTGATTTTTATGTGCCGAGCTACCAGCCCTGATGTGTCTCTTTTCATAAAATCCTAACACTACTGTGCAGTGTTTTATACACCATAAAATGATGCACAAAGCCATTTCTGTTCTATAAACAATGTAGCAGAACTGAGCAACATCACAGAAGTACCCTTGTGACCCTGTTCCATTGCATGCTAACCACCTAAGCTAATAAGCCCATCACTTGATCATGTGCAGTTCCAGGTCGACGCATAGGTGTTACACTAAGGGACCAGACTGTCGAATTGCATTTGACACCCAGCATCACTCATATGCCTAAGGATGATGATTCATTTATGATTCACAGTCATAAATGTCTTTTGAATACAAAATAAACTATATCTTTAAATGTGAACAAACACTGATGCACACCTTACATCTTTTTACTCTCCCTTCTTCACTCACTTCCTTACTTCTATCAATTTTTCTTCCCTGGCTTTCTCTCTAAATATACAATAAGCCTGCTTTTTTCACTTTGTATTGCAATTCCTGTTTGTATTATAATAACTTACCTTTAATTTCTCTATAAACTGCTAAACGTTCTCTAACTATTAAACCATTGTCATATAACTTGTATCTATTCTTAACCAATGTTTTTATATTATGTGTAATTTGTTATAATCATATAAACTGTAATTGTTTTTTGTATTATTTTTAAAGACTTTAAAATTATTGTTCTTAAAATGGTTTGTAATACTATGGAGCTTTTCTCCCTGGGCCTTCATTGAAAATGGGTTCCTATCCAGTTGGACTTTCCCAGTAATCAAATATCAATATAATAACTACAGAGTAAGACAGCTAATTACTGTACAACATGTTGTATCAATTAGGAATCCTCAATGAATACAATTACCATGAAATACACAGCTGAAAAACACTTTCAGTAAAGCTCAAAGTTTGTTTCTTCCATCAATGAATACAATTACCATGAAATACACAGCTGAAAAACACTTTCAGTAAAGCTCAAAGTTTGTTTTTTCCATATCCTCTTCACTTCTATATACCAACTCCACAACACTATAACAATTGTGAAAAGTACAGACATTAATATTGCTGAAAGTGGCTGAAAGTAACTTTTGGCCAGTTTATTTTAGGATAATCGTATTCACAGAAACTGCTGTTATACAAATGACTGGGTCTCAAAAACATGGGTGCAGTATTACCCATACCAACTTTATTTGAATCATAATACACAACTCATCAATTAATAGACATTAAATAAAACTTACTAAAAAGGGAAAATGGACCTCTGAAAATGACATTTCTAATATAACAAAAATTCTAGTAAAATAACTAAATTGACTCATAACTACCAAATTAAGCAAATAAGATTTCTTATAAAATAAAATGTGAAAAACCCTACAGTTATTAATAATAATCTTAACTCTCAATGTAATATCTGTCTAGTGTTGTACTATATATTCCCAAGGGAGCAAATGGTGAACAAGTACGAGTAATTCACTCAATCCATCCTGTAAAGCCTAAATGCTGACATTTATCTTTATTCAAGAAAAAAAACTCACAAAGTACAATATAGCTTGCAACAACTGACCATCTTCCACCCATCCAAGGTGTATTATTTCTAAGTACTACTTTACTCTAACTTAAGCTATGGAATGTTGTTAAAACTTGCAACTACCAATGAATATTGTACTTTGTAACGTTAAAACTATGCAATCTTGTTAAATCATGTGTTTTCCTATGAATACCTGCTTGCTATGTAGAAATCTCATAGTTGTTTGTTTGTTCTTAATCTGTGGAGCTTTTCTCCCCAGGCATCCGCTGAAAATGGACATGTATCCAGTCGGACCCTCCCGGCCAACAAACCCTACCTACTTGAGAGGGGAAAAAAAGGCATGTACAAAGGACATCATTTAGAAAAATGGAGAAAAAACATATTGACAATGGGCATCCTTTAATGTCTCTCATCATGGCTGCTACACCAGAGCCAAACTAAACTTTAACAGCTGCAAAGAGAAGAGTCTGTTCATATGGTGACTTACAAAAGTTTATGAAGTCTGAATCAAACCCATGACATCTCAACATATACCGTAAAGAAGAGTGAGAAATAGAGCTACACCTTTTAAAAATATCACAAATCAATAACTTTTCTTTGACTGAGCTCATTTGAATACTATCTACAATTTCTGAGGAGAAGTAGGAAGTCCCAAAATAATTTATCTTTTAGATCGTAAGTTTCATCTTCCATAATTTTCCCTAAAACTGACACAAACTGCTTTCATGACAAGTTTATATTCTTGTGACAAAGGGCAACTGGCCTCCAATTAACCATATCAAACCTATTTTCACTCTTCCAAATGTACTGAAGGACAGTGATTGGTGACAGTGTGGCCACATATAGAGACAGAATGCTGCTCGTTAAAAACCTACAATAAACAAACCTTCATTTTATCTGTCACAAAATATGTAGAAAGTAGTAATATGCTAAGAGAAGGATAACAGTGATGTGAGACTCAAATGTCCTAGAGGCATAATGAGAAAGCCAAGCATTTGAGTAAGAAGGGAACAGCTCATATTAGAAGTACTGCGGGAGGCCACATTTAAACACAAACTATAGTTCATAACCTTGTACTAGACAGAACAAAGGACCGTAGAGTGCAAGGTAAGAAAGCCCTAGTGATTAGTGATTGTATCACTATGTGATTCAAGGTACAAGTAAGGGTAAAGTGAAATCAGACCAAACTAAGGTGCAGGACTTCAGGAGGATAGATTTCAAGAAGTTAGGAGGGGAGTAAATAGCTGTACAAGGCATCTAACTAAAAATGGACTCCAAAAGGTTGGTGGCAAAAGGCACATTAATATATACCATACAGTACTCATTATCATTTATAATTAACTCACACCAAATAAATATCAACAAACTTACCTAAGTAAAGTGTGCTGCTTTATGTATGTATCCCCAAGATGTGAGCACCAATTCCAAGCTTTTCAAGAATTATGCACCTTTCCTCTAAACCTCAAATCTAACATTACTGCACAAAAATCATTGCCTTGCACTTGATAAATTATTGCAACCAGAAATTCAAAGCAAATTATTTAGTCTATCAACACCCTTTCAGTCTAACATTACCATCACAGCACCTGAATATCACTACCCCAAAACTATGTAGTACATTTACATACATATTTATATTTCAACTAAACCTATCATCATTCAAAAAAAATCTAAATCACACCTATTTAACCAATCATTGTGCACATCACTAATTCGCCCCACAAAAAAAGTTTTCTTATTACAATCTCCCAAACAGAAATTCTTCCCTGTTTCAAAAACTGTCAGAGGATGCACAGTTCTCAGCACCAGTACCTTCACTTTGTAATCAAAACATCTTGAACTAATACGTGCAATTTACCAGCACATAGTACAACAGTAAGCTTGCTACATAAGTTCATAACTTCATAGGTGTATTGTATACTAGGCTAATAGTCCTGGAGCCTTTACAAGCCTAGCCCATAGAAGTGCGTTGGCATCATGCCACCCATCATTAGTTCCCAGTGCCTCTATCAAGTAGAGCCACTGGAGTGATCCCTGGGTGAACTTTCTATTTCTCATCCACTCATCAAGATTTTTCTTGAAGAGTGCCAGTGAGGTGCTCTGCTTGACATGTATAGGAAGTCTATTCCATAGCATGGGCAGTCTCTGGGTTATGAACCTGTCCCTCCAGCATGTTCTGTTGATTGTGGTAATGAGGTTGAGGTCTCTGGAGCACGTGGTGTGGAGGAATTGGGATTTCTTTAGATGTAGCATTTCTAACAGAGCTGGGTCAGACATGGCTTTGTAAGTCAAGCAGAGATCGCCTCTTAGTAGACGATATAAGACAGAGAACAGCTGGAGTTTTTTTGAGTCTGTCCATGTAGGACATGTGTTTAAGGCCTAAGATCCTCTTCGTGAGGTACTTCTGTGGCCTTTCCAGCTGTTGCATGTGTCTAGTGAGGTACATGCAAAATGGGGCATTATACTCGATGACTGGCCTAATGAGGGAGGAGTAGAGACAGATGATGACCTCTTTCTTCCTGGAAGCCAGACCCTTGGTAATGAGATTTGCCACATAGAAGGACTTTCTGACCACAGCGGTAATGTGGTGATTGAAGGAGAGGTTGCTATCAACCTGTGTCTCCAGATCTCTTATAACGCCTTCATTGTTCAGCGGGCTCCCATCGATGTGGTAATTGGTGGGAACTGAGTTTTTCCCAAAAGGGATGATGATGCATTTTTTGGCATTAAGCTTAAGGCCATGGTTTCAACACCAGTCATTGGTCTCAATGAGGCCTTTCTGTAGGATTTCTACATCACTTGGGGAGTTAATAATGGCTCCCAGCTTGCAGTCATCTGCGAACGTGGTTAGCCAGAGTCCCTCCATGTTGGCCTGGACTTCTGAGAAGTAGATGTCAAACAGAAGAGGACCCAGGAACGATCTCTGTGGGACTTTATTCATGACTGGTCGGCAGTCTGACTTGGAGTCCACTACTTTCATACTGTGGGTTCTATCTATGAGCCAGTTTGCAACCCACCTAGTGATATAGGGGTTGATGCCTGGTTTATCAACAATTCCTGAGTGGGGAGTGGTATCAAAGGCCTTGGCCAGATTGAGGAA
This sequence comes from Protopterus annectens, assembly GCF_019279795.1. NCBI lineage: Eukaryota > Metazoa > Chordata > Ceratodontiformes > Protopteridae > Protopterus > Protopterus annectens. The sequence goes on along the minus strand of NC_056741.1, from coordinate 1,790,560,352 downwards.
GGCTGTATGAACTGCCTTGCCCTCATCCACAGCTCTGGTGACTGACTCAAAGAAGTCAACCAGGTTGAGCAGGCATGATCTACCTTTCACAAAACCAAATTGCATAGGATCTAGAGTTTGGAGATTCCCTATATCATTATTAATTAGGTCCATGATTATGAGCTGTATAGCCTTACATACCAGACTCATCAGGCTAATGGAGCGATAATTCCTAGGGTCTGTAGTCGCTCCCCCTTTATGGAGAGGGATGACTGTAGCAGTGTGCCATTTGGTAGGGACAAAGCCTGAGGTGAGGCTGTGATTGAACAGGGAACACAGATGTGGTGCCAGTTCACTTTGTAGTTCATGTAGAACACAACCAGGGACATTGGGGTCCCATGGAAGCTGTATTCTTTGCCTTGGACAATGCAGCTTTAACCTGTGCTACAGTAATGCTGGGTGCCTGGCATTCCTCCGGTATTGTGATTGGTCCTTTTGGGGGGGAGGGTTAAATTTGGCACTGAATCTATTAGTCAGTATAGGAGGTACCATTGTGCAGTAACTCGGAGCAAACCTGGGTATTGCTGTGGAGATTCCTGATATAACTATAGAAGTCTTTGTGGTTGTTTTTAGTGTCTGCCACAATTCTGCCTTCATAGCTGGCTTTAGAGGTTTTGATGAGGGATCTCAACTTTTTGTTGAGGCTAATAAGGGAGATTTTCCAGTCTTGGAACCTTACCTTTTTCTGCCTGCACCAGTCTCATCTTTCTGTTGTAGAGTTTATTAATGTCAGGGGACCACCAGATTGGCTTCCTTTTTTAGGAGGAGAACATCTTGGTTCTGTTGGGTATGGCTAGTTCCATGCATTTATGTATGTGTTCGTACAGTGCATTGGTGTATGATTCAGCAGTCATGCATCTATTTTCCATTGACATGGGTGCCGTGAAGTAAGCCACCTCTATTTTTAGGAGTCCAAAGTCAGCTTTGGAGAAGTTTTTTTTGGTGGTTACCTTTGCAGGTGGTGTGGGTGAGATGTGGATTTCCATGGTGATTAGTTTGTGGTCAGATCTAACCAGGGAGGAATTGACTATTGGTGTAGAGCAACGGTTGCCCATGTTAGTAATAACCAGGTCAAGGATGTTGCTTCCTCTAGTGGGGGTAAGAATGAGCTGGCCCAGGGCATTGGAACTGATGAATTCCAGCAAGCGTTGGGCAAGTGTATTGGTGCATGAGTAGTGTTCCCAGTTGATGGAGGATTAGTTGAAGTCACCTAGTATGAGTGTTGGGTTGGACCCTAATAGTTTCCAGGGTGCTTAGGAACGTGGAGTTAGAGTCTTGAGACATAGTTGGGACCTATAGCAGGCTACAACCTGAATTGCCATCTTACCCAATGTTAGTTGTACCTGAAGTATCTCAGATGTATTATGCTGGGCTACTAGTCTGGAGGTGTGCATATCCTTTATGACTCTGGAGACAGCACTGCCTTTGGATTAATCCATGTTCTGGGGCCAAAAGGTGTGGAATGAGTTATAGTCTGGTAGTGCACGGGTGCTTTCTGCTGCTTTAAACCAGGTCTCCATTACAGCACAAATGTCGATGTTCTCCATTTTGAGGAGTGCTTCGAGCAAGTGCATCTCGAGATTTAGACTTCTAGCACTGAGCAGCATGACCCTCAGATTGCATTTATTTATAGCTATTATGGTGGTAATTTGGTCTTTGGAACATCACCTAAAAAGGCACTATAAGGGTGGCAAGAGCCTTAGCCAATATCCAGAAATCCAGGAGTGACAGATGCAGGCCATCTCTGGCAAAGCATTGAGGTCTGTAAGTCATGTCATCCCAAGCAGACAGATACTGGATCCCCTTAGAATGACACCAGAAACTTAACCAATTGTTGAAGTCAATCATTTTCTGCTTGTACTGCGGTATCATTCTGGGTGACGGTAGGCTGCTGCTCATCTCTAGGATCATACCTGCCTGGGGCACATAATCCAAGAGCTCCTCCATGTCTCTTTTCATGTAGTCCAGGGAGGTGCATCTCAGGTCATTCACACCCACATGGACAGTGACAGAGTCATACTTGTACTTGTTGTGGAGTGACCTCAGTGCATGTGTTATGTGTCTGATTCTGGAACCTGATAGACAGCTGACTGTTACCTTCTCCTTATTCAGCCTAGTGAGTGGGACATCAGTGTGACTCACTACCAAGTCACCTATGATTAGTGGATTGGGCAAGCTGTTGTGCCTTAGGGGCTTAGGTTGAGAGGCACACTGTGTAGGTAAGCTATGTGTCTTATGGTTTGTGCTATGTTGCGGTGGTCAAGTGCATTTCTGCCTTGGAGGTCTCTGCTGTTTGGATAGATTTATATTGAGAGCCCCCGTGAAGGTGGGTGGATGGTTTGTGTTTTTATGTGAGAGCTGTGATGGTGGGTGCTCTGGAGGGCTATGTGTTGGATGTGATGTGGTGCAGGTGTTGACCTTCTCCTCTTGACCAGCTATTTCGGTCTTGGCTTGAGACTGCATGGCTTCCAGTTTGGATATGTAAGTGCATCTCTCACAACTCTGAGTATTGGGAGGTAAGAGGAAAGGGTTGCCCGTGTAACAACAAATGTTTCCAGATTCCATTCTAACTTATATTTCTCTTTTGAAAATATAAATTAAAAGGACTAATTTAAGATGTATACAATGACTACTTTCTTCTTTTTGATGTAAGTGTTATTGCATTTCTAATACAATCATTAACAAATATACATAAACAGAATACATATTTATAGTCCTGATTCACTCCTTTTTTTCTAAGACTATCTCCATGCTAACATACATCTAAGAAATACCACTGCCCCACTCTGAGACCTCCTTCTGAGACCTCTCTAAAAACATAGCCTTGTCTCCTCCCCCTGACTCCTCCGACACTCTCATTCATTCCCCCAGACCTGTTCATTCATCGATGATTTCTCCTTAATCCCTTGCACCAGTTTCTCTAACTTCTCCTATTCTATTCATTCACATGATTCTACCATCTTTTTCATCCTTCCAACCCCTTACTGTTTTCCTTCACCCAATATTCCATCAGCATCAACCATTCCACCTTCTCTGTATTCTCTACTGTGCCTGACTAACAAACCCTAAACAAATGCACTTCCCAGTTTCCACCTAAACCTGATCTGCTTACCTTTTTCCCCAGCTTCCTGTCACCAGCCTCCACAGTGCACTGACCCTTCCACCCACCCATACATATGCATGTCATCACTCTCTTCATTCCACATGTGTACTATTGAAGGAAATTGACTTACTTTTCCTGAAACTCATATATTAACAGGAGCAGGCCAAGTGTAAAAGTAAATGAAAGGTGCAGAATTCCTGTGGCCATAGCTGCTAAAAATAAAAACTACAGCTGCCGTATTCTCCATGCTACTAATAGAAAATCCCACACTCCCATACAAAACTAGAAGTGCCAGATGGTAAGCTCTGGGCACTACCAATTGCTGTATTCTCTCACCCTCTAGCCCTCCCTCAGGGGTTCCCTCTCTCTATACAGTAACCCTTTGTCCCAGTATACAGATTCTCCATTTCCTTGAGAATTAGGTGCCTCACTAGCTACTTTCTTCAGGCCATGTAATGTAGGGTCTGGGACCTGAGCCTGTCTCAACTCTCTCGTCATTACCTTCCCAGCTCACCTTCCACAGGAAGTCTGGTATTCTCTGACAGCGGTGCCTCACTGTCAGCCCGGGTACTATCACTCACCTCTGCCCTTGCAGTCACTCTGTCCAAGGGAACATTAGTATCTACAAGCAGCTGTGGTTCACCTTCAGTCTCACAGGCACAGGGTAGCTCCCTCCCTGAAGTAACCACCTCACCAGTCCTGGCTGCAATTGTGCAGCCTGTCTGGGCCTCCCCCAGACTACCAGACCCACATGCTTGTCTCCAAACCTGACTACATGTAACTGCATGCACACAGGGTACTGCATTATCAAAATCATTCCCTATCAGGACATCTGCAGGGATATCCTCAAATATACCTACTTGCTAGCTTCCTTTTCCACCCTCCCAGTCAAGGTGAACCCTAGCCAAAGGTATCTGGAAGGGGCCCTTCTTAAAGCTCTGACTGGAGTAGACTGCCCAAGCAATTAGTGCTACTCTTTAACCATTGCAGTCTTCACAATGGTTAGGTCAGAGGCTGTGTCTCTCTCCCACCCACTAAGATAGGATATAACCTCTTGTGGTAGTTTGGTACCCTTGTTGTCTGAAGACAACTTACTGCTAGCATTTTGTCATTCCCACTTACTGACTCTCCCAAATTTTGTTCCCCACCTTGCCTCTGTGGACGTCTGTATACTACATGGCCCAACTGGTGGAATTTAAAACATTTAACCCTTGGTCTTGGACATGTACCTGGACTAGTGGCTTCCCCTGCTACTGGTGGACTCTATTGGGGCAGTCTGGGCTGCCCACCATGAGTTCCCTTAGACCCATGAACAGAACTGGGTGTCCCTTTCCTGTGCAGTGATGCCCTGCTTGCTAGGTATAGGTCCCTTCTTCCTCAACTCATCTGCAGTACTGCATTGTATATCAGCTAACCAATTCTCATGTCCTCAGGCAAAGTGCTAAGGGTTTGTTCCCTCGCCAAAACGTCTGCCAGCCCATCAAAAGTGGTGACCTGACATCCACACACCCACCAATGAAAATAAGTGGTTAGTTCACCAACATATTCACACGCACTTTCATTTGCCTTACGTCTATGCTCACAAAACTGTGTTAACTTAAAGCATTCTAACAAACAATTTTTTGACTGCATTATAATTTAAGCAATCAGTATCAGACAATTTAGAAATAGCAGTTACAGCTTTACCATGAAGTAATGGGGTCAGGAACTGTACCCAGAGCCCTTGGTCAACATTATACTGTTTACATACCCCTTCAAACATATGAATGAAACTATCAAAATTAACCTCCTCTGTAAATTGTTCAAGAAATTTACTGACCTTTGTTGCTTCTGGGGTTTGGTTATTCCCATCTCCATTACCTCCATGACTCTGGCAAATAGTCAGCATCTCCTTTTTATGTTGCCTCTGCCTCTTATTCTCCTCAGCTTCCAGGCGTCGCAGTTTCTCATTTTCCTCAGCCTCCAGATGTCTCTTTGCTGCTTCTATTTTCAAATGCTTGGCCTCCAGCCCAAGTCTCTTTAACTCCAGGCAGATTTTTAAGTCCTCTGTGGAAAGGTTGAACTGTCCATTTTCCAAGAGTTGTACATCTCCAAGGCCAGCCTGGTTGTCCTTCTGGTTGCTGGTATGAAATGCAGCTGTGCCCAAAGCTACAATAATTTCTGCCTTAGTCAGGATGACATGTACCAGTCCTTTAGCCTGACACATCTCAGCCAACTGGCTGTTTGTCAGCTTGCCATACTCCTCTGCTGAAGTGCTTGCCTGCTCTCCTTGACTAACTAAGCTAACAAAAAAATGAAACAATTGTGATATGAAACTCTTAATGTTCACTGTGTGGCTGATTGAGAGTACAAACACCTTTAGTGACCACTGTACATAGGCTACAGGAATTCAATATCCACACCACTATAAGCCAATTAATATGTGATGTGGCTATCCCACCACTACCAACCAATGGATATCTCACCACTGCACACCAATTAATATGTGATGCCCCTGCACTGCCCTAGTAACCAAGGAGCCTGAATCCTCACCACTGGCAACAGCAAGGGGATGTACACACTGGGAGGATGACAATTACACACATAGTAAAGTGCAATTTCCCTTAAGAGCACACAGATATCCCAGTCAGTCTGGACTGGTTTCCCCCTCTTTCTTCAGATCCCACAATAAGCCTCCACAATGGCACAGCTGTAGAGTTGAGATCTCAGCTGAGTGGCCAAACTAAGACCTCCACCACCCTCTCTTTCCAAAGAATGTTTTATGTCCCTGCCCAAGTAGCTGACATGCACACACTTTGAGATTTGATTTATATACAAACACACCCACACACCTGGGGAAGGCTGGCACAGGTTTACTAGCTATGCCCCCTTCTGTCCAGACTATAAGGTAGTTCCAGCTGTTACAACCAGCCACTACTTATTAGCGACTTAAGGCCCTTACCAAAGGGAATCCAAACCTACTGTGTAATGCTATTATTATTCCAAATGGTAGTCTGACCAAGCAAGGCTATTGGAGTGGCCTGTACAGTGTCACCAAATAGATATGCAAGTACTCTAATAGTTTAAATATGTCTCACAAATATCAGCCACAAAGATAGGTTTAAATATATTTAATAATAAATAATAAAAGAACAAGAAAATACTCACTAAATCAACACAGTAACTTCAGAGTTCAAAATCCCAGGAAGTATTTAAAACAACAATGCAGGACAGTCTCAAATAAATACAGAAACATCTAAACTAATCTTCACTATATTCCTAACTATATCTAAAAGAGTTAATATGCCCTAAAAAACGTACTTACAGAGCAAGCAAATGCAGATGGTGATGATGAGTGGATGTTTCCAGGTCGAAGACGAAATACAAAATGCCTAGTCTTTCTCTCTCTCTCTCTCTCTCTCTCTGAGAGACTTCTTAAATTAATATCAAATATTAGTGCTGTGTTAGCTTGGATGACATCACTTTTTGTCACCTGACTTCGGTTCTCAGGCTAAAACAGAAACTAACAGAATTTAACATCTCTGTGTTAAAATACATATCTCTCAGATCTTTGCAGTTGCTTGGAAGTCATAAAGCAATAGCACACTTTTACTTTTCAAACCTAGCAATTACTTCTCTTTAAAGACAATACAAAAACTTCTAGCTCTAGACATTGTGTTTGCCACACTGAAACTGAGAGAGAACTTTTATAGCACAATCATAAAGCAACTTAATTTCAACTTATTTTCTTGATGCTTTGCAAATTAACCCTTTTATGTTCTAGTTTCTATTGTTAAAACATATTTGCACAGGTATATAGTTTATACGCATTTCTGTTCTAAGTCAGCAGGGCATGCAGATTAGGTTAAAAAGGCAATCCAGAATAAAAACAATACTATGGTAATAAATCTGGCTTTGGTATGTAAGGACAACCTAAAAGCATTTTTAGATTCCTGAAAGTAGTCTAGTGTAAAGGTAATATTTCACTTCCGAGAATAAATCACAGCAGGGCTCAGGAAAATCTAGTTGTATGTTGGCTATGCTTGTTTATACCTAAAATTAATTTTCACCTCTCATACAAAAACATCAGACTGCTGCGTTTCAGTAAAGGATGCAAGTATATATCTTATAACTACAAGTGGCATCTTAGTTCTTTTAAAATCTTTAAATCTTTATGCAGCTATGATGAAATTGCCAACAAAGATCTCAAGATATTAGCTACTGCTCTACTAGAACCATTGTAGTATCATTTTTTGCAATCAGTTATGATAAAGTATGTCCACATGATGACTGCAGAAGGACAATCATTAAAACAATTTATAAAAATAAAGTATATGGGTGCTTAATTACTAACTACAGAAAAGTAAGTCTTCTGCCAATAGCATCAAAACTGCGGAAAAATACAAAATGAACTTAAAATAGTTTTGTGAATATTTCACATCATGGTTCCATAGTTAGCTAGCCTACAGCTATCTATAATGTCACCTTAAGTGGCTTAAGATAAAAAAGTTCAGTCTGACACTATCTACATTGATTTCTCCTGGTCTGTATTAGAACACTGAAAAGACCAAATGTCGAACATCTGAAAACTCGAAAATACCATTCATCAAGGAGTTTTTTTGTGAGATCGCAGTACAGTGAAAATCAGAAATTTGCCCTTTCCTCACTGTAGTGCAATCTTGGAGTTGGTATATATAATTAGCGGGGGGGGGAGGGCACAGCGCCCCACAAAAGTGATTTAGATGAATGGCATTTTCGAGTTTTAACCTTTCGACAGTTGGCCTTTTTGGTGTTCTAATATAGACCTGATTTCTCCAATGTCTTTCCATTGACTGAAAACTGAGCAAATTAATCCTGGGAGTATAACTTATCTCTTGGCTATATAAATGGTTGTCATTAGACTAACGGTTATTGCCTACAGTGATCTGTTCTATCCCAAGGTGTTGATCAAGGTTCAGTACTAGAACCTTGTTTATTCAGCCTTTATTTAACAGATTTAAGCATAGCTCAATCTGTTCTGTATAGCATATACATTGATGATATTAATCTAGGAGATGATGCAGCCAGAATAGCAGATGTAATTATACTTCAAAAGGTATCAAATTGTTTAAATACATAGTAAAAAAAAAACACCAACAGTATGTTAATAAATGCTAGCAAGACCAGATTTATGAGTGCTGGCAAATGAAGGAAAAAATAAATAATTTTACAGCAACAGACAATTTATAGCTTGAATATCAAGTAAAACATTTACAAAACTGGGGTTAAAATAATTAGAAAACCAGGAACAAGAAACAAAACCATGAACTCCAAAAAACAAGGGTCATCTCAGTTGCCAGTACTCCACTTTATTGTACAAGATGAAAATAAAAACGAACACAAGCAAAATGAAGCACTTTTCATTTAGCACCTTGGCTAAACTTCATCAGATACAAGGCATAGATAAAAGTACTCTCTTATAAATCATACCAAGTTACAATCAATTAAACACATGATCCAAGCCAATTAACTTTTAAAACTCTATAAGCCTAGGGTAAGATGTACCCGGGAACCACACACAAATGGCCAGCACTCAAGTGTTGAAGGCAAAAAAAGACTCAAAATTAAGCCATATAGTAGGCAATTCAAGGTTTAATCCTCTATACCAGTTTTGGCATAACAGCCTTCATCAGTGGAATACCATAAAACAATTGATATCATCCCTCCATAAATAGGCCCATCCACCAATGGAAAAAACAGCACCCTCCCCACAAATCAACAGCTAAGTGAAAAACATGCTGATAGGCAAAAATTATAAGACAACATACAGAGAAAACAATATAACACTGCAGATGATCATTTAGTCTGGGTGGAAAAAGTCCCCCCAGCTTAATAATCCAATATTTTTTTTTTTCTTATTTAAAGTACTGTGCCATCCCTGCATGTTATTTCTGTTACCAGCAATTCTGTCAATTATTAAGAAATGAAAATTCACACTGGTATGTGTCATGCAGTGTCTATAGAGAGCATTGGTTTCACGTTTATTACATATGTCACTCCGATGCTCTGACATACATATTCTCAGTGGACGAGATGTCTGGCCAACATAAAAAGCCGAACATTTACAAGTAGCCAAATAGATAATCCAATCAGTTCCACAATTCCCAAATAATTTTATATCATGCACTTTACTGATGTTTTTGCTGGAGAATTGTTTTAGTTTGCTCACATATCGATATGAAGAGCAATGTCCACAAGGGAAAGTACCAAAAAGAGTATCACCCGACAAAGTAAGTTGTTGATATATGGCACCCCCACTACTGGTATGCTTAAAATGGGAAAAGTGGGAACCCAATGTTTTGCCTTTCCTAAATGAAAATTGACACCTCATCCCCAAAACCTGTCTTAAACTGTCATTAGCCATGAGGATGTTCCAATGTTTGTGAATAGTTTCCTTAATGACATTGGTGTTCCTCCCGAATGTTGTGACAAACCTGATGGTATCCCTAGTATTCCCCCGAGTTTTGGCCTTCTATTCTAATAATGACATCCTGTCGTGAGTACTGGCCCAGTTGCTGGCAGAAATTATGTCAAAGTCCCTGTATCCCCTAGTTCGGAATCTGTTGCAGAGATCCTGTTGGGAAGAGTCACATTCATCCTGAGTCGAACTAATTCTTTTCATACATAAAAATTGGGATATTGGGATGTTGCAGATGGTATGGCTGGGGTGCAAGCTGGCAGCATGAAGCAAGCTGTTATATTGGGGGTATTTCCGAAAAACCTTTGTACTAAGAGTATTGTCCAAATTTCTCTGGATAGTAACATCCAAGAAGTTGATCTGGTTGCTCTCAGAGTTGAGAGTGAACTCTATGCCCCATTTGTTATCATTAAGGTACTGGACAAATTCGAGAAGAAATCCCATATCAGCCTGCCATACCATTCAACACTCATCCAGATATCTCCGCCAAATGTCATTTTCGTAAATATATAAATTATGAGAGGGATCATATATTAGTTGCTCTTCCAGAAAGGCCATGAATAAATCCACATAGACTGGTGCAAAGGATGCACCCATCACGGTGCTCTGAATCTGCCAAAAAAACATTCCCCCCCTTAAATAAAATACATTTTTATTGAGCACATGCTCAGCCATACATAGAACTAGAGTACTGAATCCAGCTGGATATAAGTTGGCATGATCCAGCCAGAATCGTAAGGCCTGAAGACCGGCCCAATGGGGGATGTTGGTATTCAGAGCCTTGACATCAAGGGTACAAAAAAGCCACCCAGGTTCTAGTTGTGTTTCAGACAATATTTTCAGGAACTGTATAGTGTCCTATATGTGTGCTCTAATCAGATCCAACAACGGTTTCAGATATTGAGTCAGAAAGGCCGAGAGAGGTTCAGTCAATGAGCCTATCCCCGAAACAATAGGCCGGTCTGGTGGCTTTGTCAATGATTTATGAATTTTAGGCAATAAGTACATAATCTGCTTCTGGGGATCCCTAACAGATAGATGAGATTTAACTGTCTCTTAGATGATGCCCTCATCAACAGCCTCACTTAAAAATGAATCAATGTCTTTCTTAAAGTTGGGTGTGGGATCTATGGGCATAGCCATATAATGGTGTAGGTTGGACAACTGTTCCTTACCCTCGCTAAGATAATAATCTGTATCCAATATGACTACTGCCCCTCCCTTGTCCACAGGTACAATAACAATTTTACGATTATCCTTTAACTCCTGTAATGCTTTACTTTCCCCATTTGTTAAATTATGACCCAATACTAAAAAATCACCAGTGTTGAAATGTATATCCCTAAGGACAGCCTGTACAAATATGGACACATGTTTGTTCATGGGTGGTTGGAAATCGAACTTAAGGAATCTAAACTCAGTAGACCTTTGAGAATTATCACTGGAAAAAAAACAGTTTGAGATTAAGTCTTCAGCAAAAGTCATACTGGTCAGATACCATACAGGTTTCATCCACAAAAAAGCCGGGCACAAAATTCAAACCTTTATTAAGGAGCTGCTTCTGTTCATGGGTTAAACTTACATTGGATATATTCAAAACATTACAATTATTATTATTTAGTGAAACATCAGGGTCTGTAGTAATCCCTCCACCGTAACTATTCCTGTTCCTGTTTCTGTGTTTCCCTCCGCCCCGCCTCCTGCAGCATCTAAAGGGTGGTCCACATTGCATTGCTTTTTGAGGGTGGGTGATTCTCGGCTGCTGGCACTATCAATATCAGTGACTGAGGACTCCTCAGCCGATGTACTACTATAATAAGTATCTGTCTTTCTTAAAATGGACCTAGGTCTCTTCCTACTATTGGCCCTAACTGGCCTAGTGGTCTCAAAAAATTTGACATTTTTGGACATGTCAAATGGTTTGCCCCTATGGTAGTCTGTTACATCCCTGTTGAACTTTCGTATTTTTTTATCCCATATTTGCTTCTCAAAGGTAAGTAGCTTCTTTGATAACATGTTCAGACAAACAATATACTGAGGTTGACCCTCATATCTTTTTGTTTCATCACAAAGCTTCTTTACTTCTACAATATTCGTATCAGTCATCCACTCATAATATGAGCTAAGGATATGAACAAAGGACATGGAAGCCTGCTGAAGTGCCAGGTTCCAATCCTTAAGATGTTCATCATCCATCTTGCCCACTAGGGGCTGTATTCGGACCCTGAGTCCTCTGGGCATAATTTTCTTGTTCTGATAGGCTCTGAAAAGCTTCAGATGCCATATATTCGTTCTGAGGGTTTTCATCCCCCTACCAAGCTTGTTGAATGCCAGATTGCAGCCATCAGCTGGATCTGTATTGAGAGCATCCTTATCAGTGCCACTCTCATTCATAATCCCAAACACTCATATCATTTTTGTCGGCACATAAACCATTCAAGTTAGTTTCAAGATCCATGACCATAAGCTCACAATCCACCCAAATAATGTTCCAGCACAAAACAACAGCCAATATCACACCAGAGGATCAGTAATCTGCCCAACCAATGCCACCAAAGGTGACACTTAACCAAACAGTATAAATGTGTATATTTCCCCTAAAAATGGAACCCTCAAAATATGGATGCAATATGAAAGTTCAACAGGGAGAGCAGTCCCAAAATAAGTAAAAATACAATCACAACGCTTGAGATCAGAGGTCCCGAGGCCAGTAGGCAAGAGAGGACAAATCAAAATAGTGAACTGACAAAAGATTCAGTACTAGACTGTAGTTAGTTGACCCATACACCAAACAAAATGTTTATAAAACAACTAAAGCCCCTTCAAATTGGTAAACCAATGTAGATGAATAATACTATTGATGTACTGTAGAAATCCGAATATCCAAAATAATTTTTTGCCAGTATTAATTCCCTACCTCAACCATTAATTCAGCACAGTATATCTACCTGAATTAGCACCATAAAAGATATCAAATGTGTAGAAATATTTCATGAAAAAAGGGAATCTGGATACCAGAAAGCCATATAATTGGCCCGTCATCTAGTAGTATTACTTTCAAATATCAAAAAATTGAACAATGTGTAGCTTTAAAGTTGTTGAGAAACCGCTCCCAGTTGTATTCAGATCCTAATTCAAAACCCATAAGATGTTCCATATTAAACTCCAATGTTAATCACGACTGTAAAAATGGCATCCACCCACTTCATAATCCTATATGAGAAAGTTTAGCCAAGCACTCGGAGATCCCATACCTAAATATAAATAAACATATTACTGGATTAAAATGTCCTTACCTAAGGAAGAAGCAAAAAAATACAGAAAAAGTAGGAACATTACAACAAAGTTATAGCAGAAATGCTCATACTGTAACAATCGTTGACCCTATTCCAATCAGCCTCAAAAAACTGTGGTCTGCTATGAAAAATGTGTAACTAACAACAGTTGTTGGGCAAAAGTAATACCAATCTAATTGAAAAAACAAAAGAGAAACATGCAATGATGTCCTTTAACTACATACACTATAGTGATTCCCCTAACGTTACCCTGAGAATGACTAAATACATTTTTTTTAAGGGAGAAACATACAAAGATGTCCTTTGGCTATGTAAGCTGTAGTAGTTTCCCTAACATTACCCTATAGATACAAACCAAAGAAGGACCAGGAGTAGGCTGTAGATTCCAGTATAAAGATTATTTATTGTAGAACAGACCACAGAATAAACACATAAGCGCTTTCGTAGGTGTGTACCCCACTTCATCAGATGTAAATATGTTGCATCTTAACCTTCATTTTATACTCTAAAAGCACTAGTCACATGCTATTAGATAATTACATGACCCAGATATTTAAAACCATATATACATATATACCTTATAATTAATCGTAATCACTCTCTTATAAAAAATAGTAGCAATGTATTCAGAATAATTTCATACAAAAATACATATATAAAACTTCATATAAAGAACACATATATAAAAAATACATATATAAAAAACTGACTTTTCCAATAAGAATAAATGCAAGAAATACATAAAATTCATCTAAACAAGGGCCTTTTCTTTAATATAGGCTTCAGGGGTACATAGTCATTCAGGCCATATCCACTATCTGCCTTAAGCCTTACAATCCATTTGTCTTCCAGAGCCTCTGATACTTTCATACACCCTCCCTATTACAAGAAATTTAAAAGTATGTTCATCGTCAGTCTCACTAACATGTTTAGATAGTGCACTTACTCTGTCCTTTCTATTAATGTGGTACACATGTTCCCTAATCTGATCTTTAAACACTGTCAGTTTTACCAACATAAAATGTCAAACATTTCAAACAATGGGCAAGATACACTACATGTTTGGTGTTGCATGAAGCAGAAACATTAAAATTATACTGTCTTTTTTCATCTGGATGCATAAACCTGGTACTAATGTTCAAGTAACTACAAACATTACAATGCCTACACATAGTCAAACCTCCATTTTCTAAGGCATTAGCCTTACTCCTTGGGAAACATAACTTTCTTTTAAGGGAGAATTAATTCCTGAACAAACATCGAAGTTGTTATTCTATAATGTTACTGATACCCTTGTCAGACGTCAGAATTCCCCAATTTTTCCTAACTATGCCCATGTAGGTCTGTACATCAGACGAATAATATAAGGGCATCCTGCGCATCCCTTTTTACTAGTGTTACTAGCTTTCCTGGTGACCTGCCCCTTAGAGAAATATGGTTGTGCCACTGAATCTCTGAGTCTGGTTACCTCCTCTACATTATTCTTCACCATCTGGCCATCATCGCCCCTCTCCATCAAGTCCTTGGTAATACCTTCAGTACATCTCAAGAAGTCAAACTCCCTCCCATTGAGTCTAGAGGCTCTAAAAGCCTGGTTCCTTACCACACTCTTGAAAATATATGGGGGCTGCATACTGTCATATGATAGTAAACTATTGACATGACATGGTTTCCTGTATTGTTTCGTGTAAAGTCTATTATTCTCATCTACCAAAACTGTCACATCCAAAAAATGTATGACCGTGTCAGAGTATGTAAATGTGACCCTTAAAAATGCAGTGCTTTCATTAACATACTTGATAAATTCAGTTTAACTGTTGCGTGGTTCCACTCCACACAATAAAAAGGTCATCTAGAAATCTTCTGAAAAAAGAGATGTATTTACTGAAAGGACCTCTTAACATATATTCAGATTCCAATCTAATTGAAAAAACAGGAGAGAAACATGCAATGATGATCTTTAACTACATACACTATACTGATTCCCCTAACGTTACCCTGAGAATGACTAAATAAAAACATTTTTTTAAGGGAGAAACATACAAAGACGTCCTTTAGCTATGTAAGCTGTACTAGTTTCCCTAACATTACCCTAGAGATGTTTATACATTGGTATATGCAAATAGTAATTCAATATCCCATACAGACAGATGAACAGAAAACACAATTCCAAGTCCCATATGAGAGTATGTCAAACAGAGAACAAGTATGCATAGACCACACAGTCCAATACAAATTCCTAACCATATCAACAAATGTCCACAGTTTCGCAATATTATAGGTGTTGCAAGAAAAAAATGTAATGATACAGATCACATATATATGGTCGCTTCGAGGCAAAAAGTCAAACAACACCAGTCCCAGGTGTTAAAAGGAAAACAGTATTAAACAAATCTTCACGGCCCGACATATCATGAAAAACCTTAATTCAAATGTAATAATTCCAGACATGAAATACTTAAGCCCAGCGGAGTTGCCAGTAGTCCACAAGAAACCCATATTTTAAATAGTTCAAGATGAACAAAGTCGTATTGTTCGAGTTATGGTGTACAATCCTGAACACAAGTTGTCAAACACGAAAGATTTCCAAGTGGCAGAATACCACCAAGCAGACCGCCCCAAATGCCACAATGAGATCATAAACCAAAAGCAGATACAGTGAGTAATCTGGGCCCAAACCACCACAACTGTGAGCCCTAAACGAACGCATCCAAACTGCACCGTTGTAAAGTCAAAAAACAGAACTTGGACAGAACATAAGCAATTAAATACCTATGTATGTAGATAATCCTCACAAATTCAATGCCTCAAGGTAACAATGACTAGAAAACGCTGAATGATTCCCAAAACACTTCTCACACCGCCATCTTGCAATTTCAGTAACAGCAAACATATATTCAGTGTACATACAGAATAAAGTCCAAAAGAAATGCTGGTACTAAGAAAATGCTGATATATACAATCCAACAGGTCCGACCGACCATAATCCAAACAGCAGGACTGAAAATACACTGATGTAACAGATCCACAGTTCACCGATCTTGATAGTGCCAACACCCAGCCAACAGCAGAACAGAAGCAGAATGCAGTAGTGGAAAAGCACTGCATGTACGGCATGTGCAGAGCCAAACCAAATGTGGAACCGCACACAAATGGCCAGCACTCAGGTGTCGAAGGCAAAAAAATACTCAAAATGAAGCCATATAGTAGGCAATTCAAGGTTTAATCTTCCATACCGGTTTTGGCATAACAGCCTTCATCAGTGGAATACCATAAAACAATTGATATCATCCCTCCATAAACAGACCCATCCACCAATGGAAAAAACAGCCCCCCTCCCCCCACAAATCAACAGCATCACTTCCTTTAATCAAGTGAAAAACATGCAGATAGGGCAAAAATGATAAGATAACATACAGAGAAAACAATATAACACTACAGATGATCATTTAGTCCGGGTGGGAAAAGTCCCCCCAGTGATCAGTTCTAACCCAATGTGTTGATCAAGGTTCAGTACTAGAACCTTGTTTATTCAGCCTTTATTTAACAGATTTAAGCATAGCTCAATCTGTTCTGTATAGCATATACATTGATGATATTAATCTAGGAGATGATGCAGCCAGAATAGCAGATGTAATTATACTTCAAAAGGTATCAAACTGTTTAAATACATAGTAAAAAAAAACACCAACAGTATGTTAATAAATGCTAGCAAGACCAGATTTATGAGTGTTGGCAAATGAAGGAAAAACTAAATAATTTTACAGCAACAGACATTTTATAAGGTTATGACATTCAAATAGCTTGAATATCATGTAAAACATTTACAAAACTGGCGTTAAAATAATTAGAAAACCAGGAAAAATAAATGAAACCATGCACTCCAAAAAACAAGGGTCTTCTCAGTTGCCAGTACTTCACTTTATTGTACAAGATGAAAATAAAAAAGAACACAAGTAAAATGAAGCGCTTTTCATTTAGCACCTTGGCTAAACTTCATCAGATACAAGGCATAGTTAAAAGTGCTCTCTTATAAATCACACCAAGTTACAATCAATTAAACGTGATCCAAGCCAATTAACTTTTAAAACTCTATAAGCCTAAGGTAAGATGTAGCCAGACAGCTGTGTAGTACTCAGCTAGTCATAAATTAAAAAGTGTAAAAAATTAGTAAAAAAATTGAATTTATGTGATGGACATTCATTGCAGTGACGAGGTAGGGCATTTTCCTCTTTGTTCTTACTGATGTTATAAATGTGTTCATACACACATTCTCTCAGTTTGCGGTCTGTCTTACCAGTGTAAAAGGCTGGCCAGGTTTGACATTGGGCCACAAAAATCACAGACCTAGAATTGCAATTGAGTCTGTGTTTGATGTTAAATTTTAGTGTACCAATTTTAATACTCTGGCCAGTCTCCATAAACTTACATTGGTTACAGGATTCACATTTGTACATTCCCAGGCTTCTAGTCTTAATTAACAACCCACCTTCAAGTAAATTCTTTAAATTTCTTCCTTTTCTGTAAGTAATCATTGGTAGGGGTCCCAGTTTTTGTAAAAAGGCTTTGTCTGTTTTCAGTAAGGCCCAGTTTTTCATTAAGAGTTTCCTCACTTTGTTTGCTTCAATTGTGTAAGTGTTAGTAAAACTGAGAGAATATTGAGGTTTACTGTTGCCACCATGCCCACTGCCTACTACATTCAAAGTTGTTTCTGAAGTAGACCAAGAAGGAACTACCAGACAATTGTTGTAAACACATCTGTCAATGTGATGTAGGATAGGTGTAAACACTCCTAGTTCACATTTCATTTGAACTTCAGTGATTACCTCAGTCAAGAAAGCTTCAGGATAACCCCCCATGTGTAAACATGTGTTGTAACATTACACATTCTTCTACAAATCTTCTTTCTTCACTTGTCATTCTAGCAGCCCACACCAATTGGCCCTTAAGGACAGATTTCTTTTGATGTACAGGGTGCAAGCTGGAGAAGTGCAAGAAAGTGTTACAGTATGTCTCTTTCTTGTATATACAGGCTGTGCATCTCTGGTTGACTCTGTCCTTCTTTAATTCAATGTCCAAGTAGTTCATTTTGTCGTCATTAAATTAACTTGTAAATTTCAAAAAAACAAGTAGTGTTATTGAAATAATTAACAATGCCACAGGGTTTATGGTTGTCACCTTTCAGTATTATACAAATGTCATCCAGGAATTGAGTATAAAAGAATATATTCTTGTAAATAGTGTCATTACCCAGGATGTATTGGTGTTCCCAGTGTACCAGTACCATGTTGGAAAAACTGGCACTACATGGTGAACCCATGGTAACCCCAATCTGTTGTAGATAATACTCATTGTTGAACAGAAAGAAATAGTTTTCTAGTATTATTTCTAATAACACTTCTACTAATCTAGTCTCCTCAACAGGAGCTTCCTTCTTGGTCATAAAGTCAATGACCCATTCAATCCCTGTTCTGTGTGGTATCGATGTATACAAATCACACAAGTCTACTGTGAAGAAGTTATACTCATCACTGTATACAAGTTTATTAAAATGACCAAGAGTCCTTGCAAATCTGCTTCTCCTGTAAGATGTATTTTTTTAAGAATTGAGTCCACCAACTTAGCACAGGGATAGGCAATCGATAATATATTGGACTTGCTTATTATTTACTTTTTTACAAATTACAGTTACTTGGGTTATGATACAGTTTGTCTTTTATGCTTTCTCCATGTGTTTTTTATATGTTAGTGCTATATACATATATATATATATATACACATACACACACACACACACACACACACACACACATATATATATATATATATTTTTTTTTTATTTTATTTTTTTTTTTTTTTAATTAATTACTGTTATTGCTGTTATGCACATTTTATCTGTAAGCAACATATTTTTATATACATACATATAGTCATAAGTTTTATGCATTTGACTTACAGCATACAATTACACTTTTTTTAATTTATGAATAGCTGAGTACTACACAGTTGTCTGGATACATCTTACCCTAGGGTTATAGAGTTTTTAAAGTTAATTGGCTTGGATCATGTTTAATTGATTGTAACTTGGTGTGATTTATAAGAGAATACTTTTAACTATGCCTTGTATCTGATGAAGTTTAGCCAAGGTGCTAAATGAAAAGCATTTCATTTTACTTGTGTTCTTTTTTATTTGCATCTTGTACAATAAAGTGGAGTACTGGCAATTGAGAAAACCCTTGTTTTTTGGAGTTCGTGGTTTTGTTTCTTGTTCCTGGTTTTCTGGTTATGGCTTTGGAGAGTCTCTCAGGGTCTTCGACCAGTTTACCTTCACCTGATCTAGTGGAAAAAGATGGTGACCTCACAACATTAATCAACCTGATGAACAAACAATTGGATGAGCTATCGAATCATATGGACAGCATATCACAGTGTAGTTTTCAGCCATTTACAAGAGATTTTATTAATGTGTATTCAACCCAAGGGACTGATAATCAACAAGCTGGCCGACTTTATAACTGTGGGTCACAGAATCAGATAGGTACTACTGTTAATCTAACAAACAGTATCTCTACTGACAGTAATCTGTTAAATGGAAGGCAATTACAACCAGCTTTTTCAGGTCGTGAGCATATCGGACTTCCAGACCTTGCATCTTGACTTAGTGATCAACCGGATATATTGGGACCTAATAATAATTCAGCACAGGAGCAACCCGTAAGGGGCAGGGCAAGCATAGTCTCTAATTTAAAATCTCTTGATCAGAGACTATTCAAAATCAAAAAACTGCAGCTAGAAGTGTCTTACTTTCAGGAGTGTTTAAAAGAGGAAATTGTGCTGAAGGGCTTATGATCTTGGCAATACCCGACTGGGTTAATAGCTGGATCAAAGTTCCACCAGGAATAATTACAACTATCCAATAAACACAGTCTCGAACTTCTGCAACTTATGTCTAAACATTACCGGGTATTCATTGCAGAACTAGAGGAAGAAGCAGCCCAAATAGACATTGACATTAAGCAAAATAATGATTTTGAGAGGTACCACTATGATTACAGTAGGATCTTTAACAGCATCAATCAAGAAATCTATAAGTTTAAAGATATTAAACTTAAAAAATTGCAGAGGGACCAAAATGATTATAATAATCAGGTGGCGTATCCCAAACCTCCCCCTTCACAGACATGGAATGGTACAGGTAGAGCATCTAACATTTACTCCAGATCTAACGTCTACCAGGAAGTTTCTCAACTGACAAACAGTCAAGGCAATGTACCGAATGGATTTAGCCATAATAATATTGAGGAGGAGAGTGTATTTCCCGAGAATTGAACTAGTAATTATCCATTGAACCTTGGTGGTAACCACACTACTACGGACAACCAGCAGCAGCATTCTTTTCCAATACAAGTCCAGAACCACCAACGGAGGAAACAGAACCAGCAGTTTGTTGCTCGGACCTACAACACTGGAGCAGACAACTCGAAGAGAAAATAAACAAGAGCCTTCAAACTGATAATTATACTATTTTGTATAATTCAGAGTGTGACTTTAAGTTGTACAATTTTACTGACTATGTTTTTGAACAGGATCTTATTGAATTATTTGCCAAAGGTCTAACATTTATTCCTGTCAAGCACAGTAATCTCAGTTCAGTGTTACTGGACCTGAAACTTTATACCAGGACATTGAATTTAGCTGCTATGTTGGGCAACAGAGTGCAGAACAATAGTAACAACTTTCATGTTTCGAGCACATTTAACCCACCATTACATCCCCTGCTGGCACTGTTTGACACTATTTGTGAGTTGGACATTGGGTCTAAATTAGGGTGTGTGCACTATAAATTTATCAACAAGAATAATGTGTCAGAAAAAGCATGGGAATGTCTTCAGTATGTTAGGAACCTACCTATCCGTTTTATGAAGCCTAACAAAGGGGGAGGGCTGGTAGTTATGTTTGAAGACGTGAAAAGAACTGAAAAAATACTTAATACTGAAGCATACACCAAAGTGAATCATAATGAACTAAATGGAGCATACAACAATATTAAGTCATATATTAATGACTTATTTATTGACTCACAGATTAACTTAAACACCTTCAACTACCTATCACTACCTAGTCCTAAAACACCTATTCTCTTCGTATTCCAAAGATTCATAAATCATTAGAAGACTCGCCCACGCATGCCTTAGTTGACGCAAGACAATTGATTACCTATCCCCTGTGCTAAGTTGGTGGACTCAATCCTTAAAAAATACATCTTACAAGAGAAGCAGATTTGCAAGGACTCTTGGTCATTTCTAGCTGAAGTTAATAAACTTGAATACAATGATGAGTATAACTTCTTGACAGTAGACGTGTGTGGTTTGAATACATCGATACCACACAGAACAGGGATTGAATGGGTCACTGACTTTATGACCAAGAAGGAAGCTCCTGTTGAGGAGACTAGATTAGTATAAGTGTTATTAGAAATAATACTAGAAAACAATTTCTTTCTGTTCAGCAATGAGTATTATCTACAACATAGGTTCATAGGTTCATAGGTTGGTACTGAGCTATCTGCCCGAAGGCATATATTAGCCAGCCACATTGTGCGGTATTCACCACCCCTTTAGTAGTTCCATAGACCCTTGTACCAGCAGCTAGTACCCTTGGCCCCTGTCTAGTAGTGCTGTTGGTGTGATCCCCGGTGTGAACTTTCTGTTACCCATCCACTCATCAAGGTTCCTCTTGAAGAGTGATAGTGAGGGGCTCTGTCTTATGTAGATCGGGACCCTGTTCCATAGTAAGGGAAGTCTCTGCTAAGGGAATCTATCCCTCCAGCATGTTCTATTCATTGTTGTGTTGAGGTTTATATCCCTAGAGTGTGTGGCTCGAGTAGATTTGGTTTTGCTAAGATGGAGCATGTTCAACAATTCTGGGTTGGAGATGGCTCTGTACATTAGACAGAGATCGCCTCTGAGAAAGCGGTATGCAACAGAGAACAGTCTTAGCTTTTTCAATCATGCTGGATAGGACAACTGTTTGAGGCCAGTAATTCTCTTGGTTAGGTACCTCTGTGGTCTCTCCAGCTACTGGAGATGTATAGCCAGGTACATTCCAATTGGTGCATTGTACTCAATAATGGGTCTGATGAGGGAAGAGTAGAGGGGCACCATTACATCCTTAGATCTTGATGCGAACCCTTTCATGATCAGATGGGTCACATAGAAGGATTTTCTAACCACTTTGGCAACATGATTATCAAAGAAAAGCTGGCTATCTACTTGGGTCCCTAGATCCCTTATTTCTTCTTCAGATTTCAGGGGATTACCTCCTATGTTGTAGTTTGTGGGTACTCTGTTTTTTTCCAAAGGGGATTACTACGCATTTTTTTTTTTGCATTTAGCTTGAGACCATGGTTTTGACACCATGCATCAGTCTCATTTAAGCCCTTATGGAGGATCTCCATGTCGGCTGGAGACTCTATTATAGCACCCAGTTTGCAGTCGTCCGCAAACTTAGTCAGCCACAGCCCTTCCATGCTTTCCTGTACTTCTGAGAAGTATATGCCAAACAGGAGGGGCCCCAGGACAGAGCCCTGAGGTACACCACTCATTACTGGTCTGGATTCGGACATAGATCCCACTACTCTTACTTTATGGGATCTGTCTGAGAGCCAGTTTGCGATCCATCTTGTGATGCAAGGGTTTATGCCCAGGCTGGTGAGCTTATCAATAATACCTGAATGGGGAATGGTGTCAAATGCTTTAGCAAGGTCAAGGTAAGCCATGTGTACCTCCTTTCCCTTATCTATAGCCTGAGTAACTGTCTCAAAGAAATCCACCAGGTTCAGGAGGCATGATCTGTCCTTGACGAAGCCGAACTGTGTGGGGTCCAGCGACTGGAGGTTCCCAATCTCTCCATTTATGAATTCCATAATGATTCACTCCATAGCCTTACAGATCAGACTGGTCAGGCTTATTGGTTGGTAGTTCCCAGGGTCAGTTGTGGCCCCACCCTTGTATAGTGGGACCGCCGTTGCAGTGCGCCATTCTCTGGGCACATATCATGTGGAGAGGCTGAGACTGAACAGGGTATTAAGATGCAGGGTTAATTCCTTTTGGAGCTCGTGTATGACACAGCCTGGGACACCATCTGGTCCCATGGAGGCAGTGTTTTTAGCTTTAGATAGAGCCTTGTTAACCAACAACAGATTGGGGTTGCTATGGGTTCACCATGTGGTGCCAGTTTTTCCAACATGGTAATGGCACACTGGGAACACCAATACATCCTGGGTAATGACACTATTTATAAGAATATATTCTTTTATGCTCAATTCCTGGATGACATTTGTATAATACTGAAAGGTGACAACCATAAACCCTGTGGCATTGTTAATTATTTCAATAACACTACTTGTTTTTTGAAATTTACAAGTTCATTTAATGAAGACAAAATGAACTACTTGGACATTGAATTAAAGAAGGACAGAGTCAACCAGAG
Source organism: Protopterus annectens (assembly GCF_019279795.1). Lineage (NCBI taxonomy): Eukaryota > Metazoa > Chordata > Ceratodontiformes > Protopteridae > Protopterus > Protopterus annectens. Next base: position 1,790,536,987 of record NC_056741.1, on the reverse strand, counting down.
ATACACATCCTGTATATACAGGAAAGAGGCATACTGTAACACTTTCTTGCACTTTTCCAGCTGGCACCCTTTACATCAAAAGAAATCTGTCCTTAAGGGCCAATTGGTGCAGGCTGCTAGAATGACAAGTGAAGAAAGAAGATTTGTAGAAGAATGTGTAATGTTACAACACATGTTTACACATGGGGGGTTTTCCTGAAGCTTTCTTGACTGAGGTAATCACTGAAGTTCAAATGAAACGTGAACTAGGAGTGTTTACCCCTATCCAATATCACGTTGGCAGATGTGTTCACAACAATTATCTAGTAGTTCCTTCTTGGTCTACTTCTTCTGAAACAACTTTGAGTCATAGGCAGTGGGCATGGTGACAACAGTAAACCTCAATATTCTCTCAGTTTTACTAACACTTACACAATTGAAGCAAACAAAGTGAGGAAAATCTTAATGAAAAACTGGGCCTTACTGAAAACAGACAAAGCCTTTTTACAAAAACTGGGACCCCTACCAGTGATTACGTACAGAAAATGGAGAAATTTAAAGATTTTAATTGAAGGTGGGTTGTTAATTAAGAGTAGAAGCCCAGGAATGTACAAATGTGAATCCTGTAACCAATGTAAGTTTATGGAGACCGGCCAGAGTATTAAAATTTGTACACTAAAATTTAACATGAAACACAGACTCAACTGCAATTCTAGGTCTGTGATTTATGTGGCCCGATGTCAAACCTGGCCAGCCTTTTACATTGGTAATATGGTCCACAAACTGAGAGAATGTGTGTATGAACACATTTATAACATCAGTAAGACCAAAGAGGAAAATGCCCTAGCTCATCACTGCAATGAATGTCCAGCACATAAATTCAAATTTAGGGCCATTGACCATGTGGCCATGGACATGTGAGGAGGGCCTACATCACTTCTCTTACAGAAACTTGAACTAATGTGGCAGCTAAGAGTAAATGCGTCCTGCTCCCCAGGATTGAATGAGCTTTGTTCTTTAGAATGTGTCCTAAAATTGAAAAGTTTAGAAAGCTGATAATTAAATATATTGGACTTGCTTATTATTTAGTTTTTTTTACAAATTACAGTTGGTTATGATACAGTTTGTCTTTTATGCTTAAACCACATGTGTTTTTTTATATGTTAGTGCTGTATATATATTTTTTAATTAATTACTGTTATTGTTGTTATGCACATTTTATCTGTAAGCAACATATTTTTACATACATACATATAGTCATGAGTTTTATGCATTTGACTTACAGCATACAATTACACTTTTTAATTTATGAATAGCTGAGTACTACACAGTTGTCTGGATACATCTTACCCGAGGGTTATAGAGTTTTAAAAGTTAATTGGCTTGGATCACGTTTAATTGATTGTAACTTATTGTGATTTATAAGAGAGTTCTTTTAACAATGCCTTGTATCTGATGAAGTTTAGCCAAGGTGCTAAAAGAAAAGCGCTTCATTTTACTTGTGTTTTTTTTTATTTTCATCTTGTACAATAAAGTGGAGTACTGGCAACTGAGAAGACCCTTGTTTTTTTGAGTTTGTGGTTCATATAATTAGGTTGTATCACTAGACTTCATTAGATAAAAAATTTGAAAAGTGTTGATTCTGGTATTTGTTAGTTCCATAAGACATAGTCTGGCATATGAGTGCCCAGATTGGCACCCAAGAAAAAATTCTCTTTGTAAGGACATGGAAAAACACAGCACAAAATAACAAATACAATAAATATTGTGAGCATTTTATCATACAATGAAAGGTTATTAACATTAAAATTATTCTGTTTAAAATTCAGAAGAACTCAGATGAGACTTAATACAGGAACATATTGCTGATCACAATAAACTTATTTTTGATTGGAGAAAACGCAAAGTGTCCAAGCTGCAGGAAAATCACTTATTCCTGAGAAATTTTAACAGATGTCAAGTTACCACTAACTAGCTTTATGACAAGGCTGTTGAGCCCTAGGACAAATTACTAGAGTATGTTAATGAAAGTACTGAGCTTGTCAAAACAAGAATTAATGATGCTTAGTGGAGATCTTTTTTATTGAATTGATAGGCACATGTAGAATTATGTCTCTTGTCAGTAGGATGATAAGGAGGAGGAGGAGGATGATAGTTAAGAAGTAAGAATGCTACTTTAGTTGTAGACATGGAAATGAAGATATCATGCACTCATTTATTCTAGGAGAGAAAGTAAAATATGGTCCCGGATCAGCTTGAAAAAAAACAACAAATACTACTAGTTACTGTCACAACTTTCATAAGATGGGCCAAACAGATAGAATAGAGTCATCTTATGCAGTGCAGTATCATCTACAGAAAATTACTGTATGAAAATTTTATAAGACAACTTACATACAGTGCAACAGAGGAAATACCCAGAAAAACTCATGACATAAAGTCAAAGATTCCACATTGATAAACCAAATATTGCAGCAGCAGAAAATGCGTACCAAGAATCAAAGAAAAAATGCCACTAATATTCCACCACATGGTTTTCCAAGGAGCACAAAAAGATTTGTAATAAATTAATAAACTTTAAGTGTTTTCATCCTTAACATATAACAGGACTTCTTCAGAACAAAACGGCAAAGCGTTAAGTCCATATAAATAGTGATGACAAGTCATAATGAATGTCAAAAAAAAAAAATTTTTGAAGGAAACTTCAGTGCTAAGTAAACCACACCAAAGGTTGTACAGTCATAATCATGTGGAAGCTTCAAATTGTGTCCCCAGTGACTAATTAAATTAAATGACCGAGGCAAATAATGTAACCAGGGTATTCCAATACGGATAAAAAATATGACAAATGTAACCAATGACAATATATTTATGAGAGTGACAGTGTGATCATTGTGGGCTGCACTTTGAGGCTTCCACATGAATATGACTATATGACCTTTGGGTGGTTTATTTAGCATTTTGTGTTCAATTTAGTCTTTCTATGTTGGTTAAACAGAAATGCCTCTTTCTAAATGGATATCTGAATGTTATTACGACATCAGGAAAGGTTATGAAAAGAATGCCTTGTTTAAACACTCCCAGGCTTGTCCCAGTTATGGGAAATTTTTATTTACAGTTTTGGAAGGGTTGTGAAAAAACCCTGAGGTGGGCCTGGGAGACCCTGACTGAATGTAAAGAGTTACAATGGCAACTTAGACTTAATGCTGCAATAGTGCTGTGATTAAATGAGAACATATCAGTTAGCAGAGTTTTAAAAATTTGGGCTGCCAAGCTTTAATAACTATGAGAAGTGATTTATTTCACTTGTGCTACCTAGTGACCTTGTTCATCACATGCATTTAATTAACAATTTTTAGACTTGAAATTTAATGTTATTTGTGCAGGGTTATATTAGACTGTTATATTTTGTTGCATGAATTTTTTTATGTTTATGTGTGCTTGTTTTTAACATTGTTGACTTCATGAGACTAAATTGCAAACTGCAGTTTCCTTAAGTTTATTATTTTTTTACACTGATTGATCACATGACTTGCTGTCATCGCTATTTTTGTGTTCCGTGGAGAAACTGTGTGGTGAAATTTTAGTGGCATTGTGGCTCTGATTCTTGATTCCACATCGATAAGCAGACCAGGTGAGAATATATTCAGTACTACCTTGGGCAATATCAAAATTTCAGAAAACTAAAGAGTTTGAACAAATATTTACCTCCACCAGAGACACAGATATATTTCCAAGAAGAGACTGATGTGAAATCAGATGCATTGGCTCTTGATACACTGTACTGATGGATTCTGGGAAAGCCCTTTATCATCTTTATGCATTCCCATCCTTCTAACCTGAATCCATGTGCTCAGTCACAACCCAGCAATGGTAATCTCCTTATTTTTATATGTATCTGACCTAAATTGTTGATCCTTAAGAATCCAGCTGGAGAAAACAGTTTTACTGGATAGCTATCACCAGAACCAGATCCAGTACTAGGTGACCTAGGCAGTTGCCTAGGATCCACTGGCTGGGGGGGGCAGGGGACCCACTGGTCAGGGTCTGCCACAACATTTAATTTTTAATTAAACAATTAAAAAAATTAAATGGCAATTTTTCTTTAAGAGCAAATGTGTGTGCAATTTCTTCTTTAAGAATGCACTCTGCATCTGCGCATGCATCTTTAGTATGACACACACACAACACAGATTTAAACATTGCTGCTGCTTCACATGGAGATCTTTTTTTGCTGTTTTGAGAGATATGAATGAGACATTCCTTCCTTCAGTAAGTTATAGAACTTGCTACTAGGTGTGTGTGTGTGTGTGTGTGTGTGTGTGTGTGTGTGTGTGTGTGTGTGTGTGTGTGTGTGTGTGTGTGTGTGTGTGTGTGTGTGTGTGTGTGTGTGTGTGTGTGTGTGTGTGTGTGTGTGTGTGTGTGTGTGTGTGTGTGTGCGTGTGTGTGTGTGTGTGTGTGTGTGTGTCTATGTAAAATGCCCCAGTTAGGGATGGCAGGTTAGTTAATTAACTTGCTCAGGTTCAAACGCTGTTCCTTGGTTACAACAGAGAAGAACCTGAATCATCTACACCAGCTAACCTTTACAAGAACTATGATTTTCAGTGCATTTTCAAGGAATTGTGAGTTTCATGGGAAGAGAAGTTTACTGTTGTTCATGCTGTCTGTATTCAATATGCAACTGTTTTGCAAATGACCATCAGTGTTTGTGCTACAGAATTTGAAAGCAGTTAGTAGTACAACAGGTAGCATACTTGCCTTTGGTGCAAAAGGCTGCGAGTTCAAATTGCTGATACTGTGATGCACTTTAAGGGGAGATGGGGTGCTGCACTCCTTAGTGTGTTCTGCTTTGGATGATATGCCTCATAATTCTGAACCTGTTGTCAGTTTGCCAGTCATTCCTATTGCAATATTACCAGATTACCTCTTTTATTGTAATATGGGCAAGTTATTCTTCAGCAGACACTGGATTTATAGATGAAACACTGAAATGTAAAGTTGTTTGTCAGCAGTAACCTCTTTATTGGTTACATTTTGCTTTAATGTGGTATGATTCAAATGACTTTTACTTCTACAGAGATTGTGCATATAGACTGATATTGGTGGATTGTGATGACAGACGTTTGAGTGGTATTTTATAGTTGAAATGTTCTGAAATCCAGTTTTTCAATATTGGTCTGTACATTTCTGTTTTATTGCTTAATGGAAAAATGTTCAAAACTGCAAATTTAAAACACACTCTAACAAATAGTACTTTATTATACAAGGAATGTAATTTAATACAATCAGGAACATGAATCAAAGAACACAAGCATGTATGCATGGTCCTAAAAATGTGGGCCTATGGTCTGAAATCAACCCAAAGGTAAACTTAATCTGCCACTAGCCAGATGCATTTTCTTTGAATGTGGGTTCCAATTCCATTTCAATGAATGTGAGTTTCAAGGGCAGAGAAGTTTACTGTTCATGCTAAATCTGTTTTCACTGTGAGACTGAACTGTTTTATTTAGCAAATGTATATCAGTGTTCGTGCTATAATATTTGAAATAAAAAGTTTTAAATTAAATCCAAGTATCTTTAATCATTTTATAAGCAAAGAAGCAAATATCATGCACACTGACAGGTTTGAACAATGTTTATGGTAAATGGAGAGAAATAGTCAAGTAAAGGGACACTGGAATGGCTGCAGGGTGGGGCTGCTGGGGGAGCACAATCCATTACCCTGCCTAGGGCCCCATTTGACTATGATCCAACTCTGCCTACCACTAGGTACAGAACCTTAGATGGAGGGGATGTGTCTACAGGAGAAGGTGTAAGTTCACATTATAGTGTAATAATATATTTTCTTATGTGGTTACTAATAGCACACATGGCTGCACAGGGCGGCAGTGACGTGTCCTTCTGTCTATGCAGTAATTCATGTTATATGACCTTCATGGGTGAATATGTGTAGAGCAGCATTTGTATGACTCACAGCATTCCTCCCATCAGAGATACAGACTAATTCCAATTAGAGGCTTCATCACAATCATAAAGGAGGTATATGCAGACTGATGGAATCAAACCCAGGACTACAGAATGAAGTTTGTTAACAGCTCATAGCCATAATCCTCTAGATTAAACTGTCAGACTGGATTGCTTTATGAAATTATTATTGCTAAAATGCTTATAAATTCATCGAATTTAAGTCATTAGTGTGACTTTAATATGGACATACAGATACTGTGACAGAGCAAAGAGGTAAGAGAAAGAACATTCTGAGGTAGCGGTTGTTTCAGTCTAATACTAAATAACATTGGTTATTCTGAATAGTATCATTAGGCTAATCCAATTAAAAAAGCTAGTCTCTGCTCCGTTTGCAAAATTAGAACAGGAGCGAGATGCTTCAATTTTTCTTGACAAAGCAAGTTATCTGTATTAACTATCAAACTGTTCCTGAACCTGCTGTATGTGCAATAGTCTAAAAGAGACACTTCAGAAGCTCTTATTTCAAAGAGCAAAGACGCAAATTTGCAAGAGATTTAATTTGAGCTAGTAATGTGACACATTTCAAAATCTTCGTTGTTATTTTAATGCATTTGTCATTTGGTTGTATAATGACTGAATCACCACAAAAATCAGAATAGAGCTTAATAGCTTCAAGAAAAAAAAATACATCTATTTCTAGGAGTATTTTTCAGCTGCCATTTTCAAAAGAACATTGTCATTATGACATATAAAAACTTGAACTATTATCTGGACATGAACTGCAAACTGAATTTCTTGTAGTCTTTTTTTTACTTTAGGCAGAGAACATTTTGACATAGGATCTGATGTTTCATAAAGCCTTAACACAGTCATTTCTGAAGCATAAAATGAGGCAGCACTTTTTACATTAATAAAGATTCCTCAGAAAGCTGCAGATGTGGCCCAAGAAGACAGTATATCAGCATAGTTGTCCAACCAGTATGCATAATTAATTGATCTTTAAAATGTTTGGCCAGTTAAATACTTAAATATTAATTTTATTTGCCCATCAAATAACTTCCATATAAAAGCAAACCTATAGCAACAACTTCTGTCTGACACGTAATAGGTATCAAACTAAGATTTGTTGTTTCTAGCAGGAGCATAGTATAGGGATGGCAGAATGTGACATGGTTTTCCACTTTGCTGGCATTTCCTCCTGTGCTTCTCATTTTCCATGCCTTTAGCTTACCTCATTATTTTCCTTTTTTCAGCATTCCTCTCCACAAATATTCTCACTTTGCATTCTTGTTTCTGTTTGTTGACAGGGCTACTGTGCAGCCCTTTAATTCATATCCATAGTGTACCTCTTGCTCCTTTACCCTTTTCCTTCAATCACTCTAACGATTCTCATTCACTTTGTTGTTACCTGCCCCCCCCCGATGTCTCTCCTTCACTCCCACCTATGTCTCCAATAATCTGATATAATAGAAAATGTTCTGACTCCAAGTTTGACTCAGAAGATATAACACAGAGAACAGCTGTAGAACGTTCTGTTATCCTTAGTAAGAATCACAAGACAAGGCTGTGTCTAAAATAAATGCACCAATATTTTCTGCTTTCTTGGCTCTTCTGAATGTAAGAGAATCTACACATTAACAGTCACTGTTTAAACAAACCTTTTTCCAGTTTCAACACAGAGTTTTAAATTTATAAGATGTTAATAACATCTTGGAGTAGCTGGTTTCTCATTATCTTTTAGGTACTCCTGCAGATCGTTCTACTTATTTTACTTTGCAACTACAACCCAGGCCTCATAGCAGAGACGCAACATGTAACAAACTTGTAAAAGTTATTAAATATAGTATAAGATTATTATACACATATATACAGTCGATAAGAATAAATATAATGGATTTCAGTTTCAGGTAGTGTCATAAAAGCAGAGTTGAAACGTATCAATAATGCAGAAGATACACACTTAAAGCTGACATTAATTCCATTCTAGATTTTATAGTAAATGACTTGGTGAATATAGAGTATAAGTTAGCAGCACAGTTAATAAAATGCACTTCAAAGGTTCATATAGGTTCATACTATTAGTACAGCAATTCGGGTCTATATTATCTCATCGACTGCTTAGCTTGTCGAACACCTAAACCTCAACAGCTAAGGGTCAAAAGTGTAGAATCTTGAACAGGCAGGCAAGCAAATTCTTTCATCGGGAAAGAATTCACTTGACCATGCCACACAAACATAAACGTCCAAGCCATAAAAATGTGGGGGGCTTTTCCCCCACAACCCCCTAACCAAATATACCAACTCCGAGATCGCTCTACATTGGGGAAAGGGCAAATTCCCGATAATGGCCAAGCAAATTCTTTCCCGATGAAAGAATTCACTTACCTGGCCATTCAAGATTCTAAGTTTTCGACCCTTAGCTGTCAACGTTTAGGCGTTCGACAAGCTAAGTGGTCGATTACATAATACAGACCCCAGCAATTCTTATGGAGCTCCATATTCCTGTCATATTTGCTCTCTAAGCCAGTTATTTGGTCCTCTTCCTTTTCCTTAACGTTTACAGCATTTTTTTCAAGCATTCTCCGTCCTAAAAACTGGTGTCCTCATCTCCATCTACCAATCCTAGGTTATGCCAGGAGGCTGTTCTGAGTACCCAACTTTTTTTCAAAAGAAGTATGTCCTCAGATTTCCCTGGATTTGTCCACCTTTTAATTTGCTATTATATTGTTTGTCTCTTAGACTGCTTCCTATTGAAATCATATGCTTTGCTTCTGTATTTTATTCAGGCTTGTGTGTTGTGAGCTTTCTAGAAAAAAATATTTTCAACTTTTTAAATTTACAATGGAGAGGAGCATGTGTTTTTTTAAAAGAAAGCAATATGCATTGCCAAAAGCAATCAGTAAAGTGACAATGAAAGAATGTGTCGTAGCCAATCAGCTTTCTTATATAGCAACAAAAACCTTGAAAAGGGAAAATTAGAAATGCTGGTAAATAGAGTTAGTTGTAAGAATCATACCTCTCAACTTTCCTTCTCCAAAATGAGGAACACTAGTCCTCATAATGTGGAACAAATGGCAAAATGTGGAACACATACTAATGGCTTACTAACAACTTCAACTAGGAAGGTCCTAGGATGGTCAAAATATGCTGGTTTTACTTATAAAAAAGATCTTTAAATGAATTACTATGATTCATTTCTATTTACCATGGGTATCAGTTAAAAACATTCCTAACATTGAATATGTGACAGACCCTTTCAATGTGGAACTATGAGGAACATGAACTTTTTAAGACCCCAAATGAGGTATGCTCCTCATAATGAGATAATCTTGAGAGGTATGGTAAGAATGTCTCTACAATTTGAGAGAGATTTAACAAACTTTTTACACTTACCAAAGCTACAACTTCAGAATGATATCCAGGTAAACTGTTTTATGTAGCAGTGATAGCTAGTGTCTGTAACTTATAATATGGGTTGTGTTCACACCAGGCTTTGTAACCCATACTCCTATTTTTGAAACATTGACTTGCAAAGTCACACCCACCTTCGCAGAGGCTCTCAATAAAAATCTACCCAAACAGCAGAGACCTCCAAGGCAGAAACACACCCGACCACCACAACACAACACTAATCACGAGACACATAGCTCTCCTAAACAGTGTCCCACTCAACCAAAGCCCCTAAGGCAAAACAGCATGCCCAACACACTAGTCATAGGTGACTCGATAGTGTGGTGGATCCCTATCATATGATAGAAACCTAATTTGACTGAAACTCATTTGACTGAGACCAAAAGACTAAAATTTCAAATAATTTCAAAAGACTGAAAAGTCACTTGACTGAAACCCGTAAGACTGAAACCCATAATACTCAATTTCAACATATGAAATTTTAAACTGGACCATATAAAACCAGACTAGGGGGAAGGCTATGCCCCCCACCCCCCAATGTGGGGGGCTGTGGCCCTCATACTCCCCAACTATATATACTAACTCCAGGATCGCACTACAGTGGGGAAAAGGACATAGTAGTGGCAGCATGTAGACTACTGTAAGGTACGGGGAAAGGTATATGCCCTTTTCCCCACTGTAGTGCAATACTGGAGTTAGTATATATAGTTAGGGGGGTGTGAGGGGCACAGCCCCCCACCTAGTCTGGTTTTATATGGTCCAGTTTATAATTTAGTACGTTGAAATTCAGTATTTTGAGTTTCACTCTTATGGGTTTTAGTCAAGTGGCTTTTCAGTCTTTTGAAATTTCAGTCTTATGGTTTCAGTCAAATGCGTTTCAGTCAAATGAGGTTTCTATCATATGATAGGGATCCAGTGAGGCACACTGATGTCCCACTCACTAGGTTGAATAAGGAGAAAGTAACAGTCATCTGCCTGTCAGGGGCCAGGATCAGTCACATAACGCATGCACTCAGGTCCCTCAACAACAGGTACAAATATGACTCTGTCATTGTACATGTGGGTGTGAATGACCTGAGATATACCTCCCTGGACTACATGAAAAGAGATATGGAGGAGCTCTTGGATTATGTAGCCCAGACGGGTATGACCCTAGTCCTGAACAGCATCCTACCATCACCCAGAATGATACCACAGTACAAGCAGACGATTGATTTCAACAACTGGCTAAGTTTCTGGTGTCATTCTAAGGGGATCCAGTATCTGCTGCCTGGGATGACATGATTGACAGACCTCGATGCTTTGGCAGAGATGGCCTGCATCTGTCGTCCCTGGGCTTCTGGACACTAGCAAAGGCTCTTGCCACCCCTATAGTACCTTTCTAAGGCGGTGTTCCAAAGACCAGATTACCACCGTAACTGCTACAAACAAATGCAATCTGAGAGTCATGATGCTCAACACTAGAAGTCCACATCTCAAAATGCATTCAGTGAAAGCACTCCTTAAAATAGAGAACATCGACATTGGTGCAGTAACAGAGACCTGGTTCAAGGCAGCAGAAAGCACCCCTGCACTACCAGGCTATAACTCATTCCACACCTTTCGGCCCCAGAACTTGGACCAAAGCTCCAAAGGCAGTGGTGTTTCCATATTCATAAAGGGTGCACACACCTCCAGACTGGTAACCCAACATAACACATCTGAGATACTTCAGGTGCAGCTAACACTGGATAAGACAGTGATCCAGGTCATAGCCTGCTGTAGGTCCTCACCCATATCCCAAGTCTCACAGACCATGTTCTTAAGCACCCTGGAGAATATTAGGGCCCAACCTAGCACTCTCATACTGGGTGACTTCAACTACCCCTCCATTAACTGGGAAAACAACTCATGTACCAATACACTTGCCCAATGCTTTCTGGAATTCATTAATTCCAATGCTCTGGACCAGCTTGTTCTTACCCCCACTAGAGGTAGCAACATCCTTGACCTGTTCATTACTAACATGTGTGACTGTTGCTCTACACCAATAGTCAACTCCTTCCTGGTTAGATCCAACCACAAACTAATCACCTTGGAAATCCACATCCCTCCCCCCACCCCCCTCCAGAAATGTAACCATCATGAAAAACTTCTCCAAAGCTAACTTTGGGCTCATAAAAACAGAGGTGGCTATCCCATGCAAATGGAGAATAGTTGCATGACCACCGAATCATACACCAGTGCACTGTAAGCACACATACACAAATGCATGGATCTCGCCATACCCAATAGAAACAAGATGCTCTCCTGCAAAAAAAGGAAGCCAATCTGGTGGTCCCTTGCCATAAACAAACTCTACAACAGAAGGAGGAAACTGATGTGGAATAAGGCGAAGTCCCAAGACAGGAAAAACTCCCTTATCAGCCTTAACAAAAGGTTGAGATCCCTCATCAAATCCTCTAAAGCTAGCTATGAAAACAGAATTGCAGCAGATAGTAAAGGCAACCACAAGGCCTTCTATAGTTATGTAAAGAATCCACGGCAATACCCAGATTTGCTGTGAGCTACTGCACAATGGTACCTCCTATACCGAGCCAACAGATATTGCCAGTATACTGGCCGACAGATTCAGTGCTAACTTTACCCCTGCCCCCCCCCCCCCAAAGAACCAATCACAATACCAGTAGATTGCCAGGCACCCCGTATTACTGTTGCACAGGTTAAAACAACACTGTCCAAGGCCAAGAATACAACTTCTATTGGACCTGACAATATCCCTGGCTGTGTTCTACATGAACTACAGAGTGAACTGGCACCTCACCTGTGTGCCCTGTTCAATCACAGCCTCACCTCAGGCTTTGTCCCTACAGAATGGCACACTGCTACAGTCATCCCTCTCCACAAAGGAGGAGCGATTACAGACCCCGTGAATTATTGCCCAATTAGACTGACGAGTCTGATATGCAAAGCTATGGAACGCATCCTCATGGACCTAATAAACAAGGGCATAGGGAATCTCCAAACTCTGGATCCTACACAGTATGGTTTTGTAAAGGGTAGATCATGCCTGCTCAACTTGGTCAACTTCTTTGAGTCAGTCACCAGAGCTGTGGATGAAGGCAAGTTGGTTCATACACCCTACCTTGATCTGGCCAAGGCCTTTGATACCATTCCCCACACAGGAATCATAGAAAAACTCACTAAGCTAGGCATAAACCCCAATATCACTAGGGGGTTGCAAACTGGCTCACAGACAGAACCCACAGTATCAAAATAGATGACTCCAAGTCAGATTGCCGACCAGTCACAAGTGGAGTCCCACAGGGTTCGATCCTGGGTCCTCTCCTGTTTGGTATCTACTTTTCTGAAGTCCAGGCCAACATGAAGGGACTCTGGCTGACAAAGTTCAAAGATGATTGCAAGTTGGGAGCTATTATTAACTCCCCAAGTGATGTTGACATCCTACAGAAAGTTCTCAATGACACCAACGACTGATGTCAGAACCATGGCCTTAAGCTCAGTGCCAAAAAATGTGTCATCATCCCCCTTGGGAAAAACCCAGTTCCCCTGAATTACCACACTGATGGTAGTCCACTGAATGCAGAAGGTGGTATAAGAGATCTGGGAACACAGGTTGACAGCAACCTCTCTTTTGACCACCATGTTGCCACTGTGGTCAGAAAGTCCTTCTATGTGGCATATCTCATTACAAAGGGTTCTGCATCCAGGAAGAAAGAGATCATTGTCTCCCTACTCTTCCCTCATTAAGCCAATCATCAAATTCAATGTCTCATTTGGCATGTACCTCACTAGACACCTGCAACAACTGGAGAGGCTGCAAAAGTACCCCACAAGGAGGATCCTAGGCCTTAAACACCTGTCCTATATGGACAGACTCAAAAAACTCCAACTATTCTCTGTCTCATATCGCCTACTTAGAGATGATCTCTGCTTGACTTGCCATGTCTGATCCAGCTCTGTTAGAAATGCTACATCTAAAGAAATCCCAATCCCTCCGCACCACATGCTCCAGAGACTTCAACCTCATTACCACAATCAACAGAACATGCTGGAGGGACAGGTTCATTACCCAGAGACTGCCCATGCTATGGAATAGACTTCCCATACATGTCAAGCACAGCAACTCACTGGCCCTCTTCAAGAGAAATCTTGATGAGTGGATGGGAAATAGAAAATTCACCCCGGGGATCACTCCAGTGCCTCTACTCAACAGAGGCACTGAGAACTAAGATTGGGTGGCATGATGCCAGGGTAATCCAATTGGCAAGGCTTTTAAAGGCTCCAGGGCCATTAACCTAGTACACACCTATGAACCTATGAACTTGTCTAGATGAAATCTGCATTAACTGCCTCTTCAAAACATGTAGGGCTAAAGTCTGGTAAGTTTGCATTTAATAATTGTGTAAAAAAAATGTTAAACCAGCTGATGCAGAAATTACTAAATATAAGCCATCACCAGCCAAGCATGGGTTTCATGAAGGTACGCTACAATATCCACACTTAACAAGATTACTACTGAAACATTCATTTCTGTTTTTAACCATATAGATAGGCTTGTCAGGTGACTATCTTCATGGGAACCTCCTACCTTCTGAAGCACAAACTACATGATCACTGTCTAGGGATAGCTGATCATTGATGTATCTACTTAGGTACACATGCTCAGTAAGAGCACTGCATATGCTCAATGTACAATCACACACTCATGCTGCACAGAGAGGCACAGAATTTTATTTAAGTCATTTCAGTGACCATCCTCATCTGTCTAGCCACTGAGATTTTTCCATGTTCTCCTCGTGAGTGTCATGAGGATGACATTTCCTTGCAGATGACTTATGCAGAGTGTGAAGTCAAGGCAGGTCAACCAACAGAACTATAAGAATAAGAATTAAACAGTTATGTGGTATTTCAGAGGGAGTAGAAAACACACATATAAGCTAGAATCAGATGGCTTTTGGTAGACTCCTACACTCATGGTTTTCAAAGTAGACCTGGAAATATCTGCTGCAAAATAAAACAGTTAACAGAGACATCTAGGAGAATCCCAGAAAGGAGATATGGGTGGCACATTTAGCATTTTTTTTTTACAAAATGACCTTGCTCCAGTGGCTAGTGATGCTCTAAGTAACTGATTAGTGTGCTGCCCTGTACAGATAAAAAACTTCTTACTGTTCATTGACTAGTCCATATTTTGATTTTTAGATAATTGTATTGTGAAGCAATATTTTGGAACATACACCTAACAAAATATACAGCTCTACATAACTTCATATGAGTGTCCCAGGCCAATAACCACTAGGGCCTTTATAAGCCTAGTCATGCAACCCAAACATATCTCACAAGTTATTATGCCTTAGAGGTAATTCTAAAGGGCATATGTTTGCTAGGGTGTAATATAATGGTTGCCTCTGTCCATCAGAGACATAGGTGCCAGACCCAGGCTGAATTTTCAATTTCCCATACACTGGTCCAGGTTACATTTGAATAAGACTAGGGTAGGGCTCTGCTTCACACGCATGTGAAGTCTATTCCATAGAATGCATTTTTTCTGAGATACATACCTGTCCCTCCATGTCCCATGTATGTCATAAGCAAACTTTAGGTCCTTAGATCTCATAGTTCTGATGCAATTCATTCTGCAGATATGCAAAAGGTCCATCAAAGCAGAATCCAGGGATGCTTTGTATGCAAAGTACAAATCACCTATCAAAAATCTGTAGGAAAGAGAGTACACAGATAGGGCTTTGAGGTGATCTGTACAGGGTATTGTGTTTATGCCCTATATTCTTTTTGTGAGGAACCTGTGAGGATGTTCAAGTTGTTGCGCATGCCCTGGACAGGTACATATCAAAGGGGGCATTATACTCAGTGACTGGTTTGATGAGGGATGAATACAGTGGCATGATGACCTCCCTGGACCTAGATGCCATGCCCTTACTTATAAGTTGAGTGATATAGAATGACTATCTTACTACCTTAGAAACACGTTGGTTGAAGTGCACGTTACTATCTCCATCTGCCTCCAAATCCTTGACTACTAGGTGTACTCTTAGTGGTGTTTTAGTGATCAGCTATTTTCCCAGAGTGGTAAACACCGTAACAAGGAGGTCCAAGTAAACCACGAGTAACCAACAGTCTTCAGCCACAATTACTTGCTCCACCACACTGGCAAAAAAACGATAAGGCGATAATCCAAACCACTTTATTGGAAAACAACAGATAACAGATGACCCAGGTTTCGTTCTATAACGAACTTCATCAGATAACCAACATCCAACATCTCATTCCTTAAATACAGTTATCCCACCCACTAATTACATCAATTAACTAAAATTACTCAATAAAATAATTATTCCATTTAAAAACACAGTATACCATTATATGCATATAAAATAAATAACTTGAATACAAAATACTAAAAACACATCCTATACCTTATAAGTATATATAATATAATATATTTAACATGATATGAACTGTACAGTTTGACAAGGAATAATAAAATCACACTTCATATTTCCATAGATAAATTTATATGTATATATATTTTATATCTAACGTATATTGAAATTGCATGGTATTACATAAAATATAACCATGTAAAGTTGTTAATGAACACACGTAATAATATTAACATGAACATAAGTTAAATCATGAATATGTGTATATGTGCTGCTGTGTAAAATGCATGAAATATATATATAAAAATATAAAAATGTATGTAAAACAAACCTTATATATATGTATATGTATATAAACACGAAAATTTATATAGTAAAAATTCTACATAAAAGATGGAAACATAATTATGTAATGTATGTATATAAATTGAAATTATAAGTGTATATTATCTATATAAATGCACAATAATGTAGCAAAAATAATATTTCCATAACCATAATCTACGTTGTGCATAGTTAACTCATAATGTAGTCACAATTTACCTGCCTTTGACCATGATGCTTTTCAAAATGGGTTTTATGGTACAACACTCATTTAGCCCTGGAATGTTACATGCATCCAAAGCTAACTGCCATTTTAATTCACATATGTCCAAATCTAAAGGAATAACCCTACCTTCTACATCAAAACTAACATTATGTATAATACAGAACTTGAATATGTGTCCGGTGTTGCCCATTATATGCCTAGCAAGTGCATTAGTTGTTTTAAGATTTCGAATATCTAATAAATGCTCTCTTACTCTATCCCTAAAATGTCGGGAAGTCTTACCAACGTAAAATGAGTCACAATCCTGGCACAAAGCCAGGTATACAACGTTAGATGTATAGCAGTTATAATGTCCCTTTAAACTAATACTATAACCATTGACAACAATATTTTTTCCGGTACAATAAATGTGCGAACATATACTGCATCGTCCACACTTAAAATTCCCTATCTGTCTACATGTGGTTATTTTTGTAGAACCATCACCTCTCTCAAAACTATTTTTAAATGATACATCCTTCTTATAAACAAATTTAGCATCCCCTTTAAACAAGTGTCCTACTTTTTTATCCTTACTGATTATGTCCCAATTCCTCAGAATAATATCCCTAATGATCTGAAAACAATCATTATATACTGTTATATATAAGGGAATACTACTCATCTTGCCTTCTTCACAATGAAGATTGGTATTGATCAGGTCCAGACCTATAGATGTCAATATGGCCTGATAAAATCCTACTCTTCTCTTGTAAGACACCTCATTTTGTATTTTGGCGCATAATTGTTCAGGATACCCTCTATTCTGAAACATATTGGACATAAACTTTAATTCATCCACAAAATCATCATCATTACTAACCATTCTGGCAGCCCTGACCATCTGCCCCTTGACAATTGCTTTTTTCTGATGGTCAGGGTGCCAGCTGGTGTAATGCAAATAAGCATTTGAAAAAGTTGATTTCCTATGAATATTAGATGTAACTTTACCAAAATTCTTATCAAAAGTTAACCTCACATCCAAATATGTTATTTCTTTCTCACTTATTTCATGGGTAAACTTCAAAAACCTCACCGTATTGTTAATGTACCCAATAAATGATTCCAACATATCCTTTCTCTCATCCCATACAATAAATATGTCGTCAAGGTATCTTGTATATAGTTTAATATGCTTAAAATACTCAGTTTTAAAGATGTACTGAACTTCCCAGTAACTCATAATCAAGTTAGCGTAAATGGGGGCACAAGATGCCCCCATTGCCACTCCATTTGTCTGCTGATAATAATTACCCTCATAGTATATATAATTATTCATTAATACTAATTCCATAAGGTTCACCAACATATTTATCTTATCCTGATCATATAACTTAGTTTCATATAATTGCTCCTCTAGCCAAATAAGGCCAATATCTTGGGGAATTGTGGTAAACAAATTACATACATCGACTGTGATGAATGAATCTCCCTCCTTCATATTTAACTCCTTGATTTTAACCAAAAATCCCAAGAATCTCTACTAATATAGGAAACTTAGTCAAACATTTCTTGAGGTGGTAATCTAAAACTGACCAACAAAACATGTCTTATTTCTCTTACCATCAACTATAGGACGAAATTGCAAGTTATCCAAGCCTTTATGAATTTTAGGTATGCCAAATATACCGCTAATTACTGGATATTCATTATTCATATAATTATATTCTTCTTCTATTATATCTCCTTTATATAGCATATTTTTGAGTGTTAAGTCTATCTTGGCATACGCTATGTTTATTTCATTAAGACTTACTTCCTTGTAAGAGTCTCCTTGCAACATGCTGGTCATATAAGAAATGTAGTCCTGTGTACTGGTCACAACCACCCCATTACCCTTGTCGGGTTTCATAATCCTAATGCTTGACTCATTACATATACTATTAAATATCTCATATTCCTCTTTGGACATATTATAATGTATTAAATTTTTGTAAGTCCTATAAAATTTCCTCATTTCATTCTCACTTAGTCTTTCAAAAATAGCTATTTGGTCATTCATTGGTGGATTGAATGCACTTGCTCTTTTCGGTGCCCTGTCCTTCTGTCTATATAAGTTTTCATCATCAGGACACATATTAAACCAAGTTTTTAAGTTTAATTTGCGAGTGAACATTTTTAACTCCATAATTGATTTAACCAAGTCCCCTTTCCTACAAGGAACAAAATTGAACCCTTTTGAAAATAAATTCACCTGTTTTTCATTCATACTTGTTTTTGAATAATTATATAATTTAAAGTCACCCACTTCGTTCTCAATAATCGTAGGGTGACTCAAAACCGCATACATAGTACTATCTGTATCTGTAGTAGTGTTGAAATTTGATGTATTTTCATACATTTTTCCCACTTCACAATATACATCTGGATCCAAATTAATATAAAAATTCACATTTGTGTCCATGCTTTCATTGTCAAGACCAAGTGCCTGTCCTGCAAGGTCTTCCTTAACACGTGTGATTTGATAAAATACCCTGTGCATCATGTCCCATCTCTCCGACAGATATGTTGTTATTTGTATATTCATATACACTCATGTTCATCAATTCTGTGATGTCCACATCAACCATTTCGTTATGCATCACAATATTTTTATGCATCACATCTTCATAATTAAATTCTCCCACTTGTGGACAACCACCATCATTTTCATTATTATTAACCAAAAGTGACTTGCTGTTACATGGAGACCCAATGGACTCTACAGTCATCTTTGAGCCACTCGATGCTTTTACAATACATGTATCAACAATGTCATAATCATACGAACTGTTATTGACTTCTAAATTAATATCTGTGCCAAAGCCACACTTACCTATACATATAAAATGATCACACATATCCATATTCACACAAGTGTGTCCAGAACCATCATGCACATGTCCCAAGTTCAAATCTGTACAGTTCAAACAAATATCTTCAAATGTCGTCATTGTTACTTCCGTGTCTTCCACCCGTTTTTTTGATTGTCTAAAAAATCTTTTTTAGACCGAGCCCCTGTACGTTGGTAATCAGTATTTGGGCCACTTGGGCCTGTGTTTTTAAGTCTCTCGGACCTCCGGACGCCTTCGTCTATCTCCCCTTCATTAAGCGTACTGGTGTCCCGAACTTCCCCTTGCTCTGTACCGGAAATGACGTCTACCTCGTCACAACTATGCCGCACACGCCCTCTTTGTGTTTGGTTGCCATGACGACTCTCCGTTACTTTCGAATGAGGATAAATCACCCCCAGCTCATATCTCTTAATGTCTCTATCTATTTTGTTATTTTTCCGGCGGTAAATATTGTCACAACTGAGTTCAACATCTTGTATAATGTGCGTATAATTATTGTAGTATTGATCAAATAACAGATCCTTGCTGATACTGTTATTAAGCAAGTCCAATTCCTCAGTCAGCTTTGCAATTTTAATGTTGTTGAATTTCACCATAATTTCCATTAATTGTAAGCCACAGTGGTTAAAAAACGTATGCAGTTCTGTCAACATCTCACCGTTGCTTTCACATCCGTTCGGATATTTCCACATGCGCAAGCCTTTCGGCACTATTCCAAGTTCACAATTCCTAACTAAATAGCCATTTTCTAATTGAGTTCTCTTTAGTTTGAAGAGCTTCCGCTCAAAGTTTTTAAGCATTTCTTTCATCGGTTTGACATCTTTATTAACCACTGTACTTTCCACAACCTTTCTATCTTTAAACAAGTACAAGTTCTTCTTCCAATCATCATTGCAACACCGCTCTTTACCTCTTAATAGACTGTTGCTGGGTATCAATTCACTAGTACTTCCACCTGGAGAGCCATGGCTAGGTGTAGCCTGAGTGAGCGGTAACCCCAGACTATCGCTCGTACTTGGAAAAACAGATGTTGGTTCAGTGTTCAATAATTTCTGTAATAGTTCCGAATGCTCCTTTAATTGTACCTGAATGTTCTGTAGCACACTCGCTAGGTCTACCGTGCCTTCCTCATTATCCATAATACCAACGAAAGACAACACACACCAAACTAGTAAACACCGTAACAAGGAGGTCCAAGTAAACCACGAGTAACCAACAGTCTTCAGCCACAATTACTTGCTCCACCACACTGGCAAAAAAACGATAAGGCGATAATCCAAACCACTTTATTGGAAAACAACAGATAACAGATGACCCAGGTTTCGTTCTATGACGAACTTCATCAGATAACCAACATCCAACATCTCATTCCTTAAATACAGTTATCCCACCCACTAATTACATCAATTAACTAAAATTACTCAATAAAATAATTATTCCATTTAAAAACACAGTATACCATTATATGCATATAAAATAAATAACTTGAATACAAAATACTAAAAACACATCCTATACCTTATAAGTATATATAATATAATATATTTAACATGATATGAACTGTACAGTTTGACAAGGAATAATAAAATCACACTTCATATTTCCATAGATAAATTTATATGTATATATATTTTATATCTAACGTATATTGAAATTGCATGGTATTACATAAAATATAACCATGTAAAGTTGTTAATGAACACACGTAATAATATTAACATGAACATAAGTTAAATCATGAATATGTGTATATGTGCTGCTGTGTAAAATGCATGAAATATATATATAAAAATATAAAAATGATGACCTCCCTGGACCTAGATGCCATGCCCTTACTTATAAGTTGAGTGATATAGAATGACTTTCTTACTACCTTAGAAACACGTTGGTTGAAGTGCAGGTTACTATCTCCATCTGCCTCCAAATCCTTGACTACTAGGTGTACTCTTAGTGGTGTTTTAGTGATCAGCTATTTTCCCAGAGTGACCAACTTCTCAAAAGGTAGTACAATGCATTGCTTGGCAAATTGTTTTAAGCCATGGCATTGGCACAAGTCATTTGATTGTGTTAGACCTTCCTGCAAGATGTTAGTGTCTTTGAGGATTTTATGACTGTTCCTTGCTTGTAATCATCTTCAGACTTGGTCAGCCAAAGACTCTTGATGCTAGCCCTGACTTCTGAGACGTAGATGCCAAAGAGGAGCAGGCCCAGCCCAGAGCTCTGAGGGACTCCTCTAGTGACTGGTCCTAACTTCCTAGGTCCTATCTGTGAGACAACGGACTAGCCAATGTATTACACAGGGTTCTATGTCTAATTCCATGAGTTTGCTTACAATGCTTGAGTGGGTTATTGTATCAAATGCCTTAGCCTGGTCAAGGTAGGCAGTATAAACCATTTTTGCCCTCATCCTTTGCCTTGGAGACCTTCTCAAAGAAGTCTACCAGGTTTAGTAGACATGTCCTGCTTTTGACAAAACCAAACTGAGTTGGGTCCAGTGTTTGAAGGTTTCCTTTGTCACTGTTAATAATTTCATGATACTTTTTCCATGGGTCTGCATATGAGACTAATCAGACTAATGGGTCTGTAGTTCCCAGGATTTGTTGATGGTCCACCCTTGTGCAGAGGGATGACCATTGCAGTCTTCCATTCCCATGGCACAAAACCTGTCTGGAAGCTATAATTGAATAGTGACTCCAGTAACCCTGGTCATATTTCAGGCTATTTAGGAGGCATCTTGGGATATTATCAGGGCCCATCAAAGCTATGTTCTTAGCCTTTAGAGAGTGCAGCTAGCACCTCCTCCCTAGTGATAGTTGGAGGGGTTATGTTAGATGGCATTTCCTGTGAGATGAGTGGTGCTGAGTGGAGGTAAAGTTAGCAATGAATTTCTTTGTCAGTAGATTTGCTGTATCTCCCATTTCTATGAACATGGCTCTATTTACAACCAGTTCTGCACACTCTTTTGTGCTGCCTTTGAGGTTTCTGACATAACTAAAGAAGGTTTTATGATTATCCTTTGCTTCAGAAGCTATCTTAATCTCAGAACTGGCTTTTATTAGCCCTCTTAGTTATCTATTTAGTTTGATGACAGGATTTTTATCTTTTTGGGTATTACTATTCCTAATTTTAGCCATGATTTTTTTTTTTTTGTTGTACAACCTGTTTCATTTGATTCCACAAGGGCGGATTGTTTTTAGACTTTGTTTTGGGATTACTTTTTGTAGTTATAGCAGCCTCTATGCTATCATTGACATAGTTGTACAGAGTTTCTGTGAACAAATCCATATAGGCTGCTTTGTTATCTGGGTTTGGAGGGGCTTGGAATTTTGAGACGTTATTGCTAAATAAAAGGTACTTTGACATGGAATAGTTCCTAACTTTTACAGGGTTTCCTGAGGTTCCAGAATTGATTTTTATTTCAAAGGAGACTGCTTACCAGAGAGGACATGACACATGTAGGATATAGCATTATCCCATATTTGTGAATACAAGGTTGAATATATTTGTACTCTAGTGGGCTTGTGCACTATCTGATCTAAGGTTTTTGTGTTTACAAAATCCAAGAATCACTGTGCCTGCAAATATGGGGTTATGTAGGATTGCCAGTCTATAGAGGAGTAGTGCAGTATTTGGTTGAATGGGGGGGGTGTTTCCAGTAGGTTTAAGCATAAGCCGTGGGTTTTCTGAGGCACAGAAGGTGACCTATAGCCTGCTATGACATGGTATGGGACTTTGTCTATGGTAATCTATATGTGGAGAAACTCTAGCAAGTCATTCTATTTAATCACCCCAGAGGTATGCTTGTTATTGGCGTAGATCAAGACACCTCGACATTTAGTCCCAGTCTGTGCAGTTGCTGGCCTAAATGTATAGATGGCTGAAGCCTTGCACTGCCGGGATGCTCTCTACAGCTATAGCCTAGTTCTCAGTAACTGCACAGATGTCTGCATTTTCCAGGGTGAAGAGAGCTTGGAGGGAGTGGAGCTTATTGTTTAAACTCCTAGCATTGAGCAGTAACACATTTGATTCCCTTGCATTGATTTTCCTATGTTGGAACAACAGCTCAGCATAGCTACTGCATTTTTAGAAGTCAATTTGAGGTGGCATTTGGAAGTGAAGCCCACTGTGTGCAAGATCACAAATATGTTTCCTGACTATATTGTTAAAGTGCTTTAATCATCTGCATTATATGTTTTTATGGGAATCATTTTGCAAAGTAATTATGTATGTTTTTGAATAACCTGCTACTGTATGAATCAAAGACAGAACTATATTCTTATGAGTGGAATCAACAATACAGTACACCATACCTTCAAGATGCTATGCATTTATTTAATTCTGTACTCCTTAACATGATAGGTACCTATACGGCTTCATAGCTGTCTTACTACCTGTTGGTTATATGCAGAAGTACAAAGACTTTTATTACAGCTACTACCTGGCTTTCTGTGATACCATGTAGTCCAGATACACCCCAGACTTCTTGTCAGGAACACAAACTTCAGTCTGCTCCCACCAGAATAAATAGTCAGACACAATTAAGGGAGCACAGGAAGGATTCACAGTGATGTGTGACCATAGCCACCAAGTTAAACAGATTAACTTTAAGAAAGCTGAGTAGCATCTATCTGAGGATGCATTCCATGCCAACTTGTATTTTAATAAGGTTAAACACCTGATCCTGAAATAAGGTAATGTATAATTAGATATCACCAATGTATCAATGCTGAACCATGGTATCTTAGAAAATAGTTATGTGATTGTTGATAATATACTATGTGCAGTATTACTATATGCTATATGTTGTTATATGATGGAATTTTTACATTTTCACCAGTAACACTAGGTTAGTTCTACATATTAGAAAAGGTATAAAACCATCATATTTTGTTAGTTTGAAATGCCATTCAGTGGAGATTACTGGGGTATCATTGATACATTGGTAAAAATGAAACCAAGATAACGTTCCGGTGCACTGCTGAACCAAACATGGAAACAGAACGTTAGAGTCCTCAGTGTCTTGAGATGAGAACCTCTCTAAAAAACAGCAGTTCTGCCAACACAAAGCCAATCGGAAAGACGTTTGACAAATACTTAACAAGGTCTACAAAACAAGCTAAAATTTATTGAACAAGTGCGTTATATATCCAAAAGTTAAGCGCTTTCACTTGCAAGACAGCACGCTTCATCAGAACAATAAACGATAGAACTCCTAACATTTAAATATACTTTTTGGCGCCAACATACTGATAAAACTTTTTCTTTAAAGGCATATGACACCAACAAATAAGCTTATAAAAGAGTATTGGTGGCAGGTATTATTGGACTCTTCAACTCCATCAGGTCTTAATGATGTCATCTCGACCAAACCCCTGTTAACTATGGACTGAATTCATAATATTGTATATTGGTATCTTTTATAAGCTTATTTGTTGGTGTCATATGCCTTTAAAGAAAAAGTTTTATCAGTATGTTGGCACCAAAAAGTATATTTAAATGTTAGGAGGTCCATCGTTTATTGCTCTGATAAAGCTTGCTGTCTTGTAAGTGAAAGCACTTAACTTTTGGATATATAACGCACTTGTTCAATAAATTTTAGCTTGTTTTGTGGACCTCGTTGAGTATTTGTCAAATGTCTTTCCGAATGGCTTTGTGTTGGCAGAACTGCTGTTTTTTAGAGAGGTTCTCGTCTCAAGACACTGAGGACTCTAACGTTCTGTTTCAGTTTTTGGTTCAGCAGTGCACCGGAACGTTATCTTGGTTTCATTCGTACCAGTGTATCAATGATACCCCAGTAATCTCCACTGAATGGCATTTCCCAGTGGAAGAACTTTGAACCAAAGAGGCCCCACAAGCAAGCCACATAGAACCCTTCATTCCACTGGGTAGCTCCCGCAAAAATTTAGTGAAGAAACTTCATGCTGGCAGCACCCCATGAGATAAGACGCCAGCTACTCAAGGGATTTGGGCATTAAATCACAGTGATTACAAATTATCTTGATCAAGATTCCATATTCTGCAGTACCAAACACCAAAAAGAGAGATCAATAACAGCCAAGACAAAACAAGACTGATTCCTTACCGTTATGAGATCATGAACCACCATAATCAGGGATGTCTCACTGCTGTGTCTCATTCTAAAACTAAACTGATGTGGTTCAAAATTACTTCTTCTTCTTTCTGCTTTTCCTGGTTAGGGGTCGCCACAGTGGATCATCTGTCTGCTCATGACTGGCCGTGGAGTTTTACGGTGTCGAGTTGCCAGCCCAGCACCCAACCTTCCACAGAAGGCACACACACACCTAGGGCCAATTTAGAGTGTCCAATCCACCTACAGCATGTCTCTGGAATGTGGGAGGAAACCAACGTGACCACAGGGAGGACATGCAGACTCAGCACAGAAGGCACCTCAGCCGAGGATCGAACCAGAGAACCTCTGGCTGTGAGGCAGCAACACTAACTGCTGCACCACCGTGGCCGCCCTTGGTTCAAAATGACTATTTGAGTAAATATGTATCTCCGCCTGTACATATATCACCTTCTTAATAACCTACCAATGAACAGAAGATTAAAGACTATAAAATAATATCTATATCACAAGGGTCAATAGGTCATTTCTTAAAGACAGTGGGTATAATGGATAAAGTAAAAGTCTTTTGTATGTGTTTTATATCTAATCTTACCTTAATAAGTTATACTTGTACTTTAGTAATGTTCCTTAAAAAAAAAAACTCTTTTTTTACTACTATAGGGATGTTGTTATGAAACTGTGTAGGGCTTACATTTGTGTGTGTGTGTTTTTAAATTATTCTTAGAACTATTAATTCCATTTAACATTTTTGTGATGCCTTTATTGAATGATTTTAAGAATACTTTTCTCTATTTTTATAATGCATGACTGATTGTCTTTTATCATCAGTGTTCTATTACTTTGAATGGGTGTATTTTATCATGTGATAGTTAGTTCCTTAGTAAAAATTTAATTTGAATTGTATTTTCCTACATTCTGAAGAAGTTCCCAATTAATTAAGGGAAAAAAAGGGGGTTAATTTTATTAACGTATTATCCTGCTTTGTGGTGTTTATTTGTGTTTTTTATTGATTTGAATTATATTACAGTTGAACTGCTCTGCAGTTGTGAAACCATGAAGTTAGTATATTTAATTTCTAGGGGTAAGCCCACCATGTAAAAGGAATGTTTTGTTCTCATGTGATTACAAATATAAGCTGTACATTTGCATTTGCAATGACTTCAGTTCAGATTTTTTTTTTGTTAGATGATTGACAATGCTGGTGAACTTTTTAGGCAAATTTTCTGTCAATGAGAGTTCATTGGCAATGTAACGAAATACAATTTTATATATGGATCTACTTCAGTAGATCGACTTACCTAAAGACCAAAGACCAGACTGTCAAGACAGAAATACTGGAACTGCAGAATACAGAATACTGATATCTTCAGTAGTGCAAAAACATAGTGCATTAATTACGCTCAGCTACAAAAACACTTTGCAGGGGGGCTTGTCCCCTGCACCCCCACACCCCCCTGCAACTTATATATACCACCTCCAAGATCACACTACAGTGGGGACAAGGGCGATTTCTCCGATCATCACTGTATGGCGATTTCCATGTTAATAGTATTTTTCTACCTCAGAAGAATTAATACACTATGTTTTCATGGTACTAACATTCAAACATGTCACTAGATCCTTATATAGAGAGACAGAGATAGGAGGGAGAGGAATTATATGTTGGTCCTGTTTTCCTGACCTCTGGGCATGTTCATCCATGTATTTGAAACTCATTTTCCAGTTTATAGTTAACTAAGGTGATTGACTAATGGGAGTGGTCAAATACTCAGCTAATTGTATGTGTTAGTATAAGTGAAAGAGCTGCCTATCAGCCTAAATTACTGAATGATACTGTAGACATTTTCTTTATGACTTTATGCTCAATGAGTGTAACACATTACAATCAGATTTCATAGTTTCATAAGTTTAGTGGTTTCCTGTTTCTAGGCTGAGATGGCTAAATTAGAGCAAACACTCCAGTAATCTAGTAGCTGTAATGTCAAAAGATCCCACCCACAAAACAAGAGATCTCTTGAATATGGCAATAGAAATGCAATATCTAATGGAAGTGTAAAGTTCATTCCAATACATGGACAATGACAGGAAGACACACAATTCATCTCTCAGTGATGTCAAATCCCTCAGTTTTGTTTTATAGGTTGATAGGTAGGTACTAGGCTATCAGCCCCGGGGCCTATATAAGCCCAGCCAAAAAGGTACCCTGGCTTTTGCCACCCAAGAAAATTATTTTCCTGTGCCACTGTCGAGCAGAGCCTGCTTTTGCCACCCAAGAAAATTATTTTCCTATGCCACTGTCGAGCACAGCCACAGAGGTGATCCCCGGGGTGAATTTCCTATTTCCCATCCAATCATCAAGATTTTTCTTGAAAAGTGCTAATGAGGAGCTTTGTTTGATATAGATAGGTACTTTATTCCAGAGTATGGGAAGTCTCTGGGACAGGAATCTATCCCTCCAGCATGTTCTGTTTATTGTGGTGACAAGGTTTAGGTCCCTAGAGCATGTAGCTTGGAGGGATTGGGATTTCTTTAAATGGAGCATGTCCAACAGCTCTAGGTTTGACATAGCTTTGTATGTTAGGCAGAGATCACCTCTGAGTAGGCGATATGCGACGGAATAAAGCTGGAGTTTTTTGAGACGGTCTGCATAGGGCATCTGTTTGAGGCTGGTAATCCTCTTTGTGAAGTATTTCTGCTGCCTTTCCAGTTGTTGTAGATGTCTTGTGAGGTACATACCAAAAGGGGCGTTGTACTCTATAATGGGTCTAATAAGTGATGAGTAGAGGGGAACAATGACCTCTTTTTTTTCTTGATGAGAAACCTTTTGGTGGAATATACAGGCTAAGTGCTGTTCACAAGTTCAAGACCCAATAATACTCTAAGCTCTTCTGTACTAATGCCCTGTAGGCTAGGCATAATCTGCCCCGATATAACAAAGTGTAATTAAATAAAAGCCAAGATGATGTAATCTTTCTTAGTAATACATTTCTTTACATGCTGGAATCATTTTTGAAAATTTTCTCTAGGGACAACAAATTCCCCCCTTAAACTAAGAACAAAAATAGGAATTGTGTTCAGTGATGGATCTGTTATGAGATGTACATGCTTACTGATACATTTGAAGACCTAGTGCTCATACATTTATACAGAGACACACCATCATCATGGTCTTGTTCGTGATGAAATCAGCATTATGTCTAAAGCCCATGTTGTTATCAGTCAGTATCCCCAGATCGTACATACAATCAACAACTAGAAATGGATAAATACCCAAGACTATAGGTTACAGAGCCAAAGCTAGTTCATCTACAGTTGGAAGCACAGATTAACACATTCACAAATGCCATATCAGGATTCATTTTGGAAGACTTGAGATTCTCCCAGTTTCATAAAGGAATTCCACCTCTACACTTCCACTCCGATGGTACCCGCCAGTTGCTCTACCGAACAACTGGCACCCATGGCAGCCTTCTCCTTTGCCCCACCCTAGTTACAACACAGACTGGTTGAGTAATGTGTGCAGGGCCAAAGTACATCACCTTGTATTTATTGTGATTTAAATGTGATCTCCTGGAATTTAGCCATTCAGTAACTATTACTAATGATAAGACTCCTTTGTGAGATTAGTAATATGTGCCGGCCTACTTTTTACCAAAATATCAAATTGCTTGTATATCAGTGATTTCCCCTTCTTCCATGATGGTGTGGCCTCAGAGTTGATATGTATGTAAGTAGCAGGGCTGTGGAGAGTGCATTTCCCTCATGTCGGCAGTATGGGGGATTGATTACATATATATGTGTATGTATATATATATATATATATATATATATATATATATATATATATATATATATATTTATTGATATTTCACATATTTGAAACTCTTCTTTCTGTTATCCTTTGTTATAGCTAGATGTTATTCATAATTTGCTTTGCATACTAGAATAACATGACACAACTGATTCATAATCTTAAAGTACTCTCTCTTACTATGGTTTTATATATTTTATGTATTATGAATTTGTGTTCCTTCCACTTCACCAGTATGCTTAATTTAGTGTTCCACAAAGGGAAAGAGGTGGCATTTTTGTTAATCAATTTCTGAGAGATGCAACCAGACAATAATTTATTACAGGTTATCTCAAAGTGAGCCTGTTTAGTCTCCTTTTCATCGATGTTACTTATTGCCCAATCTGTGTATGTAAGGGTCAGTCAATCTCTGTCTAAGTCCAGTTTACTCAAATCGTAAACAACAATGGTCTATTTGCACTTCTAGAATACAATATTGCAAAATTAATGGCCACCTGATCAGAGCTACAGACTGGTAGAAGAGATTTAAGGTTTAACTTCTTTTCTTTCAGCTGTTCCCATTAGGGGTCGCCACAGTGGATCATCTGTTTCCATTTCTAACTGTCCTCTGCATATTGCTCTGTCACACCAACCACCTGCATGTCCTCTCTCACCACATCCATAAACCTTATCTTAGGCCTTCCTCTTTTCCTGTTACCTGGTAGCTTCATCCTTAGCATCTTTTTCCCAATATACTCAGCATCCCTCCTCAGCACATGTCCAAACCAATGTAATCTCGCCTCTCTGGCTTTGTCTCCAAACCGTCCAACCTGAGCTGACCATCTAACATACTGATTCCTAATCCTGTCCATCCTTGTCACACCCAGTGCAAATCTTAACATCTTTAACTCTGCCACTTCCAGCTCTGACTCCAGCCTTTTTGTCAATGTCACCATCTCCAACCCATATAACATAGCTGGTCTCACTACCCCATTGTAGACCTTCCCTTTCACTCTTACTGGTACCCGTCTGTCACAAATCACTCCTGACACTCTTCTCCACCCACTACATCCTGCTTGTACTCTCTTCTTCACCTCCCTTCCACACTCATCATTACTCTGAACTGTTGATCCCAAGTACTTAAACGTATCCACCTTTGCCAACTCTACTCCCTGCATCCTCACCATGCCTCTATCCTCCCTCTCATTCACACACACATAGTCTGTCTTAGTCCTGCTGACCTTCATTCCGCTCCTCTCTAGAGCATATCTCCACCTCTCCAGGGTCTTCTCAACCTGGTCCCTACTCTCACTACAGATTACAATGTCATCTGCAAACATCATAGTCCATTGGGCCTCCTGTCTGATCTAGTCTGTCAACCTGTCCATCACCATTGCAAATAAGAAAGGGCTCAGAGCTGATCCTTGATGTAATCCCACATCCACCTTAAATGCATCTGTCCCTCCCACTGCAGAGTTCACCACTGTCACACTACCCTCGTACATATCCTGTACCACTCTTATATACTTCTCTGCTCCTCCTGACTTCCTCATACAATACCACAACTCCTCTCTGGGCACCCTATCATATGCTTTCTCTAAGTCCACAAAGACACAGTGCAACTCCTTCTGACCTCCATCAACACTCTCAAAGCAAGCATTGCATCTGTAGTGCCCTTTCCCGGCATGAAACCATACTGCTGATCACTAATTATCACCTCCCTTCTTAACATAGCTTCCACTACTCTTTCCCATAACTTCAAGCTGTGACTGATCACTTTTATCCCTCTGTAGTTACTACAGCTCTGCACATCACCCTTATTCTTAAAAACAGATACCAAAACACTTTCTCTCCACTCCTCAGGCATCCTCTGACTTTCCAAGATTTCATTAAACAATCTGGTTAAAAACTCCACTGCCATTTCTCCTAAGCACCTCCATGCTTCCACTGGTATGTCATCTGGACCAACAGCATTTCCATTCTTCATCCTCTTCATAGCTGTCCATACTTCCTCCTTGCTAATCTGTTTCACTTCCTGATTCATTATCCACACATCATCCAACCTTCTCTCTCTCATTCTCTTCATTCATCAGCCCCTCAAAGTACTCTTTCCATCTGCTCAACACACTCTCCTTGCTTGGGAGTACGTTTCCCTCACTATCCTTTATCACCCATACCTGCTGCACATCTTTCCCAGCTTGGTCCCTCTGTCTAGCCAATCGGTACAGGTCCTTTTCTCCCTCTTTAGTGTCCAGCCTTTCATATAACTCTCCATATGCCTTATCCTTAGCCTTCGCAACCTCTCTCTTTGCCATGCTCCTCATCTCCTTATACTCCTGTCTACTTTCTTCATCTCTCTGACAATCCCACTTCTTTTTCGCCAGCGTCTTCCTCTGTATACTCTCCTGTACTTCCTCATTCCACCACCAGATCTCTTTGTCCTCCTTCATCTGTCCTTTCTAGCTGTCTCCCTTACCATCTCTGCTGTAGTTACCCAGCTATTCAGTAACTCTTCACTGCCCCCCAGTGCCTGTTTTAACTCTTCCCTGAACTCCACCTCACAATCACCCTTTTTCAACTTCCACCATTTGATCCTTGGCAATGCTCTCACACTTGTCCTCCTCTTCTTGATCACCAACGTCATCCTACAGACCACCATTCTATGCTGCCTAACTACACTTTCCCCAGTCACCACTTTACAGTTTCCAATCTCCTTCAGACTGGCCCTTCTGCATAGGATATAATCCACTTGTGCGCATCTTCCTCCACTCTTGTACATCACCCTATGCTCCTCCCTCTTCTTAAAATACGTATTCACCACAGCCATGTCCATCCTTTTCACAAAATCCACTACCATCTGACTTTCTGCATTCCTCTCCTTAACACTATACCTGCCCATCACTTCCTCATCCCCTCTGTTCCCTTCACCAACATGCCTGTTGAAATCCGCTCCAATCACCAGTCTCTCACCCTTGGGTACACTCACCACCACTTCATCCAACTCACTCCAAAATTTTTCTTTCTCATCCATCGCACACCCAGCTTGTGGACTGTATGCACTAACAACATTCATCATTACACCATCAATTTCCAGCTTCATAAACATCACTCTATCCAACACTCTTTTCACCTCCAAAACACTCTTGGCATACTGTTCCTTCAGGATAACCCCTACCTCATTTCTCCTCCCATTCACACCATGATAGAACAATTTGAACCCACCTCCTATACACCTTAGTCCCCTTCCATCTGGTCTCTTGCACACACAATATATCAACCTTCCTTCTCTCCATCATATCAGCTAGCTCTCTCCCTATACAAGTCATACTGCCAACATTCAAAGTTCCTACTCTCACGACTACACTCCTAACCTTCCTCCTATCTTTCGGCTTTCAGGCATGCCTTCCCCCTCTTCTTCTCTTTTGGCCAACAGTAGCCCAATTTCCACCAGCACCCTGTTGGCTAACAACACTGGTGGTGGTCATTGTTAACCTGGGCCTCGACCGATCCCATATGGAAATCTGTATTGTTGTCCGCATATGTTATTTGGCAGAGGTTTTACACCGGATGCCCTTCCTGACATAACCCTCCCCATTTATCCGAGCTTGGGACCGGCACGAAGAAATGCACTGGCTTGTGCATACCCAGTGGCTGGGTTAGATTTAAGGTTTAACATAATACATAATAATAGGTCCAAACTCTTAGAGTTATTTGTTTGAAAATAGTTGTGCATTAAGTCAAACCTTTGATTTCATATAAGATTTACACTAGGATTAGCCCAGCTAGTGTTACGGCAATACAGTCGTCTATGACTATACTTTGCCTCTTTGTTAGTTAAGAAGCATGAGTGCTAATAAATCTGGTTAGTCAGTTCTGCATTCTGTGTATAGAGCTCCACTTCAGGCAATTCATTTTTAGACCCTACCCTTCTGTCACATTGTCTGTTTCAGAATTTTGAATTTCAGAACTGAGATCTGAAAAGGTTTGCCTAGGTAAAGAATTAACAAATATTATAATTCCACCACCACCACCACCAATAGAATTACTAAATAAGTAAACATATTTTTGAAAGCCAGAAGGATTTAACTGCCCACTTTACCATGCTCTTTTGATTATAACAATTTTATATAAGTGAAGAGAGACTAAGAGTTGTAGTTAATTAATATTGTTCATAGGTTTATAGGTTCATAGGTGTTTACTAAGCTAACTACCTCAGGGGCCTTTTTAAGCCTAGCCATGCATCCCAAATCTCTGACAAGTTCTGGTACCCTTGATAAGTGTAAACATGTGCCTGGGAGATGAACCATTTACAGGTTACCACTGTCCATTCTAGACTTAGGTGCCAAACCAGGGATAAATTTCCGGTTCCCCATCCAATTGTCCAAGTTGCATTTAAATTGGGTTAGGGAGAAACTCTGCTTCACATGGATGGGGAGCCTGTTCCATAGATGGGGTAGTCTCTGGGATACATACCTATCTCTCCAGCAGGTTGTATTTATATAACAGGCAAGGTTTAAGTCTTTAGAATGGGCAATTCTAGTGCTGTTTGTTTTGTGGATATGGAGGAGGTCCATCACAGTGGGGTCTGACAATGCCCTGTATGCCAGCCATAGAGCTCCCCTCAAAAGCCTGTAGGAGACAGAATACAGGGATAGGGCCTTAAGGTGGTCTGCATACGACATATTACTTACGCCCTGTATTCTTTTAGTGAGGAACCTCTGTGGACGCTCCAATTGTTGGATATGCCTGGCTAGGTACATGCCAAAGGGGACATTGTACTCAATAATAGGTCTGATGAATGCTGAATACAATGGAACAATGACTTCCTTGGACTTATATGCCATACCTTTGTTTATAAGTTGCGCAACATAGAATGATTTCCTCACCACTGTAGATGCGTGATGATCAAAGGCTAGATTACTGTCTACATGTGTCCCTAAGTCCCTGACTACTGGGTCAGCTCTAAGGGGTGTGTTGTCAATATGATAGTTACCAGGGATGGATGACTTCCCAAAGGATACTATTATGCATGACTTGGCTTTTAGTTTTAGCCCATGGCTCTGATGCCAGTTGTCCCTCCTGGAGAACATTTGTGTCAGTGTGAGATTCAATGACAGCTCCTAATTTGCAATCATCTGCAAATTTAGTCAGCCAGGGACCACTGACATTGGCCTTTACTTCTGAGAAGTAAATGCCAAAATGGAGCGGTCCAAGGACTGATCTCTGAGGGACACCATTTGTGACTGGTGTCTTTGTATAGGAGGACTCCTCAATTCTAAATTCTTGGGTCCTGTCTGTGAGCCAGTTGGCTATCCATAGGATGACATACGGGTCTGTACCTAACCTCTTGAGTTTGTCAGCAATACCCGAGTAGGGTATTGTGTCAAATGCCTTTGCCAGGTCGAGGTAGGCAGTGTGAATGACTTTGCCCTCCTCCATTGCATTGGTGACCATCTCGAGGAAGTCCACCAGGCTGAGTAGGCATGATCTGCCCTTGACGAAACCAAAGTGGGTTGGGTCCAGTGTCTGAAGGTTTACTATATCTCTGTTGATCATCTCCATGATAATTCTTTTCATGGCTTTACATATAAGACTAGTGAGATTTATGGGTCTGTAGTTTCCATGACCTGTAGATGGCCCACCTTTGTGCATAGGGATGATTGTTGCCTTTCTCCATTCATGAGGCATGAAGCCTGTTTGGAGGATACAGTTAAATAGTAATTCCAGAGGCCCTGATAGATCATGTTTCATGCTATTTAAAAGGCATCCTGGGATACTGTCTGGGCCCACTGATGCAGTGTTCTTGATCTTATAGAGAGCATTAATGACCTGCTCCCTAGTGGTAGTAAGGGAGTTATATTTGATGATATTTCCTGAGGGATGGTTGAGGGGGAGAGAGGGGTAAAGTTGGAGATTAATTTATCAGCCAGGAGGTTTCCTATATCTTCTGGCTCAGTATAGGTGACTCCATTTACAATGAGTTCTGCACACAATTTTGCATTGCCATTGAGGTTGCAGACATAGCTAAAGAATGCTTTGTGGTTGTCCTTTGCCTGGGAGGCCAAGCTTACTGCAAATTTGGCTTTTGTAGACTTTATTTGGGGTCTATATTAGATACTCGAAGTTACTGAACTTCGAATACGATATGATCGACGCCATATCGTCGAAGTCCAGTAACATCGAATACCTAATAAAGACATGAAAAAAAGTAAAAAAACAGAACTACTTGCTTTAAGCAGGGAGGGAAGCCCCCTGCAACCCCCCACACCCCCCGCTACTTAAATATTCCAACTCCGAGACCGCACTACATTGAAGTAAATGGAAATCTCCCCTTACGGAGATTTCTGTTTACCTCTTCGATGTTCTGCGGTTTCACCATTTGCGTGTCGACAATGTCACATTCGACATTGTGAACGTTCGCGATTCTAATATAGACCCCTTTATTTGTCCTCTGAGTTGTTTGTTTAGTTTGATGAGAGTGCTTTTATCCTTCTGGGTGCTGCACCTCCTAATTTTGCCATGATTTTCTTCCTCCTGTTATACAGCCGATTTATTTTGTGATTCCACCAGGGTGGCTTGTTTTTTGAGTTAGTTCTGTACTTCTTCCTGATGGGTACAGCTGCCTCTATGCAGCTATTAAAATGCTTGCACAGGGTTTCTGTGAACATTTCTGCATAGGCAGAAATGTTCTCAGGGTTTATGGGGGCTTGAAATTTTGCCAGGTTCTCTCTTAATAGGAGGAGGTTAACCTTAGAATAGTTCCTGAATATTCCAGATTTAGCTGGGGGTCCAGGTTTTATTTTTACTTCAAAGGAGACCATTTTGTGGTCTGACCTTACCATGGAAGGCATGACAGTAGGGGATGTGCAGCAGTCTCCCATATTAGTGAGGAACATATCAGTATGGTTGCACCCCTGGTTGGTGTACTGACTATCTAGTCCAGGGAGTTTGTGTTGACAAAATCCAGGAATCTCTGTGCATGTACTTTTGGTGTCATATAGGATTCCCAGTTAATAGTGGGGTAATTAAAGTCACCCATGAATATGGTATTGGGTTGGATGGTTAGTGCTTCTAATAAGTTTAAATATATGGTTTGGGTGTCCTGGGTCATACAGGGGGACCTATAGCTTGCAAGGAAGTGGTATTGGATTTTACCTATGGTGATTTGAACATGGATCAGCTCAAGTGCATTGTCCTGTTTGACCAGTCTTGAAGTATATTTCTTTTTGATGTACATAGAGACACCTCCACCTTTAGTCCCTGCCTGTGGAGTAGATGGCCTAAATGTGTGGAAGGCATTATAACCTTGCACTGTTGATGTGCTATCTGTGGCTTTAAACCATGTCTCTCTCAGTGACCACACATATGTCAACATTCTCTAGGGTGAGGAGAGCTTCTAGGGAGTGGAGTTTTTTGTTTAGACTACTAGCATTGAGCAATAATACCTTTAGATTTTCTTGGTTTTGATTTGCTATATCAGAAGTACTTTCAGTTTGGCATTGCCTAAAAAAGGCACCATGGGGAAGACAATTTTTTAGCTAATATTCGAAAACTTAGAGAGGAGAGGTGCAGACCATACTTGGCAAAGCAATGTGGTCTGTTGACCATCTCCTTCCAAGCTGACAAATATTGCACCCCCTTAGAATGACACCAGAAACTAAGCCAATTATTAAAGTCAATCATCTTTTGTTCGTATTGTGGCATCATCCTCGGAAAAGGTAAAATGCTGCTCAGTGCTAGGCTCATACCAGCCTGAGACACATATTCCGAGAGCTCCATGATGTCTGCCTTCATATAATCTAGGGAGGTACATCTCAGGTCATTTACTCCCACATGGACTATGACTGAGTCATATTGGTAATTATGGTCCAGTGACCTGAGTGCATGTGTAATGTGATGGATCCTAACCCCTGATAAGCAGCTGACCGTACCTTTCTCCTTACTCAGCTTGGCGAGTGGGACATCAGTGTGTCTCAAGATGGAGTCTCTAATGACTAGAATGTTGGATTGTGTGGTGACTTGATTTATGGGCTTAGAGGTAGAGACTCCATGAGATGTAGCTCTATGTGTTGATGTGGATGCTGTTTTGAAAGAGTGCATTTGGGGCTGCTGAGGGTATTTCTTATGTGTATTTCATCTAGGAGGTCTTTGTGGTTTAGTAAGGTTATATGTAAGTGCCTCAGCATATGTGAGTCTATATTTCTGCTTTGTATTTTGCATGATGGGTGCAGCATGTGTACTACTGACAACCTTATTGACATTAGGAGTACTTTTATGTGAGAGCTTTGCCTCCAGTGACATTGTGTAACTACATCTCTCATACCATATCAGTTTGTTTGAGAATTAACTGGTTGTCAGTAAACATGAGGCAATTTCTACATTGCCTCAGGATGCCCATATCCACCAAGCCAATAATGGAGACAGTAGGATTGTTCGTATCCATGGCAACAGACCCTTTTTTATTGATTAGACGGTTGGAGTGAGAATACCAATCACTGTCAGGAGTATCCGGTTTGTAACTATGTGGATAGTGTTTGTCACTGCAAACTAGTTGCCCTGTATGTAACTAGGTATTGGAGAAATTTCAATTGTGCTTTTACCAGAAAAATGTCACTCAAGGTGTCTAAGTCTGTACAAAGCACTGCCAAACACTTGAGGGGAAACTAATACATAAACCTAGAAAATTTAAGGATGAAGTATTTAGGCAGATATTCTAAAGTTAGAAACAAATCAAGCAGTACTTACTGAAAACAAAGAATTAGCTTGTCAAGAATGATGAAAAGAGAGGAGTCACATGAATGGCTACTGTCGGGCTACTACTAATGCTGGTCTCACCACAGCTTCACTCTGTTGGGATATAATGTTCATTTGCTTCTTCTCTCACCAGACACAAAATGTTAGCACCTATCCCAAGAAGCGAAGCAGGCCATAGCCTGTTTAGTGATCTATAGTCTTGTCCTAGATGATGCAAGGGTCTGTAGGCTTGTAACCTTTCTGTGGTAGATGCCTCAAATAGCAACCAGACCAAACAGATACGTTAAGTACATACACTCACTCTCCAACCAGAGACAGTCAGTAATCAATGCATTCTGCTCCTTCTATCACCAGGATTAGAATATAATCACAGATTCCAAACTGTCACCTATAAAGCAGTTATTAGGCTTTCTGGTGATCAGCAGTCTCCAGGAAATAATGTCCCTGTACTCCTTCTCTCACCAGGACAGAACAGAATCACTAATCCCAAGATGATGCTGAGAGGCAGAATGTGGGCTCCCCAATAACTGGTAGTCTTGAGATAGATGCTTAAAGGTAAAATGAAAAAAAAAATGGTTTATCCTAAACACTGCAGTGTGCACTAAGCAGTTAGATATGAAAGTGGGTAACATTCGTTTTACGTGTCTAAAAAGTTAAGTTTTGGTAGACAGCCACTATTTTTAAAAGAGCAAGATAGACTGAAAGGGGGTGGGCACTTTTGAATTCTGGTACTATGGAATACAGTAGGATGGCCAATAAATTTAAATAGTTGAGGGGAGTGATTTCACAAAATGATAATCTTGTGTGAAAGGAGAGAGGGAACAAGATATATGGTCAAATTAACATAAGGGGCAAGCAACTAGAAAGACAGTGGTATTTAACAGCACAACAGTAACAGGGTGGAAGGGTGGGAAAAATTCTGTCTGTCTCACAAGAGACAGAGCTCTGGTCTCTTTTCAAATTTTAATATGCAGTTAAAAGCAGGATACAAGTAAAACACAGTGTAAAGAAAACAAATCACAGTATACAAAATAGAAAAAGGCAATAAAGTAATACAAAATACAAGAAATAAAAACCAAACCAACCTTTCTCTCACAGCAAGGTGTGGCAGTCTGGGTGAGCCTTTCCAGTAAAAATCGTTAAATCGTGTGCACTGGTATAATACACATACATAAAATTATTAATTCTGGTCTTGGAATGTGATCCTGAATACATAAAAAAGAATGTAGTGTACTATGTTAGTTGTTATAGAAACCTTTGCCTCTCCCCCTTCAAAAGTGAGGTGGAATTTATTCAAGCATAAAAAAGATTCATCTTGATGAAAAGATAACCCTTCAAATTAGGACTCTAGAAGAATCTCACTGTATACATTTCACACAAATGTCTTATAACCTTTTGCCAAAATATTTCACAAAAAATGTCTTCTAACCTTTTGAAAAATATGAAGTAGGGGAACATGTTGCAAGCTATTTGCAGCAGCATGTTATATAATAGAGTCATATGATTATTTTCCTGTGAGCAGTCTGCCTAGACAATGCTGATACCATAACATATTTAGCCTCCTAAATTAACACAGTAACCTTGTCCTTAATTTGTCTGGTTAGTAGTCTAATAGTAATTCTGAGCACTGTTCCCCCATAACTAGAACATCATTTGAGCATTGGTTACTCTTGAATTGGGAGAAGAGTCTATAATCAAACTCTGGAAAAAAAAACTCTTGTATTCAGCTTCTTATCTCTTGTATGCTGTGTTGGGCTGCCATCTAAATCATTACTAGAATTATGCCTTTGCTTTGATTTGCCTTCCTTGTAGCTTGTAACATCTTGGTTTTGTATGGGAGGATATGGGACTGATTGATTTGAGAGCAGAACTGATATTAGGGTTGTGGAGGCTTACTATGATTCAAACCTTATCAGTTATCGGCAAGTTATTAGTTACACTGAATTCACAAGGTGAATCACACTGAGAAGAAACATCCTTTATTTACTGGCATGAATTGTCACTGTGGGACTGGGCTGCATTTACTTTGACAATGTGACTTGTGTACATTATGGGAGATGTTGGGATATCAGTGTCTGTGATATCT
Organism: Protopterus annectens; assembly: GCF_019279795.1. Lineage (NCBI taxonomy): Eukaryota > Metazoa > Chordata > Ceratodontiformes > Protopteridae > Protopterus > Protopterus annectens. The sequence goes on along the minus strand of NC_056741.1, from coordinate 1,790,497,082 downwards.
ATGTCAAAAAGTGAATTGAATATAGAAAGTAATTCATACTGAGAACAAATACCATTTATTACCAGGTAAACATTGTCAGTGTGGGAGCGGGCTTTATTTGCTATGGCAACATGTTTTGTGTCCCCTGTGGGTAATATTTGAATATCAGAATCTCTGATGTCTGTCACACTCTTTTCTACATCATGTAGACCACTGATGTCTTTCTTTAAACTGGATAGTTAAGATTCAAGATCTTCTAAGTAAATGCATTTGTTGCAGTCATTGCACATTTAAAATAGTTTCTTCTTGGTACTAAACTTTTTACATTTAATACGTTAAATTGAGACTCCTTATACTAAATGGAAAATAACCACACAAGGATGGTAAATCCATGCTGGTAAAGTAAGATATTTAGGCTGCAGGAATGATAGTAGAGAGTATAAATCAGCACAAAACAAAAATGTACCTAAAGTGTTATGTGAATACAGCAACCCTTTTTAATCAGAGATAAGCAAAAAAGTATAAGTAATAAGATAATAAGTTGCATAAATAGAATTTAACATGGCTTTAGAGCAAACTCAATTAGTCAGAACCCTCAATGTGTTAATAAAACAATTATTTGGTTGTGATAAATAAAACAAAAGAAACACATTTTACTTATCAGTCAATAACAAAATAAGGAGTAAGTTAGGCTTTACTAACAATAAATTGTTATTGCCTCACCACACCACAGCTAGGTAATCAACCACCTAGATATTAAATCAATGTACTTTTTAATGTTTATTAGGGAAAACATAAAGACCAACTGTTAGCAAAACAGCATCAAATCATAAATACCAGGAGATAAATCAACCAGAATATAGCACTCAGTTATCTCCAACAAACAATAAAGTCACTGAGGTGGTCAGCTGCCCAATGAGTCAATTTCTAGAGACAGAACAATCTAAAGTACTTCCTAGGGAATTAGGAAACATGTTCCAACCTGCAAGACCAAAGATAAATAACCAGTTTTGTGTCCACAGTGGTAAGAAGGGTAGTCTATGTTGGTCATCTCATAAGCAAGGGCATTCCCTCCAGAAAAAAATAAATTATAATCTCCCTGCACTCTTCCCTCATCAGGCCAATAACTGAGTACAATGCCCCTTTTGGTATGTACCTTTCCAAGCACCTGCAGCAATTGGAGAAACCACAAAGATTCCTCACAAGGAAAATTCAAGGTCTTCAGCATCTGTCCTATGTGGATCACCTGAAATCACTGTCACTTTATTCTGTTTCATACAGACTACTCAGAGATGATCTTTGCCTTGCATACAAGGCACTATCTGACCCTGCTTTATTGGAAATGCTGCATCTCCATAAGTCAAATGGTACATGGGTTACTCACTCTAAAGACCTTAACCTGGTATGTAATATTAATAGAACCTGCTGGAGGGACGGATTTGTCTCTCAGAGGTTACCATACTGTTGGAAAAGATTCCCACTTCACGTCAAACAGAGCACCTCATTGGCACTCATCAAATGCAATCTGGACAATTGTATGGGTAACAGTAAATTCACCCTGGGGGTTCCACCTGTGTCTCTCTTGGACAGGGACAATAGGTGCTGATCATGGAAATAAGGGTAGAACTTTGATAGGCTTGTAAGAGCCCTAGGGGCATTAGCCTAGTAACTTCCTATGATCCTATGGAGGCCAAAATGGCTTTTAGAGATGATGGATTTATTTTGATGAGCTATAGGAACAGAATGAGAGGATGTGGAGGAGACCGTGAGATTTTAATTGAGAGAAGTGCATATTCTTCTAGTGAAGGAAAGACATGAAAAGAAGATTAACTCTTTGAATAAAGAGAAGCAAGTTAGTCCTACTAAATTTATCACAATGGTGCTTCCTCTAGGAAGATATGAAACCTGCTAGCTATTGCTTGTTATTTAGTGTCCAGATCTCTCTTTTTTATTTCCACTTGTTTCCCTACCACACCTCAAGTAGGTTCCAACATTTTCCCTATCCAAACCTCAAGTTGTTTCAGAAAGGAATTTCTCTCAGCTTGTATGAAACAGGTTAAACAGCAAACATTTTGCAGTTTTCACTGTTTCACACCACCCATGTTTTATATTCTGATATTGTATCTTGCAGAAGTCAGTAAAGTACAATAAACAGCTAAACTGAAATTCTTTTGCAAATAGAGAAATCTTTATATGGAGAAAAAAGATGATGTATACAGCAACAGTACATAAACAAACTTGGCCAGTTAAATGCTAATTTAATCCACATGACTACAAAATTAAGCAATGTGTTAAAAATGACAGGCATCTCACTATCTTACAAGCCTTACAAGCTCTTTGAAGTTAACAATTGTCATTCACTGATGAATAAACAGAACTGACAACGTTCACACCTAGTAAGAATGTGGGGGGAGGGACAGTGTAGAATTTTTTTAAGAACTACAGCTTTGAACACTTAACAAATCCCCATTGTTTACCTTTTTTGTATTTAAGAAGGTGCGAACAGTCCATATCAGGCTTTTACCAGATTACAGTAAATACAGATCAGAATAATTAATTTATTAGATGCACTCACTCTGCTTTCACAAATTTAAAAAGCTAATGACTCACAGCATATCTAAAAGGAGGAAAACAATGTTTTCAACAGAGACCTGGGGAGAAAAAAAAACATCTCCAAACAAAAAATGCACATAGAAAAAAAAACATTAGGAAAATGTTAAAACAGAGTAAATACAATAATTATTGGAATAGATTAATAGCAAAATGAGATTCAAAAAATACATAATAAATATATATAAATATCTTCAGTTAAAAACATAATATAGTAATTACAAGAAATACATGCAACTAGAATGAATTAAATGTTTTATACTAGGAAAGTACAAAGAAGAGCAATTGCTATAAAAATTACATTATAGGGACCCAAACTTTGTTCCAGGGGGACAAAGAACTAGAAAAACCAAACCATGTCAGTATGGAAGACCCCAGGATCATAATTTGAGGTATAAGAAATTAAAGTATAATAATGCAATAAAACGAGAGTGATTCCAATCCAGTAGTATTGCATAGAATAGCAATATGATAATATTATATATGTATGTGTATTGTTTTTTTTTTTTTTTAGTTTTACAATGGTGGTACAGCTGTGAGACTGTGAGACTATATTCTTAGTGACCTGATCTATGAGGATAGGATAGATGCGTGATTCCTGCCCACAGTGATTATGCTGGTGGTAAGTAAAAGGTTGAAAATGTGGAATAAGGTTTAGACAGTGAACTTCAAAAACATCTTTACTGGTATCTGTTAAGTCTAAAGTTAAATACTTAAGTGAATCATATTGTGAAAATAAGATTTTGAACTGCAACTTTTGCAGGGGAGATTAAGTATGAATTATGTACATAAATGTTCAAATTACAAGACCTGAAATGTGATGACATAAGCCTTGTTCAGTGATGTAGAGGACTAAAAGTTTGACCATGACACAGATGACCCAAGTATGAATGACAGCTCGAGATCTGGAAGAACTGGGTAGCTCGCTTATCCAGGGGAGAGTCCTCCGGAGTAGGCCAACCTGCTCCTGTGCAAGTGGAAACTTATACCTTACCAGTGACCACGGGTATGGGGGACATGTGCTCGGTGGTTCCGTCCTGGTTAAGGTATCTCCCGTGGGCATATGTGTGTGTGGGAGCACTCACTCATAGGTGGAGGACATAACATGTTCCCACAGATAGATGCCATGCACATCAGCAGTTGTATTAGAATCAAAACACATGCACCTTCATTGCTGGGATGCAGGTCAGGGCACAAACACCACCATGGTTTCCTGTATGATGATACCCCATTCTGCTCTCACTCTCAGTGATAAATCCCCAAGACAGAGGAACAAATAGGCTATGTTCATAGAGTGGAACCATGATGATCAGCAGGCATGCTTGGAAATAGTGCTATAAGAAATGCAGTGACATGACTGCAAATGCAAAGTTGCAGAAAAAGTGAAGACAGATTGACAATGCAAGTAGAAGTGTTCCTAGTAAACGTGTATTGTAGGGAGTATCTGCATGTAAGGTAGATATATTAACAGAGGGGAAAGAAATGTGTAAATGTGAATGTGCATATATGTGTACCTTCCTTTCTTTCTTTTGTGTGTGTGTGTGTGTGTGTGTGTGTGTGTGTGTGTCTGTGTGTGGTGTACATACATAAACATCTGTTATCTATGTACTGAAAGGTTGCAGATGGGTTCAGAAAGCACCAGGTAGTGCAGATGTTTCATTCTGCTATGCCACTAAACACCTGGGTTTAATAATGATATGAAAGAGCAGAGACAGTACCCACACACCATGGATGGTACAGGAATGTGACTCCAGGGAAACATGTAAGACAATGACATTTCCACCAAACACCAAGGATGATGCAGAAGATATAGTCGTGTGAGACACCTTACAAAGACTATCTGCACACTTTTTGACACAAGAAGTTTGACAAAATAACATCCATGGAAACATCCTGTACACAGTACACTGTTATGTACCATATGTACAATTAATATGCAATAGATTTACTACATTCTGCAGTATTATAGCTTCATCTTTTAAAGAGGATTGTGGCAATATGTGTATTTATGTGAAGAAATTTATTTCTGATATGTAAGCTTGGCTCATCATGTAGGATTACCTATTATCATTCATTCAGACTTGTTCTAACTGTACAGTCTGCAGTAATGCTGTTAATTGAATATTGTAACAGTGTACTACACCAGGGATCGATGGAATATCATGTGACTGACAGGCCAGCAGACAACAGTGGTGGTACAAACCAGAATGAGGAGGCAAAAATAGGTAAGGTATTTTCCATTTGTTGCTGGAACATGTTCCCACTCTCTGAGGACATCCAATCACATAGTTGTGATGTGGCCTAAGTATGTAATTATTGCTATAGCTATACCAGGCATATTTTCACATAAAATACCAAAGGCTTTTGGGAATTCTTTTGCAGAAAGGTATGCCAAAGGCAGTACCTTCTTTATGTACAAGGTCAATATGGGGTTAGTTACAACTGCCAAAACAAAGGTACATATCTCCATGTACCCTGTGATAGATGGAACAGACACCCAGCTTCAGGGAATGCTCCCTTACACTGTTTATCATGACATTTGCTGATCTGTCACTATGTGTCTTGAGGTTATGCCCCCCCCCCACTTCACCAACTCCTATATACTGTCAGAAACATGATGCATGTTTTTTTTTTGATTTGTTGACATAACATACACAAAATAATGGCAGCATCCTACTATGTCCCCAAGCCCAACATACTCATGCAGAGAATACATCTGTCTATATACCCTGCTGGATGTGGGATAGATTCCATACTTCAGTACCATTTCCAGTTTTAACATGTCCTGCAAGTTATATGACATAGTGAGATGTCCTGCAGGTTCTGTGGCATAGTGAGATGTCCTGCAGGTTATGTCACATAGTGAGATGTCCTGTAGGTTCTGTGACATAGTGAGAAGTTCTGCAGGTTCTGTGGCATAGTGAGATGTCCTGCAGGTTATGTCACATAGTAGGATATCCTGCAGGTTATGTGACATAGTAAGCTATTTTTCATTAAGAAGGTTTGTGGTCTGCACTCTTGTGGGAGGAGAGGCTAGATTCTGCCCTTCTGAGTTGGGAATTTCTGGTTAAAGGCTTACTGTGCCTGCTTACTTGAATTGTTTCTTTCTGAAACTGGTGCACCTTGTTTGCTGTAGCATAGATTAGATTCAGGCATCCTGAATCTAGTTTTGTTTGTATAATTTGAGCACTAATACAGGCCATCTTTTTTGGAGAAGGTTTCCCTGCACACTAGTGGCAGGAGTGTGCAGTTAGAACTTGTCTGATTGAAGACTGCTGGAACAGAGTTCAGGTTTGAGCTTTTTTACTGGTTAATTGGGTAATTTGTTTAAATCAGTTTGCTCATTCTCTGTTGGTATATAAAAACATTGCACTTTATTCATCTGCTTTTACTGTATTTGTGTTTCTTCCTACTTTATTTTGCTTTTGCTGCTTGTTGCATTTATTCTGCTGCATTTATTACTGCTTGTTAGTAGCCTGATTAAATTGTAACTGTTATTCTAAGCCTTTGGTTGAAGCACTTGGGCTTCAGACCAGTTGTTTTACATTAAGAAGGTTTGTGGTCTGCACTGTTGTGGCAGGACAGGTAGCTTACATCCTTCTAAGTAGGGAGTTGCTGATTGAAGGCTTAGTGTCTGCTATTCTAAAAGTGTATTAGTTCTGGTTTAAGCACGTGGGTTTCGGGACAGTTATGTTACATTACGAAGGTGTGGGCTGCACTCGAGGGAGGAGAGGGTAGATTCTGCTCTTCTGAGCTGGGAGTTTCTGGTTAAAGGCTTATTTTGCCTGCTTATTTGAACTGTTTCTTTCTGAAACTAGTACGCCTTGTTTGCTGTAACATAGACTAAATTCAGACCTGCTGAATCTAGCTTTGTTTGTATAATTTGAGCACTAATCCAGACCATCTTTTTTTGGAGAAGGTTACCCTGCACCCTAGTGGCAGGAGTGTGTGGTTAGGGCTGATCGAAGACTGCTGGAACGGGGCTCCATTTTTAGCTTTTTATTGGTTAATTGGTTTAAATCAGTTTGCTCATTTGCTACTGTTATATTAAAAAAATATATATACTTTATGCATCACTGCTTAGCTAGGGTTAAACTATTCCCAGTGCCATAAAGTCTGCTCTTCAAATTTTCCCTTAGAACTAGCCAGTTTTTTAGTTTTAGCACTAAAATCTATTTCTTTAAGCTCAGCACTTGTTCAGAACTCGTTGTTAGTACTAAATAAGCTGCAAATTACTACAGCACTCAACTTTCCTCACTTGTCTAGAGGAAAACAGCTTTTAGTACTTAATAAATAAGCACTTATCTAGGCATGTCTAAGGGTCAGCTCCTGGTGTTTTCTCCTGTCTACCTGATGAATCTGGGCAATGCAGCAATTGCCTCATGTACACAGACAATCCTCTCCTCCTACCACCCAACACTATAACCCATGAGAGATGCACTTATATAGCTAAACTGGAACCAAAGCTCTGTTCACCCAAGAGTGAACTAGACAGTCAAGAGGAGAAGGTGAACACTTGCACCACACCACACTCATCACATAGTCCCTCAAAACCTACACCACCAAAACACACACAAACACAAAACACACACCTTCATTCATAGAGGCTCTCAATAAAAATTTGCTCAAGCAACAGAGACCTCCAAAGCAGAAACGCAAGCAACCTCCACCCCCCCAACACAACCCAAATGACACATAACTCACAAACTCAGTGTGCCACTCAACCACAGCCCATAAGGCATAACAACGTACCCAACACTCTAGTCATAGGTGACTCTATAGTCAGGCACACTGATGTTCCACTCACCAGGCTAAACAAGGAGAAAGTTACTGTCAGCTGCTGGTCGGGTGCCAGGATCCACCACATAATGCACACACTCAGGTCACTCCACAACAAGTACAAATATGACTTTGTCATTGTCCATGTTAGTGTGAATGACCTGAGATGTACCTCCCTGGACTACATGAAAAGAGACATGGAGGAGCTCTCCCATCTTATAGTCCAGGCAGGTATGACCCTAGCCCTGAGTAGCATCCTGCCATCACCCAGAATGATACCACAGTACAAGGACAAAATGATTGACTTCAACAATTGGCTAAGCTTCTAGTGTCATTCTAAGGGGATCCAGTACCTGTCTGCCTGCGATTACATGATCAACAGACCACCATGCTTTGCCAGAGATGGTCTGCACCTATCACCCTGGGGATTCTGGAAACTGGCTAAAACTCTTGCCACCCCATAGTGTCTTTTTTAGGCAAGGTTCAAATGACAAATTCACCACTGTAACAGGTACAAGCAAGCAAAATCTGAGGGTAATGCTACTCAGTGCTAGAAGTCTAAACCTCAAAATGCATTCACCCAAGGCACTCCTTAAAATGGAGAACATCGACATCTGTGCAGTGACAGAGACCTGGTTCAAGGCTCCAGAGAGCACCCCTGCATTACTAGGCTATAATTCATACCACACCTTTCAGCCACCTAACCTGGACCGAAACGCTAAAGGTGGAGGCGTGTCCATATTCATTAAGGCTATCCACATCTCCAGGCTAGTTGCTCAGCATAATGCATCCGACATTATCCAAATGCAACTAACTCTGGACAAGACCGCAATCCAAATTGTAACTTGCTACAGATCTCCCACCATGCCCCAGGATTCCCACTCCTCATTTATTGATATACTGGAAAATATTAGGGTACAACCCAACACCCTAATAAAGGGTGATTTCAACTACCCCACCATTAACTGGGAAAACTACTCATGTACCAACTCTTTTGCTCAACGTTTTCTGGAATTCATAAATTCCAATGCCTTGGATCAGCTTATCCGCATCCCCACCAGGGGCAACAATATCCTAGACCTGGTCATTACCAACATGGGCAACTGGTGTTCCACATCAGAAGTCAATTCCTCATTGGTCAGATCCGACCACAAACTAATCACCCTAGACATCCACATCCCGCCCCCCACCCCCATTAGGGAGACCACCGTAAAAAAATTCTCCAAAGCCAACTTCATGCTTCTTAAGACAGAAGTGGCAAACATCACAACACCCATGCAGATGGACAATAGAGGTACGACTGCTGAATCCTACAGAAATGCACTTTATAAGCACTTACACGAGTAACAGAACCAAGATGCTATCCGCCAAAAAAAGGAAGCCAATCTGGCGGTCCCCTGCCATAAACAAACTCTACAACAGAAGAAAAAAACTGTTGCAAAAAAGAGTAAAATCCCATGACTGGGGAACTCCCTCGTCAGCCTCAGTAAGAAGCTGAGATCCCTCATAAAATCCTCCAAAGCTAGTTATGAAAACAAAATTGCCACTGATTCTAAAGACAACCACAAAGCATTCTATAGCTATGTCAAGAATCTCAATGGCAACACTGACATCTGCTCTGAGTTATAGCACAATGGCACTAAATATACAGAACCAACTGATATTGCCAACATCCTGGCAGATAGGTTCAGTGCTAACTTTACCCCCCTCTCACCCCCTAAAGGGCCCATCTCTATACCAGAAGAATGCAAAGTTCCTATAATCAGGGCTGCACAAGTAAAAACCACACTCTCCAAAGACAAGAACACAGCATCCATGGGACCTGACAACATCCCAGACTGCATTCTACATGAACTGCAGAATGAACTGGCACCCCACCTAAGCACCATGTTCAATCATAGCCTCACCTCTGGCTTTGTGCCCACTGAATGGCGCACAGCGATGGTTATCCCACTCCACAAAGGGGGAGCCACCACAGACCCCGGGAACTACTGCCCCATTAGCCTAATGAGCCTAGTCTGCAAGACCATGGAATGTATCATCATGGAACTTATAAACAAAGACATTGGTAATCTCCAAACTCTGGACCCCACCCAGTTCAGGTTTGTAAAAGGCAGATCATGTCTCCTAAACCTGATAGACTTCTTTGAAGCAGTCACCAAAGCCATAGACGAGGGTAAGGTGGTTCACACAGCCTATCTAGATCTCACCAAGGCTTTTGACACTATCCCCCACTCTGGAATTATAGATACACTCACTAAACTAGGTATAAATCCCTATGTCACAAGATAGGTTGACAACTGGCTTACTGACAGAACCCACACTATGAAAGTAGCAGACTCCAAATCCGACTTGAGGCCAGTGACAAGTGGAGTACCATATGGTTCAGTCCTGGGTCGTCTCCTGTTTGATATCTACTTTTCTGAAGTACAGGCTAACACAGAAGGTCTTTGGCTAACGAAGTTCACAGATGACTGCAAACTAGGAGCCATCATTGAAACTCCTAATGATGTGAACATCCTACAAATGGGCCTCACTGAGACAGATGCCTGGTGTCAAAGTCATGGCCTCAAGCTCAATGCCAAAAAGTGCATTGTCATCCCATTTGGTAAAATCTCTGTACCCATGAGCTACCACATAAGTGGTTATCTACTTAACACCGAAAGTGTCATAAGGGACTTTGGGGCACAGGTGGACAGTAGTCTCTCCTTTAATAATCACATCACCACAGTAGTCAGGAAATCCTTCTAGATGGCACACCTCATCACAAAAGGTTTCTCATCCAGGAAAAAAAAGGTCATTGTTCCCCTCTACTCATCACTCATTAGACCCATTATAGAGTACAACACCCCTTTTGGTATGTAGCCCACAAGACATCTACAACAACTGGAAAGGCCTTTGAAATACCTCACAAAGAGGATTACTGGCCTCAAACAGATGCCCTACGTAGACCGCCTCAAAAAAAACTCCAGCTTTACTCCATCGCATATCGCCTACTCAAGAGGTGATCTCTGCCTAACATACAAAGCTATGTCAAACCCAGAGATGTTGGACATGCTCCACTTAAAGAAATCCCAATCTCTCCGAGCTATACACTCTAGGGACCTAAACCTTGTCACCACAATAAACAGAACATGCTGGAGGAATAGATTCCTGTCCCAGAGACTTCCCATACTCTTGAACAAACTACCTATCTATATCAAACAAAGCTCCTCATTAGCACTCCGAGAAAAATCTTGATGACTGGATGGGAAATAGGAAATTCACCCCAGGGATCATCTCTGTGGCTCTGCTCGACAGAGGCACAGGAAAATAATTTTCTTGGGTGGCGAAAGCCAGTGTACCTTTTTGGCTAGGCTTAAGGCCCTAGGGCCAATAGCCTAGTACCTACCTATGAACCTATGTCCTGCAGGTTATGTGACATAGTGAGTATTAACACCATTATGTCACCTTCCTTATCTTCAGCCACATGATCAAGGAACAAGCCCTCTGTAAGAAAGACCAATATCAGGGTTGAGGTCCACAACTGTCCCAATGTTGTCCGGGGTAATTTTGCTCCTCTCCCTCCTAGCTCTGGACACAACTTGGGTCATGGACCTCCTCATTTGAAGGTTCAGCACTATGTCAGACACTTCCTGTGAGGCCTTTTGAACAACTTTACTGGTGGTGTTCAAAGCCTGTGTACTCCATCTTTGTACACAGTCCATCACATCTGCACATGCTACATTAGTAAGCTAAGTTATGTGATGATTTGCTGTCAACCATATCAGTTCCTGTCCTCCTACCACTGATACTGTGGTCACTCTGCCCCTACATTTACATTTGTTTTTCTAAATGCAGTCCTGGGAATTTTTATCATTAGTTTTCTGCTCCCTATTACATATATATCCCTCTATGCATAACCAGTCAGTACTCTTCTGTGATGGGCTGTAGGAATGCACATGGCCTTTTCTGTCTGGGTTACCAGGTCATAGTCTGTGGAAGTTCCTTCCTTGGGATTTAATACATCTATTGTTTATATACCTGAGGGCATTATCTATGCTGGTTGTTCTTTATGCAGAGCACATCCTGCCTGGTTTATGTTTCCTCCTGCCAAACATCATGTAATTTTTCTAATTCTTTGTTCTTCCTTTGTGTTGACAGCTGTGTACATGCTTCTGGGGTTACTTTGCTCTCTGTGGATAATACGCTTTTCACAACTGTAGTTGACTAAAACTGCTTTCCTGTTCAGCGTTTGCATTGCTGTTAGCAACATCAGAATGTAGCACCCTCCTTTCTCCCCTGAGAGGATGGATGTTTCTGGAGAGTAAACCTTCCTGCTATGTAGTTCACACTTAGTAAAAAACAGATCACAGAGATGATGGAAAGTGTCCTGATCGATTACAGTTGTGATCAGTCACTCATTCAATCAAGCTTAAAATGCATGCACTATGGAATATCTGGCATATGTCTGGCTTTGGCCTTGTGTCCAGTCTATCCATTTAAAGCTGGCATCTCCCAGATGTATAAGCTTCTAGTTAATAATGTCAGAGGTGAACTTTGGTTAGTAGACCTTTGGCAGGGGAACTGAGAGAAAGTTACGGATATAAACTGAACTTTGATTAGCAGACCTTTGACAGGGGAACTGAGAGAAAGTTAAGGATATAGACTGCTGCAATAAAATGTTGAAACTGAATATCTAGGATCATGCATGGAGTACCATCCCTAGTTCTCAGACCAAGGCAGGCTCATCTGAAAAGGTGATAAATAAAATGCATTCCTTATGGGAAAAGTCTGGCAGTTAACAGAGAACTAAAGCTCTGAGCTATTAACGAATTGCTTTTTGTGCCCAAGGTTCAATTGCGGATTCCTTCCACCTCTGTCTACATACTGAGTGACTGGGCAAATCACTTAATTAGACAGTGCTCCTGGGTCACCTCTGAAAAGGGACAATTTGTCAAGTGGACTTACCTAGTCAACAAATAGGTAAACTAAAACAATAGGTACTGGGTGTGCATTTAATTAGGGTTGGTTGCTACAAAATGACAAAAAAGGATTTGGTGGATGAGACTCTGCAAAGAAGTGTATTCAGGATCTGGTGAGTTACAGTGCTAATGTTTTTATTAAAGATAATATATGAAGTGAAATATAATTCATAATTGGGCTGTTAAAACCATTTCCAACTTGTGAAAGCCTCCTTTATTCAAATAAATAGCCAGCAATATTGTTAAACACTAAATTAGTTTGCCTCTTGAATGGTGTGACAGACAGGAATTCAGGGTCTCCAAGTCCCAATACATATATCACTTAGCTCAAAACAAACTATTGTCCTCAGTTAATTACAATTTCATTGATGTTTACAAGAGACAATCAAGTTATGCTGTGATAAGAGCTCTGCTATTTCTGAAAGCAGCTAGCATAGGAGGTGTGAATTGTGTCTATTAAGACAGTTAACATATTACAGGCAAAAATCTATATAAATAACTTTGATCCAACAGCTTGTACTAATGTTCTGTTTGTAAACCACATTCACTTATTTTAACTCCAGTACAAAGTACAAGAGACAATTGACACTTATTTTCTGTTAAACTATTTACTTATTCTGCAACAGAAAGGTGTCACAAATTCTCAGGTTTTCAACAAAATGCACTCGTTTCTGGTTTTAAGCAAAAACTCTGTGATTTCCTGAGGGTGTCTTGGCAGCACAGTTCTGGGAGGAATATTAATGTAGCTCCTTTGACTGGTATCAGGGAAGTGATGTACACAACATTATACAGCAAAAGACCATTATGTCCTAAGAGATAAATAAATTCAACCTGCACTTTGAAATAGTTTTAGTGTCCCTTGTAATATCTTAAGTTTCATACCTTGCACATTTCTGCAAAATTCAAAGAGAAACAATTGTTTTAGCTCTGCTTTATAAAGTAACTTGCACAGGATCATATGATCGTAGGAAGCTACTAGGCTAATGGACCTAGGTCCCTTACAAGTCTAGCCAAATTTTTATCCTTATTTCCACAATCAGCACCTATTGTCCTGTCCAAGAGAGACACAGGTGGAACCCCCGGGGGTGAATTTACGGTCATCCATCCAATCATCCAGATTGCATTTGAAGAGGGCAAAAGAAGTGCTTTGTTTGACATGAAGTGGGAGTCTGTTCCAAAGGTGTGATAACCTCTGGGAGACAAATCTGTCCCTCCAGCAGGTTTTATTAATGTCGCATACCAGGTTAAGGCCTTTAGAGTAAGTAACCCATGTACCATTTGACTTATGGATATGCAACATTTCCAATAAAGCAGGGTCAGAGATTGCCTTGTAGGTAAGGCAGAGATCACCTCTGAGTAGTGTGTATGAAATAGAATAAAGTGACAGCAATTTCAGATGATCCCCATAGGACAGATGCTGAAGACTTTGAATTTTCCTTGTGAGGAACCTTTGTGGTTTCTCTAATTGCTGCAGGTGCTTGGAAAGGTACAATTGGTGTTCTACTCAATTATTGGCCTGATGAGGAAACAGTACAGGGAGGTTATAACTTTTTTTTTTCTGGAAGGAATGTGCTTATTTATGAGATGAGCAATATAGAATGCCCCTCTTTTTTTATTTTTTTATTTAACATTTGTTGACCAGGAAAGTCCGACTAGGTTTCACAGAGCCTGTTTTCAGTGGAGGCCCAGGGAGAAATGCTCCAGATGCATGTCTTTGGAATGTGGGAGGAAACCGGAGTACCCGGAGGAAACCCACACGAACACAGGGAGAACATGCAAACTCCACACAGAAGGCACCCCTGCCAAGAATCGAACCAGAGGACCTCTTGCTGTGAGGCGACAACGTTAACCTCTGCACCACTGTGCCGCCTTCTTACCACTATGGAGACATGGCGGTCAAAAGTAAGGTTGCTGTCAACCTGTGTGCCCAGGTCTCTCACCACTGAGTGCATGCTTAAGGTGTTGCTTTGATGTGGTAGTTAGCAATAGCATCACTTTTACTGAAAGGAATGATAATACATTTTTTTGCATTGAATTTAAGGCCATGACTTTGGCACCAATCATTTGTTTGTGTAAGACTCTCTTCTAGGTTGTTGACATCATTTGGAGAGTCTATGACCGCTCCCAGTTTGCAGTCATCAGCAAACTTTGTCAACTACAGACCTTTAGTTTTTGCTTGTACTTTAGAGAAATAGATTCCAAACAGTAGAGGTACCAAGACTGATCCCTGTGGAACACCACTGGTTACAGGTCTGCTGTTGGAGGTGGATTCTCCTATTTTGACTATATAAGTTCTATCAGTGAGCCAGTTAGTGACCCATCTAGCGATATAAGGGTTGATGCCAAGTTGGGTGAGTTTGTCAATGATGCCTGAGTGGGTGATGGTGTTAAATGCCTTGGCTAAGTCCATGTAGGCTGTATGCATAGATTTCCTTTCATCCAGGGCCTTGGTGACCGTCTTGAAGAAGTCCACCAGGTTTAACAGGCATGATCTCTCTTTGACAAATCCAAACTGAGTAGGGTCAAGTGTTTGGCAATTACATGCATCTTTGTTGATAAGGTCCATGATGATTCACTCCATGGCCTTGCAGATAAGGCTAGTCAGGCTAATAGATCTATATTTCCCAGGGACAGTGGAAGCACCACCTTTGTGCAAGGGAATAATGATGGCTGTTTTCCATTCAGCTGGTATGAAGCCGCTACTTAGACTATGACTGAAAAGAGTACCCAATGGTATTGCTAATTCATGTTGGAGCCCATGTAGGTCACTGCCTGGGATGTTATCAGGTCTCATAGATTCTGTGTTTTTGGCCTTAGAGAGGACATTTAATTGAAAAGAGTACCCAATGGTGTTGCTAATTCATGTTGGAGCCCATGTAGGTCACAGTCTGGGATGTTATCAGGTCTCATAGATGCTGTGTTTTTGGCCTTAGAGAGGACATTTACAACCTGCTTTTTAGAGATACAATGTAGGGGACAGGTGGTAGGGATGTCATTGGGTACGTGTGGTGGGGACAGGGGAGTGAAGTTTTCACAGAAACTGTCAGCCAACAGGTTAGCTATGTCCACAGGCACAGTATATGTGCTATCATTAACTACCAGTTCAGCACAAATCTGGGCCTTTCCTTTTAGGTTACAGATGTAACTAAAGAATGGCTTGTGGCTGTCCTTTGTTGAGGAAGCTAATTTGGACTTGTAGTTAGCTTTGGAGGACTTTACAAGAAGTCTTATTTGCTTCTTTAAGCTGAGGAGGGAGTGTTTCCAGTTTAGGAGGGCTCGGTATATCTTACTCTTAGACATCAATTTCTTCCTCTTTTTGTAAAGCCTGTTAATGTTTGTCAACCAGGAAGGTTTGCTCTTCCTTGACGAGCTTGTTTTGGTCCTATCAGGTACAGCCAAGTCAATGCAGGTATATATAGGTGTTCGTATAAAGCACTGGTGTAGAGCTCAGCATAGTTGCCAGTTCCAGCTGAGGGAGGAGGTGCAGTGAAGCTATTTATACCATCCTGTAAGAGGTTATAATCTGCTTTGGAGACTTTTTTACTATAGTTGGTCTCATAGGAGGAGTCAGGTGTGATAGCTACTTCAAATGAGACCAATTTGGGGTCAGATCCCACCAGGGAGAACCTCACAGTGGGGAGTGGGGGTGCTACAGTGGTCTGCCATATTGGTAATCACCAGATCCAGGATGTTGGTACCCCTTGTGGGGTTGTCAACCAGCTGGTCCAGGGCATTGGAGTTAATGAAGTCAAGGAACCTTTGGGCAAGTGAGTTTGAGCAGGAGTAATTTACCCAGTCAGTGGAAGGGTAGTTAAAGTCACCCAAAACCATGGTGTTCAGATGTATCTTGATAGACTCAAGTAGATCCAAATAGGCAGACTGGGTATCCTGATTCATGGTGGGGTCCTGTAGCTGGCAATGACTTGAATAGGTGTCCTACCAACAGTTAATTGCACCTGAAGTGTCTCCAGGGAATCATACTGTTTCACCAATCTGGAGATGTATTCACATTTAATGAATATTGATACACCACCTCCTTTAGTTTTCATGCCTTCAGTTTGAGGTCTGAATGTGTGGAAGGAGATGTAACCTGGTACGACTGGGGTGCTCTCCACCGTCTTGAACAAGGTCTATGTGACTGCACAAATGTCTGCATCTTGCAAGGTGAGGATAGCTTCCAGTGAGCACAGTTTCATGTTGAGACTCCTAGCATTTAGCAGCATAACCTTGAGGTTGTTTTTAGATGGAGTTTTTACATTGGGAATTTTGTCCTTGTGACACTGCTTAAAAAAGGCACTATGGGAGTGGCAAGAGCCTTAGCCAGTGGCCAAAATCCCAGGGGTGACAGATGAAGACCATCTCTGGTAAAGCATTGAGGTCTGTTGATCATGTCATCCCAGGCTGACAGATAGTGGATCCCCTTAGAATGACACCAGAAACTAAGCCAATTATTGAAATCAATCATTTTCTGTTTGTATTGAGCCATCACCCTAGGTGAAGGTAAAATGCTGCTTAAGGCTAGGGACATACCGGCCTGAAAAACATAGTCCAAGAGCTCAGTCATGTCTCTGTTCATATAGTCCAGAGAGGTATGTCTCAAATCATTCACAACAACATGGACTATGACAGAGTCATAACAGTACCTGTTGTTGAGGGACTTGAGTACATGTGTAATATGGTGGATCCTAGCACCTGACAGACAGCTGACCATGACCTTTGCCTTATCCAGCCTGGTGAGAGGGACATCAATGTGTCTCACTATGGAATCACCTATGACTAATATGTTTGATTTTGTGTTTTGCTTTAAGAGTTTGACCAGTGAGACACTGGTGCATGAGCTGATATGTGTAATATGTTTTGCAGAGGAAGTACTATGTGTAGCGTGCATGTATCCTCTACTTATTCAGTACACAGCAAAGTGTTTTGTCCAATATGGACAGCATCTATTGCTAGTTCCAAGGCACACAGAAATAAAGCCCTACTTATGGCCCAGATGACCCAGAATCAAGTAGTAACCCAGGCACAGGATGAGTTCATGGGGGTTAGCAGCTAGAGCTGGATTGTCCTCTCTATGAAGGTAGTCTCTGCAAAGAGCTAGAGCTGGATCATCCATCAATGGAAGTAGTCTCTACACAGAGTTAGAGCTGTATCATCCATTTAAGGAGGTAGTCTCTGCACAGAGCTAGAGCTGGATCATCCATCTATGGAGGTAGTCCCTACACAAAGTTAGAGCTGGATTATCCATCGATGGAGGTAGTTCCTACAGAGAACTACAGCTGAATTGTACATCTATGGAGGTAGTCTCTGCACAGAGATAGGGCTGGATTGTCTATTTATGGATCTAGTCTATGCAAAGAGCTAGAGCTGGATCATCCTTCTATGGAGGTAGTCCCTACAGAGAGCTAGAGCTGAATTGTCCATCTACGGAGGTAGCCAATACAGGGAGTGAGAGCTGGATCATCCATCTATGGAGGTAATCTCTGCAGAGAGTTAGAGCTGGATCATCCACTTATGGAGGTAGTCTCTGGAGAGAACTAGAGCTGGATCATCCACCTATGGATGTAGTCCCTACACAAAGTTAGAGCTGGATCATCCATCTATGGAGGCAGTCCCTAAACAGAGCTACAGCTGGATTATCCATCTATGAAGGTAGTCTCTGCAGAGAACTAGAACTGGATCATCAATCTATGGAGGTGGTCTCTGCAGAGTTAGAGCTGGGTCATCCATCTATGGAGGTAGCCCCTACAGAGAATTAGAAATGAATTGCCATCCATGTATGTAATCTCCACAAAGTTGACACCAGTCGAGGGGTAGGGTAAATGTTGGCTAGTGGTAGCAGCTTCCTTACACTTTAGTTATGTTGTTAGTTGTTTTAATTTATTTATTAAATTATTTCCATTTGTTAACCTGGGAGGGCAGCTGGGCTAAAACCCCTTTTCAGTGGAAGCCTGGGGAGAAAAGTTCAGTATATCGACCTCTATGCCCCAAGAAACCCATAGCTCTTACCTAGACCTACTAGAGACATTCACCATTCAACCAAATACCTTATTCATTGGGGACTTTAATTACCCCTCTATTGACTGGAATTCCTATACGGCCTCACATTTGCAGACACAGAGGTTCTTTGACTTTGTAAACACAAACCCCCAAGACCAGATAGTGCATACACCCACTAAAGATTCAAACATATTGGACCTGCTACTCACAAATATGTGAGAACATTGCACCTCCATCCTCCCACCAAGTGTCATGTCCTCCCTGGTAAGGTCAGATCACAAAGTTGTCTCTTTTCTAATTAAAATCAATTTTGAACCCCCAGTTAACCCTGTAACAGTTAGGAAATACTCCAAAGCAAACTACCTTTTATTCAGCAATACTTTGTCAAATTCTATGTCTGTCCAACCCAAAAAACATAGCAACCTGTGCAGAATTATTCACAGAAACTCTGTACAGCCATGTCAATGGCTGCATAGAGGCTTCTGTACCTCCCAGATGTAAGCACAAAACTAGCTCTGAATACAAACCACCCTGTTGGAATACTAAATTAATAGATCTTACAACAAAAAAGAGAAAGTTATAACTATAAATAGGAAGTGTAACACCAAAAAAAAAAAAAAAACAGTTCTCTTGTCAACTTAACAGACAACTAAGAGGTCTAATTAAGTCCAAAGAAGCAAATTTTGAGTTCATAAGAGCTTCCCAGGCCAAAGACAACCATAAGGTCTTCGTCAGCTTTGTCAGAATCTGCTGGCTGACAAATTCAGCTGAAAATATGCCCAACTCCTGTCAGCCATCTCCTCAGGAAATAACTTCAGACATATCACTTGCATCTACAATAGGAAGCAGGCCTTGGATGTGCTCCCTAAGGCCAAGAACACATTCTCTATGAGCCCTGATAATATCCCAGGATGCCTCCTGAATGGCCTGAAACATGACCTGTCAGGGCCACGAGAGTCACTATTCAACTATAGTCTCAAAACAGGCTTTGCGACATGGGAATGGAGAACTGCAATGTTCATCCCTGTACATAAGGGTGAACCATCAATGGATCCTGAGAACTACAGATCCATTTGTCTGACTACACTTATATGCAAAGCCATGGAATGAATCATCATAGAAATGATGAACAAAGACATAGGGAACCTTCAGATTCTAGACTCAACCCAGTTTGGTTTGGTCAAGGCAGGTCATGCCTACTAAACCTGGTGGACTTCTTTGAGAAGGTCACAAAGACAATGAATGAGGTTAAAATGGTGCACACTCCCTACCTTGACCTGGCAAAAACATTTGATGCAGTGCCTCACTCAGGCATTGTAAACAAACTTATGGAATTAGGCATTAACCCTATATAATACATTGACTAGCCAGCTGGCTCACAGATAGGACTCAGGAAGTTAGGACTGGGGAGACCATCACCATCAAGAGGCTGGTCACAAGCTGAGTCCCTCACAGCTCTGTGCTGGGCCTGCTCCTCTTTGGCATCTACTTCTCTGAAATCAAGGCTAATTTCAAAGGCCTCTTGCTGACCAACTTTGCAGATGAATGCAAACTTGGAGCAGTCATAAAATCCCCTAAGACACTAACATCCTGCAAGAAGGTCTAACAGACAAATGACTGGTTCCAAAGCCATGGCTTAAAACTCAGTGCCAAGAATTACATAATAGTACCCTTTGGGAAGTCAGCATTCTGGGAAACTACATCATTAATAAAATACCCCTAAGAGTAGCTGCAGTAGTCAGGGATTTGAGAACACATATAGATAGTAACCTAGCCTTCGGCCAACATGTGTCTAAGATAGTAAGGAAATCATTCTATGTCGCTCATCTTTTAAGTAAATGCATGCCATCTAGGTCCAAGAAAATTATCATGCCACTGTATTTGGCCCTCAGCAGACCCATTATTAAGTATAATGCTCAATTTGGTATGTACTTGAATAGGCACATGCAGCAACTGGAATGTCTGCAAAGGTTCCTCACAAAAAGAATACAGGGATTGCTTCAAAGCCATATCTCTGTACTGTGTCTCCTACAGACTACTGAGAGGCGATCTATGCCTGGCATACAAGGCATACTTGCATCCCGTCTGATAGACCTTTTCCATATCTGCAAAATGAGCAACATCAGAACTACTAGATCCAAGGATTTGCACTTTGCTTGTGGCATAAATAGGACATGCTGGAGGGACAGATAAGTCTCTCAGAGAAATTTCATTCTCTGGGATAGGCTCCTCATTCATATAAAGGGGTGACTCAATAGTGAGGCACACTGATGTCCATCTCACTAGGCTGACTAAGGAGAAAGTAACAGTCAGCTGCCTGTCAGTTGTCAGGATCCACCACATAACGCACTCACTCAGGTCCCTCAAAAACAGGTATAAATATGACCCTGTCATTGTACATGTGGGTGTGAATGACCTGAGACGTACCTCCCTGGACTACATGAAAAGAGACATGGAGGAGCTCTTGGATTATGTAGCCCAGGAGGGTATGACTCTAGCCCTGAGCAGCATCCTACCATCACCCAGAATACCACAGTACAAGCAGGAAATGATTGATTTCAACAAAAGTTTCTGGTGTCATTCCAAGGGGATCCAGTATCCGTCTGCCTGGGATGACATGATTGACCGACCTCGATGCTTTGCCAGAGATGGCTTGCATCTGTCACCCCTGGGCTTCCGGATACTGGCCAAGGCTCTTGCCACCCCAATAGTGCCTTTTTAGGTGGTGTTCCAAAGGCCAAATTACCACTATTAACAGCTACAAACAAATGCAATCTGAGAGTCATGCTGCTCAACACTAGAAGTCTAAATCTCAAAATGCACTCACTCGAAGCACTCCTTAAAATGGATAACATTGACATTTGAGCTGTAACAGAGACCTGGTTCAAGGCAGCAGAAAGCACCCCTGCACTACCAGGCTATAACTCATTCCACACCTTTCGGCCCCAGAACTTGGATCAAAGCTCCAAAGGCAGTGATGTTTCCATATTCATAAAGGATGCACACACCTCAAGACTGGTAGCCCAACATAACGCATCTGAGTTACTTCAGGTGCAGCTAACACTGGGTAAGACAGCAATTCAGGTCATAGCCTGCTATAGGTCCCCAACCATGTCCCAAGACTCACAATCCATGTTCCTAAGCACCCTGGAGAATATTAGAGTCCAACCTATCACTCATACTGGGCGACTTCAACTACCCCTCCATTAACTGGGAAAACTACTCATGTACCAATACACTTGCCCAATGCTTTCTGGAATTTATTAATTCCAATGCTCTGGACCAGCTCATTCTTACCCCCACTAGAGGTAGCAACATCCTTGACCTGGTCATTACTAACATGGGTGAATGTTGCTCTACACCAGTAGTTAACTCCTCCCTGGTTAGATCCGACCTCAAAGTAATCACCTTGGAAATCCACATCCCTCCCACTCCCCCACCCCCACAAAGATAACCACCATGAAAAACATTTCCAAAGCTAACTTTGGGCTCCTAAAAACAGAGGTGGCTAACTTCACGGCACCCATGCAAATGAAGAATAGCTGCATTAATGCTGAATCATACACCAGTGCACTGTACGAACACGTACACAAATGTATGGATTTCATCATACCCAATAGAACTAAGATGCTCTCCTCAAAAAAAAGGAAGCCAATCTAGTGGTCCCCTGCCATAAACAAACTCTACAACAGAAGGCAAAAACTGATGTGGAATAAGGCAAAGTCCCAAGACTGGAAAAACTCCCTTATCAGCCTCTAAAGCTAACTATGAAAACAAAATTGCAGCAGATAGTAAAGACAACCACAAGGCCTTCTATTGTTATGTAAAGAATCTCCACGGCAATACCCAGATTTGCTGTGAACTACTGCACAATGGTACCTCCTATACTGAGCCAACAGATATTGCCAATATACTGGCCGACAGATTCAGTGCTAACTTTACACCTCTCTCCCCCCAAAGGGCCAATCACAATACCAGTAGATTGCCAGGCACCCAGTATTACTGCTGCACAGGTTAAAACTGCACTGCCAAGGCCAAGAATACAAATTCTATGGGACTTGACAATATCCCTGGCTGTGTTCTACATGAACTACAGAGTGAACTGGCACCTCACCAGTGTGCCCTGTTCAATCACAGCCTCACCTCAGGCTTTGACCCTACCGAATGGAGCACTGCTACAGTCATCCCTCTCCACAAAGGAGGAGCGACTACAGACCCAGGGAAATATCGCCCAATTAGCCTGACGAGTCTGATATGCAAAGCAATGGAACACATCATCATGGATCTAATAAACAAGGATATAGGGGAATCTCCAAATTCTGGATCCTACACAGTTTGGTTTTCTGAAGGGTAGATCATGCCTGCTCAACTTGGTTGACTTCTTTGAGTCAGTCACCAGAGCTGTAGATGAAGGCAAGGTGATTCATACAGCCTACCTTGATCTGGCCAAGGCCTTTGATACCATTCCCCACTCAGGAATCATAGAAAAACTCACTAAGCTAGGCATCAACCCCTATATCACTAGGTGGGTTGCAAACTGGCTCACAGATAGAACCCACAGTGTGAAAGTAGCTGACTCCAAGTCAGACTGCCAACCAGTCATGAGTGGAGTCCCACAGGGTTCAGTCCTTGGTCCTCTCCTGTTTGGTATCTGCTTCTCTGAAGTCCAGGCCAACACGATGGGACTCTGGCTGACAAAGTCTGCAGACAATTGCAAGTTGGGAGCTATTATTAACTCTCCAAGTGATGTTGACATCCTACAGAAAGGCCTCAATGACACCAACGACTGGTGTCAGAAACATAGCTTTAAGCTCAATACCAAAAAAATGTGTTGTCAACCCCCTTGGGAAAAACCCGGTTCCCTTAAATTACCACATTGATGATAGTCCACTGAACACAGAAGGCATTATAAGAGATCTGGGAACACAGGTTGAAAGCAACCTCTCTTTTGACCACTACGTTGCCACTGTGGTCAGAAAGTACTTCTATGTGGCACATCTCATTCCCTCTACCCTTCATTAGGTGAATCATCGAGTACAATGCCCCATTTGGCACGTACATCACTAGACACCTGCAACAACTGGAGAGGCCACAAAAGTACCTCGCAAAGAGGATCCTATGCCTTAAACACTTGTCCTATATGAACAGACTCAAAAAACTCCAACTATTCTCTGTCTCATATCGCCTACTTAGAGGCAATCTCTGCTTGACTTACAAAGCCATGTCTGACCTAGCTCTGTTAGAAATGTGACATCTAAAGAAATCCCAATCCCTCCGCACCACAGGCACCAGAGACATCAGCCTCATTACCACAATCAACAGAACATGCTGGAGGGACAGGTTCATAATCCAGAGACTGCCCATGCTATGGAATAGACTTCCCATACATTTCAAGCTGAGCACCTCATTGGCCCTCTTCAAGAGAAATCTTGATGAGTGGAGGAGAAATAGAAAATTCACCTTGGGGATCACTCCAGTGGCTCTACTTGACAGAGACACTAGGAACTAAGGTCGGGTGGCATGATGCCAGGGTAATCTTATGGGCTAGGCTTGTAAAGGCTCCAGTGCCATTAGCCTAGTACACACCTATGAGCCTATAAAGAATAGTCATTCCCTAACCTTATTCAAGCATAACCTAGACTAGTGAATGGGAAACTGGAAATTCACCCTGGGTCTGGCACCAATGTATCTGATGAACAGAGGCAGGCAGTAAATCTTGCCCTAACTAACATAGACCCTTTATAATAATGACCAGGGTACAACAACTCATGGGACACATTTGAAGGCTCTAGTGGTCATTAGCCTAGTGTAAATCTATTAACCTATTAACGTCTATACATACAGTGGTAACTTGATATGATAACAAAAAACAAATTACATGGGGAATAATTGTCAAAAACTTTTGCAACAGTTAATACAATAAATCATGTAGATACAGCATTTTATTTTTTGTTGTTGGAAGAAAGATAATGTGTAAAGAGAATAATTAATGAAGTTGGAATGCAAGTTAGCAATAAATAAAATGCAGCAAAGAGATAGAAAGAAGGAGAAGCAAGTGAATGATGTTAAAACTAGGTATAACGAAGTAGAAGAAAATAAGATACTGAAAAAGCAAGAGGTACAATGAAAAATGTTTGAAACAAGGATTGTTGTCTATATAGTTATATTAAATATGAGTGAGACTATGAGAATGCCATTTAGTTATGAGATGCTTGTGACGATTGGGGAGAGATGGGCGAAGGCTGCCAGCCTAGTCAAATAGAATTTGATATATAATTCTGGCATTTGTAAATAAATGTAAAAATACAGGCATGTTTTCTTGAGTGTAAAAGAATACTGTGAAATGTGGAACTGCAAAATATGTGACAACAT
Source organism: Protopterus annectens (assembly GCF_019279795.1). Lineage (NCBI taxonomy): Eukaryota > Metazoa > Chordata > Ceratodontiformes > Protopteridae > Protopterus > Protopterus annectens. Next base: position 1,790,472,381 of record NC_056741.1, on the reverse strand, counting down.
TGCACTCTTTTTGGGTCAATTCCTAGCTCTTTTCAGCCCCCTGTAATAAAGCCCGCTTTAAGACTTTTCGCTTGTATTCAACTCAGCACCGCGCCTCGTGGTGTCCTGCAGAGTTCTACAAGCAGCAGAGAGCAAAAGAGTGACTTTTTCCTGATTTAAGTATTTTTTTCTGGCTTTTTGATTATTTACTGCTTAGCGACTGCATTTTCGCCTGTTTATACAGCTCTGCATTCTATTTAAACTGTTTTGTGTTGATTAACTGTTTTGCACTTTTAAAAAAGTTATTTGTTGCTTAATTTTACCTGTAGGCTAACACACTCAAGTGCACTAGCCGTTTAAAAGCATTTATAGCATTTACTGTCTGTTTTTCCTCTGTTTTCTGCAAAAAAATATCTTGTTTTCCCACCTTACTGAACTAGAATAGTCCAATCTTCAGAGTTTGCTGATCTCTGGGCTTTGGCTTGGTTCCTGTGCTATTCCGTATCCTTATTTGGATAAAGGGAAGCTTCTTTGTTCACCAGTGGGAGTGGGGAGCACTGAGCAGCCTATTTGTCCCTAGAGCAGTGGTTCCAGCCAGAAACTTGTAGTCTATTGGCCATTTTGGGTCAATTCCTAGCTCTTTTCAACCCCCTGCTATAAAGCCCGCTTTAGGCTTTTGCGCGTGATTTAGCGCGGAGTTGCCCATAGAGCACCATCGGGCAGTGCCGGTCAAACAAGGTTAAACTATTTCTGGCCCCGTAAAGTCTGCTCTTCAATTTTTCCCTTAGAACTTCTCTACTTGCAATCTAAACAGTCTATTCTCTATCTCAAAAGCTCAGCACTTGCTCCTAAAGCATTTTTATATAGGTAAAGTACTTATATACTAAACAAAGTACTACATTAGCCTAGAATCCCCTTGAGTACCCATTTCCCTATAGGACCCTTCTGACTCAGTTACACAGCAAACTTTTTCACTTTTTCTAGCATGTCGAAGGGTCAGTTGCTAGCGTCCTCTCCTGTTCAGCTGGTGAATCTGGGCATCTTGAGGCAATGTTACAATTGCCTCATGTACACAGACAACCCACTCCTTCTTCCACAAAACACAAATACATATGAGAGATGCAACTATATAGCCAAACTGGAGGCTGAGCTCTCTCAACTCAGGACTGGCAAGACCAGACAGGAGGAGAAGGAAACCACGCACACCACAAACCCAGTTTCACATAGAACTATCACAACTGCAAAACAAACACATAAACACACAAAGACATACTCGGAGGCACTGATCAAAAATCTACCAAAACTACAGAGGCCTCCAAAGCAGACCCAAGCAACTGCCACCTCAAGACATAAGACATGCAACACATAGTTCTCAAAGTCAGTGTGCTAAACAGTCACAGCCCTTAAGGCCAAACACAATGCCAGACACACTTGTTATAGGTGACTCCATAGTCAGACACACTGACGTCCCACTCACCAGACTGAACAAGGAAAAGATCACAGTAAGCTGCCTGTCGGGCGCTAGAATCCGCCACATAACACAAGCACTCAGGTCACTCCACAGCAAGTACAAGTATGACTCAGTCATTGTCCATGCTGGTGTGAACGACCTGAGATGTACCTCCCTGGACTACATGAAAAGAGACTTAGAGGAGCTCTCAGATTATGTAGCCCAGGCCGGTATGACCCTGACCCTGAGCAGTATCCTACCCTCACCAAGAATGATGCCACAATACAGAGACAAAATGATCAGCTTTAATAATTGGCTTAATTACTGGTGTCATTCTAAGGAGATCCAATGTCTGTCTGCCTGGGATGACATGCTTGACAAGCCACACTGCCTCAGGGGCGGCTTGCACCTGTCACCCTGGGCTTCGGATATTGGCAAAGGCTCTTGCCACCCCATAGTGCCTTTTTAGGCAAGGCTCAAATGATAAACCTACCGCCCTAGAAAACAAAATGGAAAAAACTAAGGGTAATACTGCTCAATGCCAGAAGTCTAAACCTCAAGATGCACACCCTCGAAGCCCTCCTCAGTATGGAGAACATCGATGTCTGTGCTGTGACTGAAACCTGGTTCAAGACTCCTGAGAGCACCCCAGCACTATCATGTTATACCTCATATCATGCGTTCTGGCCCCAAAATCCGGACCAAACCACAAAAGGAGGGGGAGTATCCATATTCATAAAGGATACCCACACCTCCAGGTTAGCGGCAACGCACGAAGCATCGGAGACCATCCAAGTGCAATTAACCATAGGTAAAACTGCCCTACAGTTTGTAGCATGCTACATACCACCCTCTCAAACTCAGGAAACACACACAGCTTTCCTGAAGACACTGGAGAGTATGAATGTCTCTCCAAACACCATCATATTGGGTGACTTCAACTACCCAAACATAGACTGGGAACATTACTCAAGCCCCAACACCCTAGCCCAAAGGTTCCTGGAGTTCATAAACTCAAATGCTATGGAACAACTAGTCACCATTCCCACAAGAGGAGAAAATATACTAGACCTGATCATCACAAACATGGGGACAAAATGCTCCACAGTATATCGCATTGGTGAGATCAGACCATAAATTAATCTCACTGGAGATCCACATCCGCCCCAACCCCAGCAAAAGACCACAGTGAAGAACTTCTCAAAAGCAAACTTCACACTTCTTAAGACTGGAGTGGTATCCTTCAAGGCCCCGAGCCAGTGGAAACCACAACCCACTGATGAAACCCTTACAAATGCCATCTACGAGCACCTCCAGGAATGTATGGATCAAGCAATCCCTAATAAAATCAAGACCCTTTCCACCAAAGGCAGGCCGGTCTGGTGGACCCCAGCCATAAACAAACTCTACAACAAGAGTAGAAAGCTACTACATGACAGAGCAAAATCCCTAAAGGGAAGGCATCTCTGATCAATACTAGCAAAAAACTACGATCACTCATAAAATCATCCAAGGCCAACTTTGAGAGAAAAATCGCTAAAGACACAAAAGACAATCATAAGGCCTTCTTTAGCTATGTTAGAAACCTAGGTGGAAACTCCCAGATATGCTCAGAATTAGTCCAAAATGATACAAAATCACTAAACCCACAGACATTGCCAACATACTGGCAGACAGGTTCAGTGCAAATTTCTCCCCTCCCTCCCCCAAAAAATATCTATCCCACCACAGTCTAGCCTCCCAAACATCTCAGATGCCCAGGTGAGAACTGCTCTCTCTAAAGCAAAAAACACAGCATCAATGGGACCGGACGGTGTCCCTGGCTGTGTGCTACACGAACTCAATGAGGAACTAAACCCACACATAAGGCTGCTGTTTGATCTTAGTCTTACTACAGGATACGTACCCAAAGAATGGTGTATGGCAACTGTGGTCCCACTCCACAAAGGTGGTGCTTCTACGGACCCTGGAAATTACCGCCCCATAAGCTTGACGAGCCTTGTCTGCAAAGCTATGGAGAGGATCATAATGGAACTCATAAATAAAGACATTGGGGACCTACAGACACTGGATCCTACCCAATTTGGTTTTGTCAAGGGCAGATCCTGCCTCTTGAACTTGGTCGACTTTTTCGAAACAGTCACTAAGGCCATTGATGAGGGTAAGGCATTTTACACAGCCTACGTTGACCTAGCAAAAGCGTTCGACACAATACCCCACTCGGGCATCATAGAAAAGCTCACCAGCTTAGATGTAAACCCATATGTCACAAGATGGGTTGCAAACTGGCTCAAGGACAGAACCCACAGGGTTAGAGTTGCTGGTGCCATGTCAGACTCTAAGCCGGTCACGAGCGGTGTCCCACAGGGCTCAGTCCTGGGCCCCCTCTTGTTAGGCATTTATTTTTCTGAAGTGCAGGCAAACATAGGGGGATTGTGGCTGACAAAATCTGCAGATGACTGCAAACTGGGCACCATAATTGACACTCCATCAGACACAGACATCCTCCAGAGAGGTCTCATAGAAATGGATAACTGGTGCCAGAGCCATGGCCTTAAGCTAAATGCCAAAAATGTATAGTCATACCCTTTGGGAAAAACAAGGTAACCCTAATTACCACATAGGTGGTAATCCATTAAACACGGAAGAAGTTATCAGGGACCTGGGGACCCAAGTTGACAGTAACCTCTCTTTGACACTCACATTGCCAAAGTGGTTAGGAAGACCTTCTACATTGCCCACCTGATCATGAAGGGATTCACATCCAGATCAGGAGAGGTCATTGTACCCTGTACTCTTCACTTATCAGACCAATGATTGAGTACAATGCCCCATTTGGAATGTACCTTACCCGACACCTGCAGCAGTTGGAAAGACCCCAAAAGTTCCTCACCAAAAGGATAAAGGGGCTCAAGCATATGTCATACGTTGCCCGACTGAAGAAACTCCAGCTCTATTCAGTCGCATACCGTCTGCTCAGAGGTGATCTGTGCCTGACATACAAGGCCATGTCCAACCCGGAATTAATGGACATGCTCCACCTCAAAAAATCCAAATCCACCAGAGCCACGAGAGCAAGACACTTAAACCTCAACACGGATATAAATAGGACGTGCTGGAGGGACAGATTCATCACCCAGAGACTCCCTACACTATGGAACAGAATCCCAGTCCATGTGAGGCAGAGCCCCTCACTGACTCTGTTCAAGAGAAATCTTGAAGAGTGGATGGGAGATCGTAGGTTTATCCTGGGAATCATCTCTGTGTCACTGCTGGACAGAGGCACAGCAAACTAATGGGTATAGTATTCTCATCCTAAGGGGTGGTGAAAGCCACACACACTCTGGCTAGGCTTATAAATGCCCTAGGGCAGATAGCCTAGTATGAACCTATGAACCTATGAACTCTACTGGCTCAGTGAAGCATATTGTGACCCTTTCATGTTAGAATTTGGCTCCAGTGAGTCTGGATGAAGGTTTCATGCCCATTGTTTTAAGGCTAAAGTTTATGATCAGAATTTACATGTGGATGGTGTTTTACTGCTCTGGTTTCTACTAGAGTATACATGTGAAATGTCTTGTATTGTTGTAAGTTTCTGAGCAGGTGTTAGATTGCTAAATAATGCAGTTTGTTTGCCTGGGAAAACCTATGTCAACATGATGTAATTTGGGAGGGACCCGGCAGACATGTTTGTTAGTAATGTTTAAATACTGTTTTCTCACAAGAGACTGGAAGCATTTTGGTCTAGATATCTAGCTCAGCACTCTGCCTAAGCTCACATGTAAGTTTCTAGCACTGTGATTTCTTGTAGGAATAGTTAAAGCTAGTAAATATTAATTAGGCATTTTTCTTTGAAATCAGATCTGCCCTACTGTATTATTTTAAGTTTCTGTGTGATCTCTGATCTCTTTATCTCTGTGGTGTAGTAGTTTTGTCTTGTGTTTTAATTATTTATTATTAAATATTTTAAAAATCTTTACCTGTGGCTGGTTTGTGTAGAAATAAGCTCTAGAGTACATTGCATATTTATAGAGGTTATTGTAATAGGCCACTCTAAAATAAGCCTAGACTGTATAGACACATTACCATTGGATAATAATATTGCACAGTAATAATTGGACACCCTTTTAAGGGCCTTTTAGTAGCTGATATTATTAGCTGGGTGGTTGCAGGGATTATTACTGTATGGTCGGGGTAAAGGGGCACAGCTGGAGAATCTGTGTCAGCCTTTCCCAGAAGTGTCTGTGAAGTTGTATAAATACTTATCTCAAAGTGTGTGTGTGTGTGTGTGTGTGTGTGTGTGTGTGTGTGTGTGTGTGTGTGTGTGTGTGTGTGTGTGTGTGTTGTGTCAGCTACTTTGGCAAGTACACGAAGCACTGCTTGGACAGAAAGGGTACTGGAGGTTTTAGCTTGCCCAGCTAGGCTGAGACCTGGACCCTATAGCTGTGCCAGTGGGGAGTCTTATTGGGGACCTGGTGAGCAAAGGAGCAACCAGCCCCAGACTGACTGTGATATCTGTGTGCACTTAAGGGAAATTGTACTTTACTGTGTGTATTAGTTATCCTTTCCTCTCTTCTATGAGATGACCTGCCTGGTATTAGTGGTGAGGATTCAGGCTCCTTGAATGCTGGGCCAGGGCACGGTTGTCACAAGTGTTTGGCAGTGGTGGGAATCTACTTCACATACTAATTGGCTTGTAATGGTGTGGGTAGAGCGAATTCCTGTAGCTTATGTACAGTGATCTCTAAACGTGTTTTGTACTCTAAAACAGCCACGCAGTTTATACTCGGAGTTCATATCACAATTGTTTTATTTGTTTTGTTAGCTTAGTATTAGTCAGGGTGAGCAGGCAGCATGTCAGCAGAAGAGTATGGAAAGTTGACAAGGAGCCAGCTGGCAGAAATGTGGCAAGCTAGGGGAATGGTGCATGGAAACCTGACTGAAGCAGACCTGATTGCAGCCTTGGTTACAGCTGCATCAGAAAATAGCAGCCTGGAGGACAATCAGACTGACAGTGGAGATACAATATCCTCGGAGAATGGACAGCTCAACCTTTCTGCAGTGGACTTAAAAATCCATCTGAAGCTAAAGAGATTTGAGTTGGAGGCCAGGCATATGGAACTAGAAGCAGCTGAGAAAATGAGGAGTCTACAAGCTGAGGAAAATGAAAGGCATAGGAGGCATGAGAGAGAAATGCTGACACTTCGTCAGAGTCATGGAGGTAATGGGGAAGGGAGTAACCGGACCGGACAAAAGGTCAGTAAATTTCTTCCACAGTTTAAAGAGGGAGATAATTTTGATAGCTTCATTCATATGTTTGAGCGGGTATGTAAACAGTATGAAGTTGACCACGGGCTCTGGGTACAGTTTTTGACCCCCTTACTCCATGGTAAAACTGTAACTTCTTTAGCAAAAAATACATGACACTGACTGTTTTGTTTATACTGCTGTAAAAATACACTTGTTGGAATGTTTTAAGCTAACACCTGAAATATATAGGAAAAAGTTTTGTGAGCATAGACGCAAGGCAGATGAAAATGTATGTGAATATGTTGCTGAACTGAGCACTTATTTTCATAGCTGGGTGAGTGGCTGTCAGGTCACCACTTTTGAAGGGCTGGCAGACTTTGTGGTAAGGGAACAAGCCATTAGCACTTTGCCTGAGGACATGAGGATCTGGTTAGCTGATAGACAGTGTGCTACTTCAGAGAAGTTGGGGAAGAAGGGAGACCTATACCTATCAAGCAGGGCAGCCCTGCACAGGAATGGAATCCCCAGTACTGCTCATGGGACTAAAGGAACTCATGGTGGGCATCACAGACTGCCCCAAAAGAATCCGCCAGTAGCAGGGGAAGCCACTAGCCCAGGTACACATCCAGGAGCTAGGGTTAAATGTTTTGAATGCAACCAGTGGGGCCATGTGGCATACACATGTCCACGGAGGCAAGGTGGGGAACAAAAGGCAAGAGAGCCAGTAAGTGGTAAAGGCAAAATGCCAATAGTTGGTTGTCTTGAGACAACAGGGGTATGGAACTACCATCCTGCAGATGTCCTGAGAGGGAAGGATTTGGATGAGGCAGTATCATGTACTTATGCAGTTAAAAGCAGTCAGGCTAGGAGACAAGCATTTGAGTCTGGTAGCCTGGGGGAGACCCAGACAGACTGCATACTTGCAGCCAGGACTGCTGAGGTGGTTACTTCAGGGAGGGAGCTGCTCTGTAGCAGTGAGACTGAATGTGAGCCATAACTGCTTGTGGGTACTGATGTTCCCTTGGACAGGGTAACTGCAAGGGTAGAGGCAAGTAGTAGTACCCAGGCTGACAGTGAGGCACCACTGTCAGAGGATGCCAGACTTCCTGTGGAAGGGGAGCTGGGAAGGGTTACAAGGAGAGACTAGAGACAGGCTCAGCTCTCAGACCCTACATTGCAAGGCCTGAGGCAGGTAGCTAGGGAGGCACATACAGCAGTTGATAGTGCCTAAAGCTTACTGTCTGGTGCTTCTAACCATAGCTCATGATATTTCCTTTGCAGGCCATATGGGCATAAAACGTACAAAGAGGCATATTATGCAAAACATTTATTGGCCTGGAATTTCCAGAGATGTAACGGTACTGCAGGATCTGTGAGCAGTGCCAAAAGGTAGAGAAGGCAGGAGACAAGGTGAGAGCTTCTTTGATGCCTTTGCCTATGATTGAGGAGCCATTTCAGAGGGTAGCTATAGATATTGCGGGTCCTCTGAGTAACCCAAGTTCCACAGGGAAAAAGTATATCCTAGTGATTGTAGATTATGCTACACAATACCCTGAGGCATTGGCTTTGTCCTCCACTGAGGCAGAGAAGGTGGCAAATGCTTTGCTAGAGATTTTCAGCAGGGTAGGTTTCCCAAAAGAAATACTGTCTGACAGAGGTGCTAATTTTATGTCACACCTGCTGGCTTGTCTGTGGAAGTCCTGTGGGGTGAAGCACATGAAGACCACCCCCTACCATCCCCAGACTAATGGTCTTGTTGAGAAGTTAAACTCTACAATCAAGTCCATGCTACGGGCATTTACAGATCAGTTTAAGAGGGAGTGGGACAAATATCTGCCCCATCTGTTGTTTGCTTATGGAGAGGTTCCCCAGGAATCCACAGGTTTTTCACCCTTTGAGTTGCTGTATGGGCACAGGGTGAGAGGACCTCTAGATTTAATTCGAGGTGAGTGGGAAGGTGAGTGTGAATCTCACAAGGAGTCTGTTGCGGCATATGTCCTGAACCTCAGGACAAGGGTCAGGGAACTCATGGGTCTGGCCCAGGAGAACCTGGCAGAAGACCAACAACAGAAAAAGGTGTGGTATGACAGGAATGCTCGAGCTAGAGAGTATGCTGTAGGGCAGCAGGTGATGGTTCTCATTCCTGTCAGACACAACAAGTTGCAGGCAGCTTGGGAGGGACCCTACAAGGTGGCAAGAAAGGTAAGGAATGTTAACTACATGGCAGAAGTGCTAGGCAGATGGCAGGGCCACAAATTGTACCATGTTAACGTGATGAAACCTTACCATGATAGGGAGGCCCTTGTGCTAAACATTTGCAGTGGATTGCAGGAGGAGTCTAAGAGAGAACTTGTGATTGATCTCCTTAGTGAGGCTTGGGCTGACACCTTGGTGAAAGGAGTAGCAATGTCCCAACAGCTATCTCCTACCCAGGTTCGAGAAATCCGAGCAGTGTTTCAGGAGTTTGGAGGCATGCTCACTGGGAAACCAGGGAGCACCCACCTGGTGCAGCACCAGGTGGATGCAGGACCCCAAAGGCCTATCAGGCAGGTCCCTTATAGGGTGCCTGAGAGAGTCAAACAGACTCTGAGGGAAGAGGTACAGGAGATGTTGGAACTAAGAGTGATTCAAGAGTCCAACAGTCCCTGGGCCTCCCCAGTGGTGTTGGTGCCAAAGAAGGATGGCAGCAATATGTTCTGTGTGGATTACAGGCAATTAAATAGTCACACAGAGTCGGTTGCTTACCCCATGCCTAGAACAGATGAGGCCCGAGAGCCATTGGGTGGGGCTAAGTATATTACAACCATTGATCTTACCAAGGGTTACTGGCAGGTGCCCTTGACTCCCAGTGCTAGAGAGAAGTCAGCCTTTGTGACTCCTTTTGGCTTGTATGAGTTCACAAAGATGCCCTTTGGGATGAAGAATGCCACAGTGACTTTCCAGAGGCTGGTAGATCATATCTTAGCAGGAGCAGGAGGGTTTGCCCTTGCTTACATGGATGGTATTGCTATCTACAGCCATTCCTGGCAAGATCACCTTCAGCATGTCAGGGAGGTGCTAGGCAGACTACAGAGGGCAGGGTTGACCATTAAGCCAAGCAAATGTCAGGTGGGTATGGCAGAGGTCTCCTACCTAGGACATAGAGTGGGGAGTGGTAAGATAAGGCCAGAACCTGCCAAAGTGGAAGCCATTCAGGCATGGTCTGCACCTGTCACCAAAAAGGAGGTGAGAGCATTCTTAGGGACAGCAGGGTACTACAGAAAGTTTGTTCCCAATTATAGTACCATAGCTGCTCCCCTCACAGACCTGAGGAGGGAGAACAGGCCAGATAAGGTAGTGTGGACCCCAGCATGTGAGCAGGCATTTCAGAAGCTTAAGGAAGCTTTGGGAGGAACCCCTGTGGTAGCCAGTCCAGACTACAGCAAAGACTTTGTTGTGCAAGTGGATGCTTCAAACTATGGGGTTGGGGCTGTACTTAGCCAGATTTCTTCAGAGGGAGAAGAGTACCCAGTGGTTTATCTCAGTCATAGGCTCCAACCCAGGGAGGAATGCTATGCAGCAGTAGAAAAGGAATGTCTAGCCATAGTGTGGGCACTACAAAACTTCAGCCTTATCTGTATGGAAGAAAATTCACTGTGATGACAGATCACAACCCTCTAACATGGTTAAACAGAGCCAGTCAGCAAAATGTCAAGTTGCTAAGATGGAGTCTGGGGTTGCAAGCATATATGTCAGTGCAGCACCACAGTGGGAGTAGAAATGCCAATGCAGATGGGCTCCCAAGACAGGGAATGGGGTGAGGTACACCCAGATAGACCTGACACTCTCAAGCGATGTTTCTCAAGGGGCACTTGAAAAACTTGCTTGAGTTCCCCGGGGGGGTGGGGAGAGATGTGACGATTGGGGAGAGATGGGCGAAGGCTGCCAGCCTAGTCATATAGAATATGATATATAGTTCTGGCATTTGCAAATAAATGTAAAAATACAGGCATGCTTTCTTGAGTGTAAATGAATACTGTGAAATGTGGAACTGCAAAATATGTGACAACATTGCACTCTACTGGCCCAGTGAAGCATGTTGTGTCCCTTTTGTGTTAGAATTCAGCTCCAGTGAGCCTGGATGAATGTTTCATGTCCATTGTTTTAAGGCTAAAGTTTATAACCCGAATTTACATGTGGATGGTGTTTTACTGCTCTGGTTTCTGCTAGAGTATACATGTGAATTGTCTTGTATTGTTGTAAGTTTCTGAGCAGGTGTTAGATTGCTAAATAATGCAGTTTGTTTGCCTGGGAAAACCTAAGTGTCAATATGATGTAATGATGTAATTTGGGAGGGACCCGGCAAACATGTTTGTTAGTAATGTTTAAATACTGTTTTCTCACAAGAGACTGGAAGCATTTTGATCTGGATATATAACTCAGCACTCTGCCTAAGCTCACATGTAAGTTTCTAGCACTGTGATTTATTGTAGGAATACTTAAAGCTAGTAAAGATTAATTAGGTATTTTTCTTTGAAATCAGACCTGTCCTACTGTATTATTTTAAGTTTCTGTGTGATCTCTGAACTCTTAGATATCTCTGTGGTGTAGTAGTTTTGTTTTGTGTTTTAATTATTTATTATTAAATATTTTAAAAACCTTTACCCGTGGCTGGTTTGTGTAGAGATAAGCTCTGCAGTACATTGCATATTGTAATAGGCCACTTTAAAATAAGCCTAGACTGTATAGTCACATTACCATTGGATAATAATATTGCACAGTAATAATTGGACACCCTTTTAAGGGCCTTTTAGTAACTGATATTATTAGCTGGGTGGTGGCAGGGATTACTACTGTATGGTCTGGGTAAAGGGGCACAGCTGGAGAATCTGTATCAGCCTTTCCCATGAGTGTCTGTGAAGTTGTATAAATACTTATCTCACAGTGTGTGCGTGTGTTGTGTTAGCTACTTGGGCAGGGACACGAAGCACTGGTTGGACAGAGAGGGTGCTGGAGGTTTTAGCTTGCCCAGCTAGGCTGAGACCTGGATCCTATAGCTGTGCCAGTCTTATTGTGGACCTGGTGAGCAAAGGAGCAACCAGACCCGGACTGACTGTGATCTCTGTGTACACTTAAGTGAAATTGTACTTTACTGTGCGTATTAGTTATCTGTTCCTCTCTTCTGTGAGACAACCTCCCTGGTGTTAGTGATGAGGATTGAGGCTCCTTGATTGCTGGGCCAGGGCATGGTCGTCACAATGCTGTCTTATTTTGGACTGGAATACTTTGGAATTGGCCACTGATAGTACTTCCATTGGGATTTTTTGCAGAGCTTAACTACAGTTAGGTAACTGTGAAGATTAGAACATGCTACAGTAGAGAGTCGATTATCTAAAGTTATTTGGACCTAGGGTCTTTCAGATAACCAAACTGTTTGGATAATCAAACATAAAAATGTTTTTGATGTACATTAAACAAGAAAAATAAAACAAATTTACACAAAACTACAAAAGATTTTTCTTACCTGAAAACTTTGGAATGCTGCATTTGGATAACTGATGTTTCAGATAAAGCTGCAGTAGTATTTGTCTGTCTCCTACTAACTTCTTGTCATTGTCAATCCCCTACTACCCCAAAAAGTAGCAGGGATTTTATTATGATAACCTGACCAGCATAATGCTTCCCTCAAGAATGTTTTCTTTGATAAAATTATACATTTAATGAGATTCATTTTATGGATGGAGAGCTAAAGATTTTTTTGTGGGATTAAATTGTTTTATCATGGTGTGGATGGGAGGAGAAATGGCGTAGGATTTATCCTGAAGGAACAGTATGCTAACAGTGTGTTGGAGGTGAAAACAGTGTCGGATAGAGTGATGTTTATGAAGCTGGAAATTGATGGTGTAATGATGAATGTTGTAAGTGCATATGCTCCACAAGTTGGGTGTGCGATGGATGAGAAAGAAACATTTTGGAGTGAGTTGGATGAAGTGGTGATGACTGTACCCAAGGGTGAGAGAGTGGTGATTGGAGCTGATTTCAATGGGCATGTTGGTGAAGGGAACAGAGGGGATGAGGAAGTGATGGGTAGGTATGGTGTTAAACAAAGGAATGCAGAAGGTCAGATGGTAGTGGATTTTACGAAAAGGATGGAAATGGCTGTGGTGAATACGTATTTTAACAAGAGGGAGGACCATAGGGTGACATACAAGAGTGGAGGAAGATGCACACAGGTGGATTATATCTTATGTAGGGGGGCCAGTTTGAAGGAGACTGGAGACTGCAAAGTAGTGACCGGGGAAAGTGTAGTTAGGCAGTATAGGATGGTGGTTTGTAGGATGACGTTGGTGATCAAGAAGTGGAGGAGGAGTGTGAGGGCAGTACCAAGGATCAAATGGTGGAAATTGAAAAAGGGTAATTGTGAGGTGGAGTTCACGGATGAGTTAAGACAGGCACTGGGTGGCAGTGAAGAGTTACCAAACAGCTGGGTAACTACAGCAGAGCTAGTAAGGGAGATGGCTAGAAAGGTGCTTGGTATGACATCTGGACAGAGGAAGGATGACAAGGAGACATGGTGGTGGAATGAGGAAGTACAGGAGAGTATACAGAGAAAGAGGGTGGCAAAGAAGAAGTGGGATTGTCAGAGAGTTAAAAAAAAGTAGACAGGAGTATAAGGAGATGAGGTGCATGGCAAAGGGAGAGGTGGCGAAGGCTAAGGATAAGGCATATGAAGAGCTGTATGAAAGGTTGGACACTAAGGAGGGAGAAAAGGACCTGTACCGATTGGCTAGACAGAGGGACCGAGCTAGGAAAGATGTGCAGCAGGTAAAGGTGATAAAGGATAATGAGGGAAACATACTCACAAGTGAGGAGAGTGTGTTGAGGAGATGGAAAGAGTACTTTGAGGGGTTGATGAATGAAGGGAATGAGAGAGCGAGAAGGTTGGATGATGTGGGAATAGTGAATCATGAAGTACAATGAATTAGCAAGGAAGAAATAAGGATAGCTATGAAGAGGATGAAGAATGGAAAGGCTGTTGGTCCAGATGACATACCTGAGGAAGCATGGAGATGTGTAGGTGAAATGGCAGTGGAGTTTTTAACCAGATTGTTTAATAAAATCTTGGAAAGTGAGATGATGTCTGAGGAATGGAGAAAAAGTGTTTTGGTAGTGATTTTTGAGAATAAGGGTGATGTGCAGAGCTGTAGTAACTACAGAGGGATTAAATTGATCAGTGACAGCATGAAGTTATGGGGAAGAGTAGTGGAAGCTAGGTTAAGAAAGGACATGATGATTAGTGATCAGCAGTATGGTTTCATGCTGGGAAAGAGCACTACAGGTGCGATGTTTGCTCTGAGAGTGTCGATGGAGAAGTACAGAGAAAGTCAGAAGGAATTGCATTGTGTTTTTGTAGACTTAGAGAAAGCATATGACAGAGTGCCTAGCAAGGAGTTGTGGAATTGTATGAGGAAGTCAGGAGTATCAGAGAAGTATGTTAGAGTGGTACAGAATATGTACAAGGGTAGTGTGACAGCAGTATGGTCTGCGGTGGGAGTGATGGATGCGTTTAAGGTGGAGGTGGGATTACATCAAGGATCAGCTCTGAGCCCTTTCTTATTTGCAATGGTGATGGACAGACTGACAGACGAGATCAGACATGAGTCCTCATGGACTATGATGTTTGCAGATGACATTGTGATCTGTAGTGAGAGTAGGGAACAGGTGGAGGAGACCCTGGAGAGATGTAGATATGCTCTAGAGAGAAGAGGAATGAAGGACAGCAGGACTAAGACAGAATATATGTGTGTGAATGAGAGGGAGGATAGAGGAATGGTTAGGATGCAAGGAGTAGAGGTGGTGAAGGTGGATGAGTTTAAATACTTGGGATCAATAGTTCAGAGTAATTGTGAGTGTGGAAGAGAGGTGAAGAAGAGAGTACAGGCAGGATGGAGTGGGTGGAGAAGAGTGTCAGGAGTGATTTGTGACAGATGAGTACCAGTAAGAGTGAAAGGGAAGGTCTACAAAAGGGTAGTGAGACCAGCTATGTTATATGGGTTGGAGACAGTGGCATTGACAAAAAGGCAGGAGTTTGAGCTGGATGTGGCAGAGTTAAAGATGTTAAGATTTGCACTGGGTGTGATGAGGGAGGACAGGATTAGGAATAAGTATATTAGAGGGTCAGCCCAGGTTGGAAGGTTTGGAGACAAAGCCAGAGAGGCATGATTACATTGGTTTGGACATGTGCTGAGGAGGGATGCTGAGTATATTGGGAAAAATGCTAAGGATGAAGCTACCAGGTAACAGGAAAAGAGGAAGGCCTAAAATAAGGTTTATGGATGTGGTGAGAGAGGACATGCAGGTGGGTGGTGTGACAGAGCAAGATGCAGAGGACACGAAGAAATGGAAACAGATGATCCGCTGTAGCAACCCCTAAGGGGAACAGCTGAAAGAAGATGATGATGACAGGGAGGTATTAGTAGTACCTCTAGGCCACAGACTTAGGCTTTGCTTTGTCTTCCAGACTCAAGTTCTGACATTCCTGAAGGAGAATGTTACTGGATAAGGCACCAGCAAAGGTATGAGTTTTTAAGAATACATGAGACACCCAACAGTCACACTACTTCTTTACAGGTTTACTTACAAGTTCCATAACTCACTGGTTCAAATGACTGACATACCCCATACTTTATTTTTAAAAGGTATACTATATCAGCCCTCTATTAGAAAAGAAAGGCTGCACTTTGTTTAAATATATGCAGATTTTGTGCAATAGATTTTTAAAATGTATCTCTTGTGTATGTTAATGTGTCATGACACAATACACAGCAAATAAACTGAAACGACAAAGCAAGTAAACATCTTCTGGAATAATAGACATATACAGCCAAGTGGCTTTTAAAGGCCATGTTCTAAGGTCCATTTTGGAGGATGCAAATTGCACAGAAAATACCACTGATCATGTGGGGTCATCTTAGGTGGTATTAATGGATTTATATGCTCTTAGGTTACTAATAGACAATATATTACTTAGTTTTTTGAAGCCTAGCCACTACAATCCCTTTGGTACACCCAGCTAACTACTCCCCCTGTCCATAAGGAATAGGTGAAATTAGGCCTGTGGCAAATCTGTGATTTTCCATTTTTGTCTGAGTTAGATTTGAAGACAGTGAGGGATGTGCTATGCTTTGCATAGAACAGGGATCTGTTCAAAAGGTTAGGAATTCTTTGAGAAAGATATATCTTTCAGGCCAACAATTCCTACTTGTATGCAATATAAATTTAGACCTCCCCCTTGACCTTGTATTTGTGGAGCTGCCAGTCTTGCCAATATGCATAGGTCAAGGAAGACTGGGTCACTAACAGCTTTGCAAGCCAGTCATAGATCACCACATAGGAGTCTGCAGGAGACAGGGGAGAGGGGTAGGGATATTAGATGCTGGGGATAATATAGAGCACTCATAACTGAGATTTTTTGATGAGGAGCTGCTGGAGTTTTTCAAGTTGGGTCCGATGTTTGGACAGGTACATACTAAATGGTACATTAAATTCTAGTTTGGGCCTGATGAGGGATGATCATGAAGGAAAGATGTCCTCTTTAGACCAAATTGAGTAAGATAGAAGTCTTTCCTGATGACATTAGATACTCTCTAGTTAAAAGAGAATCTGTTATCCAAAAAGGTACCTGGGTCTCTAATGACAGATTCTGTTTTAATGGGTGGGTCATTTATATAGTAAAGGTATGAGAGTTCCTGTTTCCCAAGCTGGGCAATGGGATATTTTTCACTGTTTGCTTTAGAATGTGGTTGTGACACAATGAATTTGTTCACATTAGACCCTCTTGAAGGAGCTGCTTGTCTTCAGGAGAGTTAAAGATAACTCCAGCCTTGCAGCTGTTTATGAACATGGTCAGCCAGAACCCTTTAATGTCAGATTTGACATCAGTGAAGAAGTAGATACCAAATTGAAATGGTTCCAAAACCAGGGCCTTGGGGTACACCACTGGTGACAAATCTCTTAGACAGTAGTGTTTCACTGACTATTAGAATGGCATCTCTCAGTGAGCCATTTGGCAATCCAGTGGGCTGCACAGATATTTATGTTGATTTTGGTCAGTCAGTCAGTGATGCCACAGTGAGGTATAGTGTCAAACGCCTTAGCTAAATCAAAGTAAGCTACAGCTGTCAGAGTCATTGGAGAGGCTTCCCTTGTGAGAAGAACTGCTAAAGTTCTTTTAAAAACAGCACATACTCAAATGCAAGGCCACAGCTGAATAGTTAAGAGGAAGTATGACCAGGAGTGTTTCATACTGACCAGTATGTTATCTTGACCCTTAGAGCTGGCAGCATTTGGTCTTGGAGAACGCTTTCATATTTGTTCAGCTGTGATTACTAAAATGGGGCATGAAATGGATACTTTTTATTGAGAAGTTTGGAAGCAACAGATGAGAGAAGCTGTGCTGAATTTATCTGCCAGAATTGTATGTATATTCTCAGGATTTCAGTGGATGATGCCATGAGTGATAAGCTTGGCTGGTGAAATGTGGGCTATTTGGGAGGTTCATTACTTAAGGAATGTTTTGCAACTATCATTTAATGTAGAAAATTTTAGGTTGATTATAAAATGTTGAGTTCTTGTTCTATTCTTTAGAGTTATAAGCTGTTTCCATTTATTGCAGATTATGCTGACAGTTGAATTCTACCATTGTGGTTTGTTTCTAAACTTGGTATTATATTTACATATATGTTTTCATGTTTATATTACAGCATGTTTTGAAAGGCCAGGTATATCTCACAGCAGATACCACAGTTCTGGAACAGGGTCCCCATTCACATAAAACAAAGTTCAGCCCTATCCATTTGCAAGCGCAACTTAGATCTATGGATAGGAAACAGATAATTTATCCCATGACATTTCCTTGTACTGCTAATGAACAGAGGCATCTCCTAAATGTTTTATCCTATGCATAAGTCTCCTCAAATTATTTATGGTATGGCTCCATTTAGTCTTATTGGGGTAATATATAATTATCAACCATGGGATGGGTAAGACAAATCACTAACCTAATGTGATAGCTTAATTTGAGTACAAAAAGAGAAAATGGCTATGCTTAAAATGGCCCAAAAGGGCAGCAAACATGGTACTTACATATGAACCTATTTGTGATGAACAGAAACATCAGCCAGAGATGAGATGGTAGTATACATTTTGGGTATATGCAGTGGTACATGTTATTGGGTCATTGAAGGGTGGAGGACTGTTAAATTGTCTCAATCCATGATCAAGCACAAAGAAATTAGCTTTGCTGAAGTTTATAAAGACAATTGGAAAAAATGCTGAGCTGTACTAGTATTGTAAGGTGAAGTAAACAGTGAAGTTATCTCAATTGACCAATGTGGGCATGGCAAAAGGTGAACAAACAGAAGCTGTGGTGGTAAAGGAGTATGTTGATACCTCTAGTTTGAGAGGGTACTATTTGATCAAGGTGGCTTGTGATGATAAAGGCAAGGAAGTGCTGACCATATATATTTGGTAGGGTGCTAATGTGCCAATTTACAGAGGGATAGTTAAACCCACTGGAAAGATGGTGCTTGGGTTAATGGGGTGAGACTCTAGTTTATTAAGATATGTTCTGTGTTTTGAAATTGTCATGGATAGGGTTCTATAGCCAGCCAGGATGTTATAGGAGGTCTTATTTGTTGATATTAGAATATGAAAGCACTATAGTTTATTGTCCTGGTTGATTAGTCTACAGGTGATGATGTTTCAGATAAAAGCAGACATGCCACCACCAGCAGTAATACCTATACCTGCATGCCTAAACAGGTAGTTTGCAGAGAAGCCCAGTAAAAAAGTGCTATCACTGTTCTGGAACAAGATTTCAATAACAATACAAATATCTGCATTTTTCAGAATTAGGAATGCTTTGATGGGAAGCATTTTCTTATTTAGGCTGTAGGCAATGATTAGTGTTGCACTGGTATTTGCTACATTTTAATTAGAATTTACTAGATTAGTAGCCCAAGTAAACTGGAATTGCCAAAACAGGCACTATGTGGCTACAGAATGCCTTAGCCACTATGTGAAAGCCCAAAGGAGATAAGTGCAGGTAATATTTCGTGAAACAAACTGTTTCATCTCTATCCTGGCTGAATCCCATTGGGTCCCTTCAAAATGACACAACTAAGGCAATTATTAAAGCCAATCATCATTCTGCTTACATTGTGGCCAACATTCTCAGTGATGGTAGGATATTGCACAGGACTAGTTTAGTTTCAGCCTTAGAGGCATACTCAGAGAGCTTTATCACATCCATTTTTTGTAGCATCTAAGGTCATGCTTTACAAGTCATTCACACCCAAGTGCACAATGACCATGTCATATCCATACTTGGGATGAAGAAACTTGAATGGCCTGGTGATATGACAAATTCTAGCACCTGAAAGGCAACTGCAAGCCTGTCTTTGCTGAGCTTTGTAGGTAGTGCATTGGTACGCCAAGTTATGGAGTCACCTATGATAAGTACATCACCATGACAAACAGACTGCTCTTGTAGCTTGAAGGGCCTGGCCAAACCATGCTGGAGACCCCTACCTGTGATGGTGATGGAAAAAGTTCTATGTGGTACTGAATGGGTGCTAATCTGCTGCTGGGGTTTGGCTATGATGCACACTTCTACAGTGCTGAATCAAGGAAGGCATTTTTGGAGCACCTCAGCATAAGAAGGTTTTATGTTTGTCTTCCAATGTGTAAGTGCGGTGTACAGATAATTAGTTTGTATGAGAAGGTTGCCTCAATTTGTGATACATACACCCCTGACACATGAACTCATTCTATGGTAAGCACATGGCAGTTTATGTACTGCTTCAGGGTAGCTAGTCATGGGGCATAAACAAACTGAGGACCCATGGTTGATTTAGAAATGCCAGGTGGTATGCACTATGTAATTTTATGTATTTTGATGATCACTGACCTATCTAGAAGGAAGAGGAAGTTGTATGATGTAAAGGAAGATAGAGAAACAGTGCAAAAATAGTGCAACATAGTATAATATGGTACTACACAGTATATATATATATATATATATATATATATATATATATATATATATATATACACACATATGGATTCATATCACTTCACTGAAAGACTATTTCACTGACACCCATTTCACTGAGACCAAATCACCTAAAGTTCATTTCACCTAAAACTCATTTCACTGACAAGTAGTACTCTAAGGCAAATCAAAGGTGTATGTCCTTTTCCCCACTGTAGTTTGATCCTGGTGTTAGTATATATAGTTGGGGGGGGGCACAGCCCCCCCACCTAGATAAGTTTTACCAAATACTGTAAAACAAAACCAGACAACAGAAAACCACCCCCACACCACCCCTTACTATAGTCAAACATAGGCAACTGGAGTACAGGGCAGTAATCTTCCAATTTAGATACAATGGATTGAAGAAAAGCACTACAGAACTTACCTGTTTAAAGGTGGCAGCCTGGTGTCTGATCTTATTTCCAAAGCAGCTTACCTGGCTTCTGACAGTATCATTACAGAAAAGATCAATTTTCAGTGCTTGCAGTTTTCTGCTTCTTGTTATGACTTGCGCAAATAAGGTGTTGCTCCTAAGTCTAATCACACCTGTTAAGAAGTTCTGTTTATGCATTATTTTACACATACTGAGGTGCATAATCCATTAATTCCTATAATATTCTGTGTGCAGTTACTAACAATGTTATCTTCATTATGTATTCATTACAGCAGGGTTTTATTTATTATAATGACCCCCCACACACTTACAGTCTCATGTCTCATCATTCCTGCTTTGTATCCCACCTACAAATGAACAGTATCCATCTATTATGTGTACCTGTTTACCTGTTTAATGAGTATGTGTGTTGCATGTGTCTGTGTGTGTGTGTGTGTGTGTGTGTGTGTGTGTGTGTGTGTGTGTGTGTGTGTGTGTGTGTGTGTGTGTGTGTGTGTGTGTGTGTGTGTGTGTGTGTGAAGAGTAAAGCTGCCATAAATTCACAAAAAAGAGAGGAATGAATACAATGTACACAGTATTTAGATTTGCTAAGAGAAACTTCCAGTGAAAATAAGAAAGTTTTTAGGCAATAACGAAGAGAAACATTTTCTCAAATCAACTCAAAATATTGTACTTGCTGTGTAGAAAGGAGACATATACATATGTCTAATGGAGGCAAGGACACAGTCTGATGTGTAACAAAGACATAAGCTGCTGCAGCGGAGCACCGGGAACATTTCTGTTTAGTCAAGAGTATCATGGCTAAGTACAATATTAAACAGAGTAAGAATTTAACTAAGGTCTACTAGAAGGGCATTATTTACATAGTAACACACATCCTGGAGGGCATTATTGTGCTTAGAGAATGAGCTGTTCATAAAATTGCTGTGTTTTACTTATTTTTTTTTTTTTATTACAATTGTGACGCCGGTGCACTGGCCCAGCAATCAAGGAGCCTTAATCCTCACCACTAACACCAGTGAGGGGCGTCCATATAGGGAAAGGATAATAAATACATACACAGTAAAGTACAATTTCCCTTAAGAGCACACAGAGATCACAGTCAGCCTGGGGCTGGTTTCTCTCTTTCTCGCCAGGTCCCCAATAAGACTCCCCACTGGCACAGCTATAGGGTCCAGATCTCAGCCTAGTGGGCAAGCTAAAACCTCCAGCACCCTCTTTGTTCAACCAGTGCTTCATGTCCCTGCCCAAGAAGGTGACACACACACACTTTGAGATAAGAGTTTAAACAACCATACAGACACTCCTGGGGAATGCTGGCACAGGTACTCCAGCTGTGCCCCTTTTACCCAGACTATATGGTATAAATCACTGCCACCACCCAGCTAATATTTATCAGCTACTCGAAGGCCCTTATGAAGGGTGTCCAATTATTACTGTGCAGTATTATTATCCAAATGGTAAGCGCAGCCAAACAGTCAAGACTTATTTGGAATGACTTGGTACAGTATCACTATATACATGCAATGTACTCTTAGAGCTTAAATGATCTCTGCACAAAACAGCCACAGTTGAAAGGTTTAAAAATATTTAATAATAAATAATAAAAACACAAGACAACACTTCTTACTACACTGTGCTAGTCAAGAGTTCAGAGATCACATAGCAATACTTAAAATAATACAGTAGAAAAATTCTGACATCATAGAAAAACAAACTAGTCTAGTCTTCCTAATTCCTAGCTATTTCTAAGAGAAAACACAGTTCTAAAATCCTACTTACACACAGAGCAAGACAGTGCTGGTAATGTTGGATGTTCTCAAGACAAATGCTCTGAGCTCTCTGATTCTCTCTTTGAATTGATAACACAGAGCTGCTTCACATGACATCATTCTTCACACTTCTCTGGTGGCTAACAGAAACTACATTTACATTCTTTACACCTGGTCAGAATCCAGAGCAATAAAGGACATTTATACATGCAAATTCTAGCCATTAGCTCTGGCCTCAAAACAATAGGCAGAATTCCTTCATCCAGACATATCGGCTCTGAATTTTAACATCAAAGACAGTCATAAAATGCTTGACTTAGCTTTCTTAAAGGAGAGTGCACTGTTGTTACATTTTTACAGTTCAATATCCAATGCAATATTTTCACATTTAAGAGAACAAGCCTGTGGCTTACATTAATATTTACAAATGACAGAATTATCTACAACATTCTATCTGGCTAGGCTGGCAGCCTTCACCTATCTTCACAACTATATTATTTTTTATATATTTTTTTATGTAAAATAGTTCCTCCACCTAATGTTTCAAACTTGCTGTAGCACATATAAATGGAGCTGGTGGAAGTATTTTACATCCAAAATATAACATTTTCAAAAAATATCCAGGTATTTACTTCATTTTTTGGTCCTTTACTCCTAAAATGTGTGGTTTGTTGCCAATTATTAGGGATTGAAGTCATTAAGTAATGACATACATTTGAGTTTCAGACTTTATTTCTTCAGAAAGTGCATGCTAACACAAATCCTGTTAGTCAAACAACTTTCTAATTTTATAAGAGCAATATTTAAAATTTGTTTCTGATTTTGAGCATTTGTTCCTCCTTTATTTTGGGCATATTCCAGATTTCTTGAGCTAAGAAGTCGAGAGGTATCCAAACCTCTTTACTGCTGTTGCCACTGGTCAATAGATCTCACTCTCTCTCACACAAACGTACACACACACACACACACACACACACACACACACACACACACACACACACACACATGCATTTCAGAAAATACATGCTAACACAAATCCTGTTACTGAAGCAACTTTGACATTTTATAAGAGCAATATTTAAAATCTGTTCCTATTTTCTCAGCCTTTGTACCCCCTTTATTTTAGGTTTTATCCAGATTTCTTGAGATAAGAGGTCGAGAGGTATGCAAACCTCATAACTGCTACTGCTGCCACTGCTCAATCACTCACTCTTCACACACACACACACACACACACACACACACACACACAGAAACACATTTCCACGTTAATCCACACAAGCATGCAAACAAAAACATAAACAGACACACACAAACACATACACGTGTTTACCTTTCTTTCTTTTTTATATTTCTTTTACACTCGCTAAACAACAAAAGTGCTACTTAGCAAGTGTAAAATAACAGCTCACTCAATCCCACTCACTTTCATCCATGCATACAGTCACACACAGACATAAACACACACACCCTTTTTTATTTTTTAAATTTTTTTTTTTATTTTATACTCGCTAAATAGCAAAAGCATTGCTTAGCAAGTATAAAATAATGGCTGCAGTTAGGTTACTTTCACTCCAAGCTCAATGGCACCTTAATACGTTGCCATAAACTAGCAGACTTGTTTTTTAGCGGACATTACCTGTAGATTAACACCCTGCTGGAGACTGTTCATAGGTTCATAAGTGTGTACTAGGCTAATGGCCCTAGAGCCATTACAAGCCTAGCCAATAGGATTACCCTGGCATCGTGCCACCTAACCTTAGTTTCCAGTGCCTCTGTCGAGTAGAGCCATTGGAGTAATTCCTGGGGTCAATTTTCTATTTCCCATCCACTCATCAATATTTCTCTTGAAGAGGGCCAATGAGGTGCTGACATGTATGGGAAGTCTATTCCATAGCATGGTCAGTCTACGGGTTATGAACCTGTCCCTCCAGCACATTCTGTTGATTGTGGTAATGAGGTTGAGGTCTCTGGAGTGTGTGGTGTGGAGGGATTGGGATTTCTTTAGATGTAGCATTTCTAACAGTGTTGGGTCAGACATGGCTTTATAAGTCAAGCAGACATCACCTCTAAGTAGGTGATATGAGAAATAGACACAACACTAATCACGAGACACATAACTCTCCTAAACAGTGTGCCACTCAACCAAGCCCCTAAGACAAAACAGCATGCCCAGCACACTACTCATAGGTGACTTGGTAGTGAGGCACACTGATGTCCCACTCACTAGGTTGAATAAGGAGAAAGTAACATTCAGCTGCCTCTCAGGTGCCAGGATCCGCCATGTAATGCATGCACTCAAGTCCTTCAACAACAGGTACAAATATGACTCTGTCATTGTACATGTGGGTGTGAATGACCTGAGATGTACCATCCTGGACTACATGAAAAGAGACACAGAGGAGCTCTCGGATTATGTAACCCAGGCGGGTACAACCCTAGCCCTGAGCATCATCCTACCATCACCCAGAATGATACCACAGTACAAGCAGAAAATTATTGATTTCAACAACTGACTACATTTCTGATGTCATTCTAAGGGGATCCAGTATCTGTCTGCTTGGGATAACATGACTGACAGACCTCGATGCTTGCATCTGTCATCCCTGGGCTTCCGGATACTGGCCAAGGCTCTTGCCACACCTAAAGTGCCTTTTTTAGGTGGTGCTCTAAAAACCAAATTACCACCGTAACAGCTACAAACAAATGCAATCTGAGGGCCATGCTGCTCAACGCTAGAAGTCTAAATCTCAAAATGCACTCCCTCGAAGCACTCTTTAAAATGGAGAACATCGGCATTTGTGCTGTAACAGAGACCTGGTTCAAGACAGCAGAAAGCACCCCTGCACTACCAGGCTATAACTCATTCCACACCTTTCGGCCCCAGAACTTGGACCGAAGCTCCAAAGGTGGTGGTGTTTCCATATTCAAAAATGATGCACACACCTCCAGACTGGTAGCCCAACATAATGCATCAGAGATACTTCAGGTGCAGCTAACATTGGGTAAGACAGCAATTCATGTTGTAGCTGTTATAGGTCCCCAACCATGTCCCAAGACGCTCACTCCACGTTCCCAAGCAATATTAGGGTCCAACCTAATGCACTCATACTGGGTGACTTCAACTACTCCTCCACTAACTGGGAAAACTACTCATGTACCAATACACTTGGCCAACATTTCCTGGAATTCATTAATTCCATTGCCCTGGGCCAGCTCATTCTTACCCCCACTAGAAGTAGCAACATCCTTGACCTGGTCATTACTAACATGGGCAACTGTTGCTCTACACCAATAGTCAACTCCTCCCTGGTTAGATCCGACCACAAACTAACCATCTTGGAAATCCACATCCCTCTCACCCCACCCCATCCCTACAAAGGTAACCACCATGAAAAACTTCTCCAAAGCTAACTTTGGGCTCCTAAGAACAGAGGTGGCTAACTTCACGACACCCATGCAAATGGAGAATAGTTGCATGACCACCAAATCATACACCAATGCACTGTACAAACACATACACAAATGCATGGATCTCGCCATACCCAACAGAACCAAGACGCTCTCCTCCAAAAAAATGGAAGCCAATCTGGTGGTCCCCTGCCATAAACAAACTCAACAACAGAAGGAGAAAACTGATGCAGAATAAGGTGAGTCCCAAGACTGGAAAATCTCCCTTATCAGCCTCAACAAAAAGTTGAGATCCCTCATCAAATCCTCTAAAGCTAGCTATGAAAACAGAATTGCAGCAGATAGTAAAGACAACCACAAGGTCTTCTATAGTTATGTAAAGAACCTCCACGGCAATACCCAGATTTGCTCTGAGCTACTGCACAATGGTACCTTCTATACTGAGCCAACAGATATTGCCAATGTACTGGCCGACAGATTCAGTGCCAACTTTTCCCCTCTCCCCCCAAAGGACCAATCACAATACCAGTAGATTGCCAGGCACCCAGTATTACTGCTGCACAGGTTAAAACAGCACTGTCCAACGCCAAGACTACAGCCTCTATGGGACCTGACAATATCCCTGGCTGTGTTCTGCATGAACTACAGAGTGAACTGGCACCTCACCTGTGTGCCCTGTTCAATCACAGCCTCACCTCAGGCTTTGTCCCTACCGAATGGCGCACTGCTATAGTCATCCCTCTCCACAAAGGAGGATCGACTACAGACCCTGGGAACTATCACCCCATTAGCCTGAGAAGTCTGATATACAGAGCTATGGGACAAATCATCGTGGACCTAATAAACAAGGATATAGGGAATCTCCAAACTCTGGACCCCACTCAGTTTGATTTTGTGAAGGGAAGATCATGCCTGCTCAACTTGGTCGACTTCTTTGAGTCAGTCACCAGAGCTGTGGATGAAGGCAAGGTGATTCATACAGCCTACCTTGATCTGGCCAAGGCCTTTGATACCATTCCCCACTCAGGAATCATAGAAAAACTCACTAAGCTAGGCATCGACCCCTATATCACTAGGTGGGTTGCAAACTGGCTCACAGATAGAATCCACAGTGTGAAAGTAGCTGACTCCAAGTCAGACTGCTGACCAGTCATGAGTGGAGTCCCATAGGGATCGGTACTAGGTCCTCTCCTGTTTGGAATCTACATCTCTGAAGTCCAGTCCAACATGAAGGGACTCTGGCTGAAAAGTTCACAGACGACTGCTAGTTGGGAATCATTATTAACTCCCCAAGTGATGTTGACATTCTACAGAAAGGCCTCACTGAGACCAACGACTGATGTCAGAACCATGGCTTTAAGCTCAATGTCAAAAAATGTGTCATCATTCCCTTTGGGAAAAACCCCTTTCCCATGAACTACCACATCAATGTAGTCCACTGAACACAGAAGGTGTTATAAGAGATCTGGGAACACAGGTTAACAGCAACCTCTCTTTTGACCACCACACTACCACTGTAGTCAAAATATCCTTCTATGTGGCACATCTCATTACTAAGGGTTTTGCATCCAGGAAGAAAGAGGTCATTGTCTCCCTCTACTCTTCCCTCATTAGGCCATTCATCGAGTACAATGCCCCATTTGGCATGTACCTCACTAGACACCTGCAACAACTGGAGAGGCCACAAAAGTACCTCACAAAAAGGATTCTAGGCCTTAAACACTTGTCTTATAGGGACAGACTCAAAAAACTCCAACTATACTCCAGTCTGGGTCCCAACGTACAGGTCACTCATTCTCTAATCAATTTTAAAAGAGAGGCATAATAAGTATGAGCAGTTTTAGCTAAAAGTTACTTGTTTTTTTTGTTTTTTATTTAATAAAATAATCTAATTCTTTGATGCGGCTTTTACTTAAGGTACTGTTTTTAGAGACAGTATGCTAAGGATCTAAAACATAGAAGCCCATAATCAATACAAGTAATGTGTTTTAAAATGTACAAACATGCATTTATTTAAGTTTAGAATATTGTTCCTTAATCAGGTATTTTAAAATAGCAGTGATACAAATAAGTATAAACATGTTGATATATACGCCAATAAAATATAATATGTTCTATGTATGTATAGGTTCATAGGTTCATAGGTTCATACTAGGCTATCTGCCCTAGGGCATTTATAAGCCTAGCCAGAATGTGTTTGGCTTTCGCCACCCATTTTAAATTTATTTTGCTATGCCCTTTTTCGAGGTTAGTATAATGTGCCTCTGTCTAACAGTGACACAGAAGTGATACCCAGGGTAAACCTACGATCTCCCATCCACTCATCAAGATTCCTCTTGAAGAGAGTCAATGAGGGACTCTGCCTAACCTGGACTGGGATTTTATTCCAGAGTGAAGGGAGCCTCTGGGTTATGAATCTGTCCCTCCAGCATGTCCTATTTATTTCAGTGCTGAGGTTCAAGTCTCACGTAGCGTAGCTCGATGGGATTTGGATTTTCTGAGGTGCAGCATGTCCATTAATTCTGGGTTGAACATGGCTTTATACATCAGGCACAGATCGCCTCTGAACAGGCGGTATGCCACTGAGTAGAGCTGGAGTTTCTTTAACTGGGCAGCATATGGCATCTGTTTGAGCCCTTTGATCCTCTTGGTGAGGTACTTTTGGGGTCTTTCCAGTTGCTGCAGGTGTCTGGTAAGGTACATCCCAAAAGGGGCATTGTACTCAATTATGGGCCTGATGAGGGATGAGTAAAGAGGCATGATGACCTCCCTGATCTAGATGTGAATCCCTTCATGATTAGGTG
This sequence comes from Protopterus annectens, assembly GCF_019279795.1. Classification (NCBI taxonomy): domain Eukaryota; kingdom Metazoa; phylum Chordata; order Ceratodontiformes; family Protopteridae; genus Protopterus; species Protopterus annectens. The sequence goes on along the minus strand of NC_056741.1, from coordinate 1,790,444,246 downwards.
GGCTATATAAAATGTTTTTCTAACCACTTTGGCCACGTGGTTGTCAAATGAGAGATTGCCATCAACTTGGGTCCCCAGGTCCCTAATTACTTCTTCTGTACTTAATGGATTACCACCTATGTGGTAATTTGTGGGCACTTTGTTTTGCCAAAGGGGATGACTATACACTTTTTGGCATTTAGCTTGAGCCATGGCTCTGGCACCAGTTGTCTGTTTCTATGAGGCCCTTTGGAGGATGCTTGTGTCGGCTGGAGAGTCGATTATGGCCAGTTTGCAGTCATCTGCGAACTTGGTCAGCCACAGTCCTTCCGTGTTGGCCTGTACCTCCGAGAAATATATACCGAACAAGAGAGGTCCCAGGACTGAGCCTTGTGGGACACCACTTGTAACTGGTTTGGAGTCTGACATGGCTCCAGCAATTCTAACCATGTGGGTTCTGTCCTTGAGCCAGTTTGCAATCCATCTAGTGACATAGGGGTTTATATTTAAGCTGGTGAACTTATCTATAATGCCCGAGTGGGGTATTGTATCGAAGGCTTTTGCAAGGTCCAGGTAGGCTGTGTGGACCACCTTCCCCTCGTCAATGGCCTTGGTGACTGTTTCAAAGAAATCAACCAGGTTTAAGAGGCAGGATCTGCCCTTAACAAAGCCGAACTGGGTAGGATCCAGTGTCTGTAGGTCCCCAATATCTTTATTTATGAGGTCCATGATGATCCTTTATATCAAAGTACATGAATGGATCTGAAGACATTTTTCAATCATGGCCCATGCCAAAGATAAGTTATGTAAATATAAGAAAATAAAGAAAGGACTTAACTGTCAGTGTTAGACACATCAAGAGTAATTTCACTGTCATAACAGGACAGATCAATTAAACTGTGACATTGATAAAATCAATGGCATATGTGACGAAATAAAGAAAGCAAATGTGATGTGATAACCAGACCAAAGGAAATTCCAAGAAGAATGAAGTGTTTGTGGTATGAAAGGCTAAAACAGAAAGAACTGAGAGTCCAGGTAGGTAATGGGGGTAGCAGTGAATGAGGAAGAGACTTTACAAAGAGATGCAAAGGCAAGAAAAAAAAAATGCTGTGCTTATCAATAAAGGAATAGTGGGATGACAGATTAAGTAACATTAGAATGATTTATCCAAGATGTAGGAATTAAATTAAATTAGCATGGTCTCAGAGCTATCCAAGAAGCCTTTACCTAAAAATGTTGTAATCACTGAGGATTCTAAAAGTGGAAGGATGTGTGTTTCAAGTGGAAGGTCTTATTTTTGATGGGCTTTCTCCCCAGATGTGAAGAAAAAAGTTAACGCAGCAAAGCTGAGCGGTAATAAGCAGTACCAAAGTGGAGGAGGGACTCTAACTTTCATACCAAGCTGTACACATTGATTCTTATAGGGTAGAGTCTGTGACACCATCACAGATGATTCAGTTGTTGTTTGCATGGCAGAGAACCCCTTGGACTTTTGTAGTGCAAAGGACTTCTTGATACAGGGTGATGGGGTACTGGATGAGTAAAAGAATCCTAGCAAATTGACTTTCATAGAGTAATTTAGTAACAAATATTGCTTTCTTTTTATTTTATCAGCATAAAGTTCAACACAAAATATGTTGACACAACAATAACAATGGAGACAGCATATGTCTAAAATAAATAAACAAATAAACTATAATGCTAACATAAAGCTGATTTTTGAAAGAATGCATCACCATGACTTTGTAATGGGATGGTGGCTTGGAAAAATAGTTTTATCATACATTAATATGGCTTGTTTTTGAAGGCTCTAGAAGTTAATTTAATTTTAATTTGCACAAGTTTATTGCTAATGCAGTTTCAATGACCCAGTCTTTTTAAAAGCAAAACAATTAGTTATTGCCGAGCTTTTATTATATCAGTTTAGCTTTTTATGTGGTAAGTAGCAAACAATAAGAGATAGATTGGCATCCTTAGGTACCCTCAGCAGATCATCATTTTGTATTGTAGGCTCTTGGGAGCCCTATTGAACCACATATGTGTGTGTCATCCAAAGCCTTTTGATCCTTGTAGGTCCTTCCATGTCAAACAGGTCTATGAATGAGGGAGCCAGACAAACAGTGCTCTACAAAATATGACATGAACAGAACAGTACACTTAAGCACAGTTTTTCTATAAAAGTATGTCGTTACATGTACTACAAAAAGTAGCTGTACACATGCAGTGCTTATTAATAAAGTATATTCAAACAGTTTGCTTGTCTTCCATGTGTTTCTCCAGTATATGCTGAATTCAAAGGGAGAAAAAGTGGCCACAAGATTTCCTGCATTAAAGAAAGTTGCAAAGCTATTAAGGAATGACTTGGTTAGGAAAATCAAGTAATTTAAACTGATGATTGAGTTTTAATCTACACATATACAGAATGACTTGCACCATTTTGGGATGAAAGACATTCCTTTTAGATAACATATGGCATCATTACCCAGTGTTATAGGCACATCCACACAAGGGTTACTTCAGAGTCTGATTCTGCCACCAACACTTAAACAAAAAATGTCTTGACTGTAGTAATGATAAAGGGAAATTTTGAGTCTAAAATGCTTGTTAACTTTTTACAACAAAAGAGAAATTAGAATGAGTTGTTTTAGTATGCAGGTGAGCTAAAACAGTGTGCTGTGAACTGCAAATCTGGATGAAGACTTAAGGGATAGATTTGCCAGTGGTGAAGTGGGGTTTATATCATATGAGTGAATCGCACAAAATGCGAACACTCATAATATCAAATGTACCGGACCTCGAACTTCCCTCCAAGATCGCACTACAGTGAGGAAAGGGAAAATATCCCATTCTTCACTGTACTGCAATCTCAGAAAAAGCACTTTGTGGCTAGGTACATTCAATATATTGAGCGTTCACAATTTATGCGATTCGCTCATATGATATAGACATCTGAAGTGAAGCTTATCAGGGGAAACTGCTTTCTGAACCAATTATTATTTTATAAGGTTTCAAATATATTCAAGATTGCATTAAGCATGGAGACAGATGACGGAGATAGGCAGCAGCTGAGGAAGCACAAGGTACCTGTTGGCACAACAGATACAGTAGAACTACAGGTAAATCCTTCAAAAGATAAGAAAGTTTTATTATTGAAGTAACAGTAATAGTCATCTTCCACAATTCTGTAACTATAGGAAGCTAAATGCCACAGCTGTCAAATACGGGGCCGCATAAAAGAGTGTGTTATAGTAAAGTACAGTTACAAAATGGCAATGCAAATAGAAATAACCATGGCAAAACTACTAATATATATAGAAAGCAAAAAGTATGCACAGATGAAACTGAGTTGCCAACATTTCAACATTTTCAATAAGTAATCAGGAAAGAAAATAAAATCAGGAAAGAAAATAATTTCTTGTGTCTACCTGTATAATACAAGTAATAAAAAAGTGGACATGAAGACAGACACAGAAGCAACAGTGTAGATTATCTGAAAGAACATTGCATTCACAGCTCCGTGAGAAATACTTAGATGATACTACAGTAAAGCTTAAAACATACACAGGTGAAAACTTCCCTATGCAGGCTGGGATGATGGCTACAGTATGATTTGAAAAGCAAAAGCAAATATTTTCCTTTAGTTGTGGTAAAAAGGTGGTAGACCAGCCTTCTGTTGGGATAAACTGGCTGAGGACACTTGTGTTAAGTTGGGAGTACATATCTTTGAGCCAAACTGCCTTGCATAGAATAACATGTGTGGGAAGAGTGCTTCAAATGTATGCTAAAGTGTTTGTGAGAAATTGGGTACAGCATATTGTGTTAAAGTCATTTCCTTGGTAAGTCAGGATGCAGCTCCCAAGTTTTGTATGAGCAGACCTTTGGCCAGTTGCAAAGAAGGAAAGCTTGAAACATAACATAGTTTTAGTTCAGTGACGCATAGGAAATAGGGAAATCCACTTCTCTGAGCTGTGCATGGACAGCCCCTAGACTTGCACCCCCACAACCAAAGCTGTATGGAAAAGGGCTATTTAAAGATGAGAGAAAAAAAGAAAAAAAGGTATTCAGAGGTTAAGGACCAAAACAATCCAGCAAACTGTAGCTAGGAGCTTATAGAAGCTCGTTGCTGAAGCTGCTAGCTATTAAACACATTCATTTATAGGACCACTACAGGCAGAAACTGAATAAAAAATTTTTTTTATCTTACCATGAAATTCTAAACCATCCAAACATGCCTACACCACAATAACTACTTATCACTAATTCTAATTTTTCCTATTCCTGAATGCCCTTACGAGGCAGATATGCTGACATGATCTTGTTTTCTTGAAAAGGTATTGCTTGCCCATAATGCATAATGATAGTCCAAATAATGATAATGCAATGCCTCACTCAGTGTTGATGGATCTCAGTCCCTTTCACATAGAACGGAAGTAGTGAGAAGTGCTGTCAGGTCTGAGAATCTTCAATAAAAATGTCAGTGATTTTTTTTACAATTACTTTTATACTTGGGTTTCTGATATATTTCTTACACCATCTATGAAATCTTATTGAAAAAAAGATAAACAAATAACCAAGATAGTTTTGCCTTTAAAAAAAGTGATATTTTTGCGAATTTCACATCCTGCCTTTCTTTCCTGAGTCAGCCAGTGTCATATTTCCCAGCTTGCAAAGATCAGCTAATTAGTAAAGTTTCTATAAGTGGTTATCTTTGGCTTATAAAAGAGTTATATGGTTTACAGCTCCAAGAAAGGGATAGGCAAAGAATTTGGAATTTTGGGCCTGAATGGCTTTATGACCTCAGCAGATGTAAAATTAAAAAAAAAGAGCTACAGGCAGCTTGTTGTGTTTGTTTACTTTAGGGAAACACTTTCAAATATGACAGACAAAGTGATGTAACATAAAGGAAGTCAAATTCCTATTGAAAGTATCATACAATTTCATTCAGCCTTAGCATGGTGTACACTAAAAAAGCTGGCTTGGATAGATGTGCCACATAGGGGGGAGAGAATGTTGACTCATGTTTTTTTTTTATATATATGAAAACATAGGGATGGAAATACACTCTTGGAAAAGGAAATGTTGCATTTTGTGTGTAGTTTCCATTTAAACAGCCACAACATCAGCTGCAGCTGCTTAACTTAATCCTGGTACTGATTACAGTCTGACTGATAACTCTTCAGTACTGCTGATCATGTTCCCTAATATTCTGCATGACAGGTAGCCTTCCTTTTTATGCTGCCATAGTTACAGTACATCCATTTTGGAGTAATGCCATTGATATGAGTAGTAGTAGTGTTCTTTTGGCTTTTCCCGGTTAGGGGTCGCCACAGCGGAACTCCGGTCCGCTATTGATTGGTAGTTGATTTTTACGTGCCGAGTTACCAGCCCTGATGCACAACTTTCAAAGAAGGTACGCCCATTCACGCATGTCTCCACGCAAAAGATGCTCTAGCTGAGAATCGAACCAGACAATCTCTTAATGTGAGGTGACAACGATACCGCAGCACCACCACCACAATGCCATTGATATGGGTGGTGATTATAAATTAAATGCTAATCAAACTACCAGCAGTAAGATGTATCCTCTGTCTAGAGTGGAAGAGTTGATGACCATGTTGAGTGATGAAACTGTCATTTTTAAACATACATAGCATCTACTTATGAGCTTGCATTACATTCCAGTTCTAAAACTGTGACTCTGAACAGGAGCTCCAGCAAGTGGTAGGGGATTGAAATGCACAACTGAAAGCACATGAGATGAAAATGAGTTACAGACATGACACCTGTCATGAGAGCAAATGTGGAAAATCAGAACAAGTTGAAAATTAAAATAACTTGGAAAATAGTGGAACTGGCTAACAATTTCAAATATCTAAAAGGTGATGTTGAGAAGAAGGGAATTCAAAATGAGGAAACCAAAGCTAGAATCAAAGGTGTTGCTGCAATCAACTGGCACAAAATGTTAGAGATAGTGTGTGATAGAAGAATGCCAAAGAATCTGAAAAGTAAGGCCTATGAAAGAATGGAGCAACCAGTGCTCTATATGGTACAGAAACCTGGACAGTGAAAACAGAGGAAGCTTGAGGTGATAGGGATGAAGTGTCAAGCTGGGTAGTAGGTTGCTCATTCCTGGACAGATGAGTAAATGAGGAAACTAGAGCAGAAGCCAAAGTAGCCCCAATTGCAGAATAGATCAAGGACAACAGATACTAATGATTTGGTCATGTTCAGGAAAGCGGAAAACAATGTAGTAAAAAGATTTAGGAGAAACAGGAAGACCAGTGGAAGCAAGAACATCCAGCCAAGAGATGGATGAACTGTAGGTGAAAAGACCTGCAACAGTCGAGCATGACTGTCAAAGAAGGCAGGAGACTGACACCGAATCAAGAGAGGTGGCTACAGTTGACACAGCATCCCAACCCCATATAGAAATAGGAAAAAGGGGGTTGATGATAATGATGAGGTTGATGATGACAATGCAAATACAGAAAGTTCTACAAGAGTTCCTGTACTATCTATTGAGAGTTTAAACTATTCAAAATGTGAGCTAACAAGTCATACACTGAATATGCATGGACAAGAAAGGGATATGCCCTTCCTCAGAGAAGGTGACAGATATTCATAATTTGCTACTCACATGCAGAAACACACACTTTTGAAATAATTCCTGGCATTTCTTGGTTTAATTAATTACTAAAAGTTTATGTCTAACAAAAGCATAGTATTAAAACCATTGTAATGACTTTTAAAAAATGTGCTTTACTGATGGGAAATGACTTCAGAAGATGGTTTCAGAAAATGTTAAGAAATGCTGTCTTGTGATAAAGTGTTGATACATTAAGAATGAGAAGTAATCACATATCAAGAGACAAGCACTCTTGATTTTTGGATAAAGACTTCCATTTGTGTACTTAACTTATTATTTTAAATGCTGTAAGTGAAATTGTCCATGTGTGTGTGCATGTGTGTGTGTGTGTGTGTGTGTGTGTGTGTGTGTGTGTGTGTGTGTGTGTGTGTGTGTGCGCGCACGCGCATGTGTGTGTGTGATTGACTCTGTGCAAGTGGCTGTTTCATGACAGAGTAAATGACTGTAAAATATGGTCAAGTATTCCATTCACTGTAATTTTAAGATTTCAGATGAATGGAACATTGAATGATTGCAGGTAAAGTAAGTGTGAGTTTTAGGAAACAAATGCTGTCACTTTCAGATATTCTGAAGGTTCAAGCATTAGGTTGTAAGAGTGTTTGTGTGAGTGTAAGTAAGTTAGAGTTACAGTAAGGGTTAAGTAAAGGGACAGAGTAAGCATAGTGTGTGTATCTTGGTGGATTGTGTGTGTGTGTGTGTGTGTGTGTGTGTGTGTGTGTGTGTGTGTGTGTGTGTGTGTGTGTGTGTGTGTGTGTGTCCAAGCTGTCCTGTGCAGTGGTACAATGCATGGTTAGGGGCTTGGGCAGGGATAGGGTTAGCAAGCATTAGTAAGGTGGTACAGTGAAGCAAAGCCTAACACTAACCATGCACCTTACCTTTAAAAACTCTTTCCATAAAACTACTACTGGTCAGACAATTTATTTCTAAACATGTGGTGTGATTTTGGTGATCAGATTGCAAAGGCAAGCTGTCTATTTTCTTTTCTATCTTCTTTTCTCAATATTGCCATTATTTAGTTATGTTGATTTTAAAAATGCTGGCATCAGTCAATTCAGTGTCAGTGCTTTTGTTTTTGATAAATAAACATAAACTCCCACAACATACACAGTTTGGAAAAACTGGTCAGCCAGCATGTTTCTTTGGAAGTGTAAGGAAACTAGAGCAGAAAGAGAAAATCCTTGCAGATATACAAATAACATGAAAAATTTCACTGCTAATGGAGGCTAGGACTGAACCCTAGAATGTGGAGCAGTACGGCAGAAACCTTACTAGTAAGCCAGCCACAATGCTACTGAAAATGTCCTCAGGGTAGAAAATTCTAGTTATTTATTCATCACAACCCATTATTAATGATGTTCAGTCAGTACAAGAGTTTAATTATGACAGCTCTAAGAAGGCAGCTGTGGGTTATAACATTGTCAGCTTCTGACTATCAAATATAATATAGAGTTTCTATGAGTCATGCTAATGAAGTCAGTCTCTCAAAAATGCTATTACTTGAAATGTCACATTACAGCTACAGATGGAATAACAAATTAAATGAATGTTCTGACAGGAGAACATTTCCAAGACATTCCTCTGAAAGAAGAAATTATAACGTGTCTCTAGAAGTGATCAGGAACTGTCAAGGGTCCTTAATTTGGGGTTGCCACCCATCCCAAATTGTGTGGGTCAGTCTCAATTGTTTATATGGCATCCATTGTCCCACATCATTTACAGGTAGAGCATTAAATGTCTCAAGTTTCAGAAGAAAACTACGCTACTGCACAGGGGTCAAACCCACTTGGGGAAAAACTGCTGAAAAGTAATGCAGATTATGCAGAAACAGTTCGATTTTTTGTGTCTGACACAACCACAAGCTCAGAGGCACAGGTGCAAATATTTACAAAATTTGAATGGGAACATCAGATTGTTTCTAGCCTTTTGACCACTCTGCACTTTAACTTTGTAATGACCTTGTACAGATTAGGGCATTACAGAATGAATTAAAAAATGAACATTGCACAGTAAGTGTCTTTCTTGATGTATGACAGACATCAGAGATGGACAGAATGTTTTTTTTTCCTTTTTGGTGGGGTATATATATGTAAGCATAATCATCATCATCATCTTCTTTCTGCTGTTCCTGTTAGGGGTCGCCACAGCAGATCACCTGTTTCCATTTCTTCCTGTCCTCTGCATCTTGCTCTGTTACACCAACCACCTGCATGTCCTCTCTCACCACATCCATAAACCCTATCTTAGGCCTTCCTCTTTTCCTGTTACCTGGTAGCTTCATCCTTAGCATCTTTTTCCCAATATACTCAGCATCCCTCCTCAGCACATGTCCAAACCAACGTAATCGTGCCTCTCTGGCTTTGTCTCCAAACCTTCCAACCTGGGCTGACCCTCTAATATACTTATTCCTAATCCTGTCCACCCTCGTCACACCCAGTGCAAATCTTAACATCTTTAATTCTGCCACATCCAGCTCAAACTCCTGCCTTTTTGTCAATGCCACTGTCTCCAACCCATATAACATAGCTGGTCTCACTACCCTCTTGTAGACCTTCCCTTTCACTCTTACAGGTACTCGTCTGTCACAAATCACTCCTGACACACTTTTCCACCCACTCCATCCTGCCTGTACTCACTTCTTCACCTCTCTTCCACACTCACCATTACTCTGAACTACTGACCCCAAGTATTTAAACTCACCACCTTCGCCACCTCTACTCCTTGCATCCTCACCATTCCTCTATCCTCCCTCTCATTCACACACATATATTCTGTCTTAGTCCTGCTGACCTTCATTCCTCCTCTCTAGAGCATATCTCCACCTCTCCAGGGTTTCTTCCATCTGTTCCCTACTCTCACTACAGATCACAATGTCATCTGCAAACATCATAGTCCACGGGGACTCCTGTCTGATCTTGTCTGTCAACCTGTCAATCACCATTGCAAATAAGAAAGGGCTCAGAGCTGATCCTTGATGTAACCCCACCTCCACCTTAAACGCATCCGTCACTCCCACCGCAGACCTCACTGCTGTCACACTACCCTTGTACATATCCTGTACCACTCTTACATACTTTTCTGACACTCCTGACTTCCTAATGTAGGTATATAATTACTGTAGAATGACATGACTTGGGAAGCAGTGGATGCCCAAGAAACAAATGTGGATATTATAGTTATATAATTTTTTCACAGTCTGGGGAAGGGGGGGTGACACCCTTACAGATATGTTACATTCCCCTGAGACAGTATGAGTGCAAAATGAGAGGAAGCTACTGATGGATGTATTTTTAGAAACACAATGAAGATACAACCACCAATGCTAGCTGGAAATTTGTGCTGGTTTGGTTTAACTGGTTTACTTAACTGTGAGTTATACAGCATTTCTGAACCATGTGTGCTTGTTTAGCAGTGCCATATGTCTTGGGCTTGAAAACATTTGCTGTGTATTATTTAATGTTAATGCCATTATGAAGGCATTATTTTAAAGGCTGGAGTGGATGGCTAAGGGAATGTCAACCTCCCTTAGTAAAGGGGTTAACAACAAATCCAAAATCTTTTAAAACTATGTATCTCCTCCAGTCAGTCTCCACTAATATAACTGAATTTCTTTCCTTATTCATGATTTTTGCTGAGGTCAACTATTCATTGGATCAGAAGGTAAAAAAAAAGTTTTAATCTGTACCAGAAAGTATCTAGAACCCCATGTCTTCTGGCAAGCAAGTAAACCAGCACCCAAACTTAGTTTGGGTATTATTGCAGTACAGTCTTGGTCACATCCCTGCATCCCTCATTCAGCATCTGAAAAGGTGGCAATGCTAAGTGAGTTTTGCTTTGGAAAGGTAACTTCCAAAATTAGATGAGAGTTTGAAAATGCTCCACAGAGGGAAATTTGAGCATTCAGTGGAGAAATGTTGTGTCTTACACTGGATTTGAGTAATCAGTCCAGAGAACCAGAGAACAGTTACAGTAGAAGACCACATCACAGGCCTCTATGGTATTGCAAAACTGAAATACCTAGCTAGAACATTTGCTGTGGTGGCAAAAGGTAGATAAAGAGAGTGAAACTATATGTAAAGAATGTGTTTCATACCAGATGGAACAGAAAATGCCAGGACAAGCCCCATTATACCTCTGGGAATTACCAGGTAAATTAAAACAGATTGCATGTTGATTTTGCAGGAATGTTTATGAATAACTTGTTTATGATTGTAGTGGGGATTCCATCAGACATCAATGCTGAGGCCACTCATTTTTCGCATTGACTTTTCGGAAGTCAAAACAAATATCAAAGACCTCTCGTTCAACATATCTGCAGATGGTTGCAGGCTCAGCTCAATCATGGAAGCCATCAAGGACACTAGTATCCTCCAAGAGAGCTTGTTGCAATCTGGTGTCAGAGCTATGGTCTGAAACTGAAAGCCAAAAAACGTATAATAGTATCATTTAGAAAACTGGCCACCCCAGAGAATTACCACATAGGCAATACAATCCTATGAGTAGACCTAGTTGCTAGAGACTTGAGAGCATATGTGGACAGTGACTTGGCCTTTGACCATCATGTGTTTACCATTGTAAAGGAATCATTCTATATTGCAGAACTTATAAACAAGGGTATGGCATCCAGGTCCAAGGATGTCATTGCCCCTTTGTACTCAGTCCTCATTAGGCCAGTCATTGAGTACAAGAAAATGCCCACAGAGGTTCCTCACAAAAAGAATACAAGGCATTAGCCACATAGAATACGCAGACCACCTCAAAGATTTATCTTTGTATTCAGTCATCTGCAGACCACCGGGAGAAGATCTGTGCCTGGCTTACAAGGCATCATCTGAGCCAGTACTGATGGACTTGCTGCACATCCCCAAGTCCAACAGCATTAGAAATACTTGACTGAAGGACCTAAACCTCATTTCCAACATGAACAGAACATGTTAGAGAGGCAGGTATTTGTCACAGAGGCTACCTCTGCTCTGGAACAGGCTTCCCATCCATGTGAAACAGAGTTAGTCCCTGATGCTATTCAAACATAACCTGAACCATTGAGTGTGGAATCCTAAATTAACCCCTGGACTGTCACCTACACCCTTATTGGACAGAAGCAGGTTGTAAATTCTCCATCATGTAAACCCAACCAGATGCCCCTGGGTAATTTATCCTGCCGTTTACAAATGGAAAGCATGGCTAGGCTTAAAAAGGCCACTTTACATTTCCTTATTATGTAGTAAGAACAAGTGTTTGTTCTCCAGCCAGAACACTTTATCTCCTGCCTGACCATTTAAAAAATATCTTCCAGTTTATTTTTAAATTCAGTCTGTCAGGTTGATAGAGTCTGCACTTCAAAATGCAATATGGCTACTTGCTGGCTGATACTGTTCTCATCTAAAGCTGAGATAATTCACATTCTGCCTCAAAACATATTTCCAATGGGTCACTAACATCATTGCTTTTTTGCATCTTTAAGATACTCTGATATCTGACTTATTACCTGTCTTCTAGCTACATCCATGTATGATTTTTTGCATTAACAGTAAATAGTATAGATCACTCCCTCTGAAGGACAAGTACAATTTTGTCTTATAAAAAAATTGTAGCTATAAATGTCTCATTCAAATCCTTCTTGTATATACTAAGACACCACAAATCTTTCAAATCAAAAATATCCTTTTAAATGTAACTTTTAATGGGGCGTTGATACAAACTGGATAAAATCAAATCAAATATTTCGCACCATACACAAAGCTTGATTATTCTGGGAAAAGTTGCATCGGTTCAAGATCTACTATGATAACATTTCAGTGTCATAATGCAAGCTGTACCATTCTAGTAGAATAAAAAATACATCAGAATACTCAAACTTGGCTATTTTTATATATTCCCTTCTATTATTTCTCCAGTCTATCTTATGCACAAATACTTCTACATTCATGTTTCTCTCAGAACGAACCATTGAATCACTATATACAGAACTTCTCTAGGGTACTATTTAATTACTAGTGTAGTGTATACAGTGATTCCTTCACTTAATATGTATCTTTTGTAGAAAGCCTTTTGGCTGTCAAAAACTGACTAAGGGCAGTAATATATTAACTTTCCCGGATAGTCATTGTCATCACACAGAAGGTTATGCAAAGCAGTTTTAACCCTATAAACATTATGATGAACTCTGACATTTCAAGAAAAGGTATTATATCTAAGAAATTGATTGCATACTTAGATGACATATGTAAACTCAAGGTATTATTATGTATATATTCCGCGGTGGTGCAGCGGTAGCATTGATGCCTCACAGCAAGAGGTTCTCCCGTTCGATTCTCGGCTGGAGTGCTGGCAGTGCCTTCTGCGTGGAGTCTGCAAGTCCTCCCCATGGTTGGGTGGGCGTTCGAAAGACATGCGTAAATGGGCGTGCCTTCGTTGAAAGTTGAACGTCAAGCTGGCACCTCAGCATTTGTGAAAATCTACTGCCAATCATTAGTGGACCGGAGTTCTGCTGTGGCGACCCCTAACCAGGAAAAAGCCGAAAGACAACAACAACAACATGTGGGTAAATCAGGTGTTGCCTCCAGACTTCCCCTTTATGATAAATGTTAAGTAGTCAATGAAACAATAGTAAAAACTAAGCAAAACCCTTCCTGCTTATACAAATGTATACATATTTGTTACAAGTATCCCGTAAAGAATACATTGGTCATTCAGAAGCTGTATTTCAGCTGTAGGGGGGAGCACACCCCTCAGCCTTCCTGGAACAGCAGACCAGCTCTGTCCTTGTGCAGCTGGGTAAAGGGTAATATGACCTTAGTGATCCAGTCTGAAGTGTTCTGTGGGCTTGGAGATGGTTTATGATCAAGTGTTCTTAAAGGCCTACATTAGTATAGGACATAGGCTACTGCTTTGTGTTATGTGCTCTTTGTATGGATGACAGTGAAAACCATGTCTATGTTCATGTCATTAAGTCAAACTTGTTTAAGATGAGTGTTGGAGACCACCAAGGGTGCACCTTATCCCCACCAGTAGGCAGTGTATCAAGCATGGCTGTGGTTGAGACAGTAGATGCCAAAAGGATGACACAGGGGAAGAAAAAACGTTAAAAAACATAAACATAACACTGGTTAGGAAGCTGGCAGGGCACAGTCATTATCAGTTGCACAGGCTATTCTGGGAGGCACAGCAACAGGTGGCAGCAACATTATAATATGGGAATGAGTGGAAGGAGAGCTCATTAGTCACTTACCCTGCTTGCAGGATGTGGGAGTTGGGTATCATAATTTATTTATTTTATTTGGCATTTGTTTACCGGGAAAGTCCAACTGGGCATGAATCCTGATTTCAGCAGAGACCGGGCGAGAAAAGCTCCAACATACATAGTTCAATTAATAAGCTACATAATATTATCACATGAAGTGCAGTAACAAATAGTAGAATTGACATACAGGATAAATAAAGTCAGATCAGAAAATCATGCAGTAAATACTGAACAACAATCATAGGATACTGAGCATCTAGTAAAGTACAATCAATGGTGATAACCAATGGTAAAGATGGTGAGCATTTTAAGTAAGGGCAGGAGACTAAGAGAAAGGAAAGAGATTTTGCAGTTTGGGGGAGATTATGAAATGGAATTAAGGTAGGGAGCTACTGGAGAAGTAACTGGTGCTTTGGCTAATAAGAGAAGGGAGGAAAGGAAAAGAGAAAAAGAACAGCAAGGGACAGACAAGGAAGAAGGAAGATGGAGGAGAGAAAGGAAGAGAAGGAAGGAGTAACGGGTAGTGCCGGCCTGGGGTAAGATATGTACAGAGCCAGGAGTTAAGGAGAAATCTCTTTAGAGATTGTTTGAATATGTGACTACATGGCATTGCTCTAAGATGTGTAGGAATACTGCTCCAGACCTTGGCTACTGAGTAGGAGTATAGACAGTGACAAATAGATTTTTTTGGTTTATGAATTTCAAGGAGATGTTTCTCAAATAAGCAAAGAGGCTGATTAGGGAGGTAATGGTTAAGAATGGTGCTGATTGCTGAGCAGGATGAGGATTTGTATACCATTTTATGAGCAAGGAGGAGTTGGGTGAACCTGACGTAGTGAGGTAACTCAGGCCAGTTTAAATATCTGTGGGCAGAGCAGTGGTTTGAGTTTTATGATTGACTGGCTGCAAATCTAACTACTTTGTTATAGCAGAGCTCAAGTTTTGATCTTACGGAGATCTGAATGAGGCATACAGTAGTGAAGGAAGGAGGTATGTGTTGGCTAGAGTAACTCTTGAGGAGATGGGAAGGACTCTTTTTTTTTAATCTATTGAGCATGTCCAGTTTTGATGTGTTGTTTTCATCCACTTTTCAATATGAAGATCAAATTTCAGTAGATCATCTATTATGACACCAAGTAACTTTGTGTAAGGTACAACTAAGATTTCAGTATTGTTGAGAGAGGATATTTTGAATGTGTCTTTTATGTGTGTTTGGCATTTGGGGAGAAATAAGAGCAGTTTTGTTTCATTTGGATTTAGGAAAGTCTGATTGTCACTGAGTCAGTTTTCAGTAGAGCTGAAAGCCTGCTGAGTGGTAGATTGTAACTGGGAAGGACTATTAGATGAGCAAATGACAGTGGCGTCATCTGCATATTGTATAAGTGTAGCTTGTTGGGAGGATGTATGTAGATCATATATGAATATGTTAAAAAGGAGAGGGCCAAGTACGGAGCATTGTGGGGCACCTTTATTAACTGGAAGAAAAGATGAGTAAGCAGAGAGACATTTAACTGATTGTAGCCAGTCAGATAGGTAGCTGGAGAACCGAGTGACTGTTGTACTGGAAAAGCCTAAAGCAGACATTTTTAAGAGCAGTTTGGTATGTGAGACTATATCGAAAGCTTTAGAGAGATCTAAAAAGAGTGAAGAATCTAAATTGCTGTTATCTCTGCCTTTAATGATGTGGTCGAAAAAAGGCAACAAGGGCATTTGCTGTGCTATAATTTGGGTGAAAGCCATGTTGGGTAGAATTTAATAGATTTTCTTGGGAGTAAGCATTGCAAAAGTTGTTTACGAATACATTTTTCTAAGATCTTGGAAAGGGGACAAGATTGCAGTTGGTCTTAAGTTTTTTTCAGTGGAGTTTCTCCATTTATGAAAAGAAATTATGTAAAAGTTTTTCCAGAGAGATGGGACATATGACTCATGAATGGATTGCTTCATCAACACAGAGACTGGGTAGGCAATAGAAGGGGCAGCAATCTTTAGATATTCTTATGGGAGATTGTCTGCAGTGGGTGAGCAGGGCTTAAGTTTGTGTAATAAATTTTTATATAGGAAGTAGAGACAGATTTTAAGTTGAAAATGACATTGTTAGCGCTTCGAAGTTTGTCAGGGGTGGCAGGAGTCTGTAGGGAGTTTTGGGTGAGGGTGGCTATTGAGTCTATAAAGTGGGAGTTAAATTTAGAAGCAGTTTCTAAGGGTGAGATGTATGGACAAGCGTTATGGCTACTAGGAGTTCCAGGGTATAATATTTTCTTGATAGTGAACCAATCATTTTGGAGGGTTGTGTTTTTGGTTATCCTGTGGGTTGAAGTAATAATATTTCTTATCAGCAGTAACTTGTTTTTTGTCATGTTTGAAGTTGTTTGTAGGTCTATAGGTGAGTTTGAGATTTGTATTTTTGCCAGTTTCTCCAACCTTTGTCTCTCTTGTACATTAATTGTCTACTAGAAGGGGATAGCCAGGGTGATTGGGTGAATTTAACTCTCTTTTTTCTTATAGGAGTGAGTGAGAATGTCAAGCAATATTATATTCAATTTTAGAACAGTATTATTCAATGGTAGGGAATAGAGGATGGACCAATTAATGTTATTAAGGATGTCATTAAAGACCTTGGAATTGAAATTTGAGAGGTTACGGTAGTCTTTATAAAGGTGCTGTTTAATATGGTGAATTGCTAGTCTCTGAACATAGGTGTTATGGTGATCACTGAGAGAGTCTGGGTGGGATTTTGGAGAGTCATAAACATTTGGATTTGAAGCTAGGATCCAGTCCAGAGTAGTCTCAGCTTTACTGAAGCGAGTATCAGAAGTTATGAGTTGTTCAAAACCATATAGATTGATACTAGTAGAAGGGTACTCTAATGACAAGGTTTGCCAGTTAATATTGGCATCACCAAGAATTATAGATAGCCAGTGTAGGATGTTATCCAGAATAGGGATGTTATTTCCTGGGGGAATATATAGGGCAGTTATACATATTGTGGGGAATTCAATAAAGCCTACACAGATGTATTTGCTGTGTAGACATAGTGGAATGGTGCTTACATAGAAGTAAGCAGATGTACAATCCAGTAAATGGAGCTGAGGGGCATGCATGAGCGTGTGAACATGGAAGTGTAAATGGCATGCAAATCATCTCATAAGCAGATTAAATGCATGCAAATGAGGCAGGTAGAGAGAAACAGCAAGCAGATAGGCAGTCCTGCAGACCCTGTGTTGGTGTCCATAATGTACATGGAAAAAATATGTGCACAGGATGTAAAAATTACATCAGGGGCTGTAAAAGTGTACTTACAGTGGCAAAAATAGCATGGAGGACACAGATATGTACAAAACTAACCACCAGGTGTCCAAACCCGTATGGAAAATAATGTAAAATAATTTTATTTTGTTAAATACCCTGGGTATGTTTATGCGACACGCCGCAGTGAGCAAACATGCCATTATGGAAAAAAATATATATATAAAGAATGTGGAAACCAGCATTTGTGAGTATGTAACAGTAATGTATTATAGGACCCTGTGCAGAGTATGTATAATGTTAGACTGCTGTAGTTGCTAATGAGGCAGGGCCTGGAACTGTGAAGTTTCCATGTACTGTGCACAGATCTGTTTGCAAATGAGCTAGGGTTACTGAATGGCACAAATGGGTATCTGTGTCTGCAAATCCCATCTGTATAGGCACAGAACTGTGTTGGTGTCCACAGAAGTGGTAAATGACATCAAAAGGGGGTGTGTCTACAATCTTTTAAGCTCACTGGAGCTCAGCAGCACCTGTTCTCAGCGGCGCACCACTGAGTTGAGCATAACCGCCCATGGGGGTGTGTCTACTGATTGCTAAGCTTTGTTTATCTTTGCAGCGCAGGTTTGCATGGCACTCCGGCAGTGCTCATCAAGGAAGGCTGTCAAAAAAATGGCTGAGAAAGCCAATGATGTATTAATTACTGATGAGCCCTGTTTCACTTAAACTAGGGCCATTAAACACCTTAATGATGTACTTGGCAGGTGTAATGCATCATAGATAGCTAACCACACAAGCTACACCTACAGCAGAGCACTATAAAGGTTGCATATACCCTACAATCTGATTTTTCCCCCATACTCTACACCACTGGAGAACAGACTTGGGAATTTTAACTGAGAGAATGCTAGGGGCTGCTGCAGGTCTGCTACATATGTATGTGCTAGATGCTGAGGTCAATGCAGATACTGCTGATGCTGACCATAGGCATAGACTGAGAAGGAGAAGAGTGCTCAGGCCCAAGGTAACCTACCAAGAGCTACATGAGCTGGAGATTGCAGAGCACTACAGGGTGGACAGGGACATACTACAAGAACTCACTGAGTTCTGCCGACCTCAACTCAGACACAAAGTCAGCAGAGGGGAACCCATCCAAGTGGAAACAAAGGTATGCGAAGCCCTTAAGATACTAGCTACAGGTACTTTCCAAAGACTGACTGGGGACATGATGGGGGTCTCACAGGCATCTGCTTCCAGGGTACTCCACCAGTTCCTGGATGCCATGTTTCCACATGCCAGTAAGCACATTTATTTTCCCCACACCCCTGAGGAAAGAGCCAGCAGTATGGGACTCTTCTACCATGTAGTACACTACCCTGAGGTACTGGTTGCCATAGCTTGCACTCATGTACACATCATGGCACCACCCGGTAAAGAGGGTAGAATCTACATCAACCACAAGGGGTACCACTCCATCAACTATCATGAATGTGTGTGCTGGCAGCCCTGGCAGTTATCACGACTCCCATATCTGGCATGCATCACGGCTGTACCAGGTGTTTGCTAGGGGGGACATCCCACATGCCCATTTACTTGGGGATGCTGGCTATGCACTGGAATCGTGGATGGTGACAGCCATCAGAAATGCACACCCACTGAAGAATGCCATAATGAGGCACATGCACAAACTAGGAACATCATAGAGCATGTGATTGGGCTGCTGAAGTTGTGGTTCTGGTAACTTGATATATCTGGTGGAGCCTTGCAGTACTCTCCAGCCACATGTGCACAGATGTTCACAGTATGTGCCATGCTACACAATATGATCCTGCGGAAACAGCTGCAGTAGGATCAGCTAAGGGAAGGGATACACAGGCCCCCACCAGTACCTAGGTCACCACAGCCACACTCACAGGGGGACTCGGAGGAGGAACCCCCTGAGGCTGTCCCTGTAGGCAGACATAGACATGCCCAATATGCCCTGACCTTTTTCAAGAGACATAGAGACATAGCACATGCACTGACAACCTAGGGCCCTAGGGACTGACACCTTACTCTGACTCGCATACATATTAGTAAAAATGATGCCAGCCAGACCACACAACCTGCACCTCACCATGTATTGGCTGTGGACTGCATGCATCAGACAGAGTTATCCCCAAACTACAGGTCTGTCAATTGCTGCATTTGCAAGGTAAGTCACTGTCCTATACACCACTTGTAAGGAGTACTACAATACGGTAGCATATGTATGGACCTGCCGTATATATGAAAGAGAATATAGTGGGCTATATATAGTGTGTTACTGAGCTACTTGCAGAGATCTATAGTGGGCTACTGGGCTACTTTTACAGATGTAACAGCCACTTGAGACAACAGTTATTCTGTTCACTAGTATGTGCCCCATATCCACTAGGCCACATGGCTAGAAACTCCATGATATTATTCCAGGGAGATGCCAGACAGTGGGGTTACAGGACAGTCGCATGACTGTCTATGCCAGCAGAGCATAGGCTGGTCACCCCCCACCCCAAACACATCAGTGTTCCCATACAACTGCTGTAACAGTAAGTCTGCAATGATATACCAGCAGACCAGACAATTCCTGTATGTTGTTGATAGTGTGAGGAATGAAACCTCTCTGTCTGGCTGCTGGTGTGGCTCACTGGGCCAGGGACAGTAGCATGGGTGATGGTGCTGATGGTTTGAATCTGGCAGCATCCAACATCTTTTGCATGTCAGGGACTCATATGGTGGTAGTCCCACAGACTGTCATAACCCCTCAATCCATTACTACAAGAAAGCTGGACGAAGCCAGAATGAATGGGGGCACAAAGGACCATACCTACAGATAGACATTATACATGCTGTGAGTAACCTAGCAGGTGGTTAGTATAACAGCAGGCTGCAAAAGGTCAGATTAGCTGCAGAATGCAAAGACCATCACCTAAATGTGTCATTAGTTACAAGTCAGTGACTGCTGTTTACAGTATAGTACCGGAAAACCACAAATGAGGAACACACCAGACATATAGGGTGAAATGCTGGACATTCAGTAAAAACATGTACAGGGAGAGGTATGCAGACTGTCACCCTGTGTGTGGTGTTACATCATGTACCCCAGTCACATCATACCTTTCAACCTCTTACAGCAGGAAATCTGGCCAAAGCCATGAATAAAAGTGGGATCAAGGCCCACAAATAGGGACAATTTGCTCCTACAAATGTAGAATGTCAATAGAATAACAGGTCTTCCATTAACATGAATCTCCTGATGTGTATGGAGTCTGAAACTCAAATGTCTGTCATTATTTATTGACTGCAGTCTTCACTGATTTGCCACCAATTTGCCAGAAAAACCACAATGTTATGTGAAACAGACCAAAAATATGAGGCAAACTTCTGGACAGTCTGTGAAGCTCTGTACAGTTGTCAGGTATGAGTCACATATTAAGGTCAGCAACAGCCAGGGAATGCCTTGAATAATATCAGGGAACTGCAGTACTGTGGTAACAGGTGCTGCAGCCAATAGCCTGCAGCCCACATAATCCCAGACTGGAGTACAGCTAGCTATGGTCTGGAGTCACCTTGTAAGTACTGACAATCACACTGGACATGCTTCTACACTTAGATAACTTGAGCCCAAGTCTGTTGCCTCTGCTGCCCAAAGACCTATGTGGAAATATGTCTGTAGATACATACTGCTACATATACATATCTGTCTCCCCCTATCCCCCTCACACTTGATTAGTGTCTCTATCAGTATGTGGCGCACACACACACACATATATATATATATATATATATATATATATATATATATATATATATATATATATATATATATATATATATAATAACATGTATATATAGCTATATAAAGTACAATGATACATAGACTTCCCACATATTCAGTATCTACATAACACATTTACATAACGTACACACACAACAACATTTAAGGAAACATCCCTGTTATACACATTTATATAGATATGGGTGGGGATATACAAATGTCTCCACATACCCCAGAATGCTGGGGTTATCCGCACTTACACATAACAACTGTTGTCTGATGGAACCAGACCAAGACCGCAACAGTACATAATCCACTCACCCACAGACCCCTGTGCCTGCAGACTGTCACCCTGTAGACAGACACAGATACGTAGGTGATGTAATGTACAATGAGTGCAACGCATGCCTTGGACAGGCTATATTGTCCCTGGCCACATGTCCGCCTATCAAACTGCAAACAGCCACATATGGCCAGACTGGTATGTGTACACACATAGCAGGGATATTACCAGGTATCCCACCCCTAGGACACTAAATACAAGAACAGTACCAAGCAGTATCACACTGCAGGCCACACATGCTGTCTAATACAAGGCTACTTTACATACTCCACAAGTACTGTTCCTGCATCAACATATACAACAGACATAACCTGTGACATGTGCAATAAGTACTGTGAGCTGTAGTGTGTAATACCTAGATAGGTAGGAGCTCTAATCTGACATCATCCAACTCTGTGTGTGTGCGTATCAATATATCTCTTCATAGCAGTATGGGCATGCCCATAAGGGCTATCTCCCTGCAATGGTATGTGTGTAAGTATATCTCCAGGCAGCACTTCAGATAAGCATGCATGGGTTATCTCTGTGCAATGGTCATGCATTTTATGCTCTGTGACTAGCCGCTGGCCTCAACATGGCCACCTTTACAAGGCCTGCTTGCTCAACATTGGCCTCCTTTACAAGGCCTGCTGTCATCCACCCAGGTGACACGTATCAAGGGTAGCAGACCTTGTCACATGGTATGAAAGCATGATGACGTTGACTGTCCCCATTGTCCCTGACAAACTGTTGTACACATATGCACCTAGGGAGCCATGCACATATACTGGCATGCCATGCTGACATCATATTTCTGCTGTGCTGTCTTGCCATCCTCTGCCACTGTATTGTCACGATAGGTCCATAGTTGAACCACTCAGACTCCTGGGACACAAACATACACAGATCCATGACACATTTGTCGTTCTGTACCATTACTGCCAGTGTACCATTAGGCAACAAAAATACACAAAGTTTGATGTGTAGTCAAGACACATGCCAGCATACAATACCTGCTGTGGCCCACAACAACTGTCATGGCATAACACTATTGCACTACACAAACACATGTAAAGTAATATAGTCACCCTGTGCATCAGACACATTTACAGGTCCCTGCATCAAAAGCATAGATGGCAGGGATGTGGCACAAGTATCATCACATGCACAGGGTGTGGTGTGGGGGTGCTAGAGGCCTAAGCTGTGCCAAACAGTTGACAGCATGTGTGTGTGAGTCAGGAAGGGGTGCTGGTTAGATGGGCCATGGAGAGGTACCATGTGTGTCTGTTGGTTACCTGCATGTGACAGTGGGGTTGGAGTGTGTACGTGTACACAGTCAAGCCCAGTGCTAGCCCTACATGTGTATATGGTGGATAGCTGCGGACCATATATGGTAATGTGGACAGTTCACCATCTACAGCCACAAACACAGGAATTGGCTTCACCAGGAGCAACACGGGCACCACCATGACCAAGGTCAGATGCGGTGTTAGTACCTGATGGTCACTGCTGTCTGCTGGGCCTGTGTTCCCCATAGGACCACCCAGGACCACGTGCCCATGGCCTGCGACATTGTGGTGTGGACAGCACACTTCCCTCTGTAGCACTGGAGGTACTGCCACTATGGGAGCATGAGTGTGCATGGCCACGTGGACTCTCAGCAGATGGTGTTGCTGGCCTATGTCCACATTTCTGATGCCCAACTCCATCCAGATGTTCCAGCACAGACAATGTGCAGTCAAAGACAGACATACTCTCAGCCCACCGTCTGTCCACTACATCAGTGAAATGTTCCAGGGCATCACCAATGTGGTGGAGGCAGTCACAGATGTCAGACTGTGCTGCATCCATAACACTAAGCATCTGTCTGGTGTTGCATTTCAGAATGTGCCTGGGCCTCCATGACAGCCCAAAACATGTGGCAAGTGACCCATGATGTGTCACCTGCAACAGGAGGTGGAGGGACAACAGTCCTCCTTTGAGCACCCTTGTCAATCTGCCTGTGTGGGACCTCACCAGCTCTCTGGCTATAGCCAGTGTCTACACTCACTGACACCATAGTTCTTACACTGTCCTGTACTATCACGTCACCCTCTGACTGTCCAATATCTGTAGCCTCTGGTGACTAGGCATGTGTGGACATACTGTGTGCAGTGACAATGGGGGCAGAAGAGGGATGTCAACCTCTAGGACAGATTCAACCCTCGACAACTCCCCCTGTGCCTCACTATGGCCACCATTATCATCAGAGTGCAATGAGACACTGACATCAGGTTGTGAGGAGGACAGACTCCAACCCCCCCCCCCGTTCACCTGTGAAAACCAATACAAAAGTATTACATTACTACCTGCACTATTATGTATGGTAATCCACACAGACACATACAGATGAGGATCCACAACTGCAGTACTTGTCCCACATCTTCTCATCTCTGATCCCATGCACAACACACAAACTCACAACAACATACACAGACAACTCACGCCCAGTATAACATGCACTTCACCTACATCCGGTTTACATTGCCAGTACAATACACTTGTGAAGCATGCAATATGACAGAGTATGTGATAGAACTATACATAAAACCCAGTACACCTGTCTTGAGAATGATATGCCAGTTGTAGTATCACTGCCTCAGGTATGTACCACCTCCCTATTGTGTTTAAACAGGAATCTTGGAGTAGTTGCTTCATGTATAGCAGGCTGTGCAGTTGCTCATGACTATAGGTGCAAACATGTTAATGTTTGTACAAATACACAAATGTCATTTCCTAGGCTATGCACTGTAGTTAATTGCACCGAAATGGAACATACAACTCTTCTAGTCTGGCTAAGCACAACGGTTGTGCATAAGGCAAAATGTCAGCCCTTAATTTTCTTAGGGTATATGTGATCTGTAAAACAACAGTATCACACTTACCAGGTACAGGACCACTGACTCAAGCCACACCTGATGAACCTATGAAAAAAAGGTGAGTGAGAGGTATTGTCAACAACACCAAATGTTGCAGTGTTACAAGGTAATATGTGTGTATATCCACATGTACTTTGCCTAATATGATACTGGCTATATTGCTGACATTCTGAGTATGTGTGCAAAACTGTGGGTATAAGCCACTCCCCCCATGCAGATAGATCTGACACACATGTACTGCTATGTAGAGCCTGCAAAAAGGACTGATACAGTATTATACTGGTGAACGTAGTAAGTTTACCTGGATGCTCCTCTGATGTGGTCACTGTGGCATCCACCTCCAGGATTTATGGTGTGATGGATGCCTGGGAGCTGTTGGTTGATCCTAGGTTTACCAGGAATTCTTCTGTAGCTGAGAATGGTTGTTCTGTCGCAGACCCTCTACTGGCGGCAGCATGATCCTTGGCAACAGCAGCTGCCCTTTGATGGTGTTGGACCTGCTTGTAGATCCTCTCCTGTTGGCCAATCTGATTAACAGCCCTTACAAGGTCACCCCCACAGTGCTGCCCACTGTTCATGATTGGGGCGACTCCTGGAAAACAGGATGTGATGGTGGAGTCTGAGGGCATATAATATAGCATCATTCTCTGTGGATGTCTCCATTGGTACGTCGTTCCTGCAAGACAATAAGAGGGAAACACATTACAGGACCAGATACATGGATGTCTACTATGTACAGCCTCTACACATCCATAATGGCCTCCACTATCCACTGCTCCCTCACATGTCATACTCCACAATCTGATAATGCACTACATGTGTGGCTACCACCAAGATAGTAGCAATACTGGGTAATGTTTCTGTGTGCCGTGATAGATTCTGCTGTATGTCTCTGCATCCATCACTGTAGTCTACTGTGGTGTGTCCCCTATGGACAAATCCCCACTAATATGTCATACAACCACTGTCGGACAAATAGCAGTGTGCTATTCCAACAACTATATGGGGACAGTCCAGCAACACCAGTGTGCCAAAATGACAGACAGAAATGCACATCTGCTGTAGTATATGTTCCCTGTAGGCATCATACCTCTCAACTATACAGGATGTTTAAAGAATGTCAGTATGTTTGCCTCATAAGGGTGGTCCTTTTCTCAGAAACTTGTGGCTGTCTCTCAATAATCATCATCATCATCAGCCTCCTTTTTCCCATTTTTGTTTCTACATGGGGTTGGGGTATCATGCCAACTGTTGCCAGTTCTCTCGTTTCAGTGCTACATTCCTGCCTTCTTCAACAGTCATGCCTGACTGTTGCAGATCTTCTTTCACACAATCCATCCACCTCTTTGCTGGACATCCTTGCTTCCTCTTACCTTCTTCCTGTCTGTCCCAAATCTTCCTCACCAGATCTTCAACAGGGACTTAGCCATA
Source organism: Protopterus annectens (assembly GCF_019279795.1). Classification (NCBI taxonomy): domain Eukaryota; kingdom Metazoa; phylum Chordata; order Ceratodontiformes; family Protopteridae; genus Protopterus; species Protopterus annectens. The sequence goes on along the minus strand of NC_056741.1, from coordinate 1,790,418,665 downwards.
GTACATCAGGGACATTCAGGGACACTTTTACAATATATGAACTATTTATGTGCGACATTAACAGACTGAGAGGAGGTGACTTACAGTATGTCATTTGATGTTACAGGAGTGTACACTCTTACTTACTGTCACTATGTCTTATGTATAATCCACTATCTTTACTACAACAGCTGACCGCTGTAGGAGGGACTGACAGGGACAGAGCAAAGATGTGATTCAAAGCAGGGACAGTTGAGAGGCTTGCCTGTAGGTGTTGGACAGCAGAGCATCACTGACATGTCAGTATCATAGAGCTAATACAAGCCTACTGTTGTAATCCCTATTTGCCATACCTCCATCCTCTCATCTGCATCTCATTTTATGGGGAAATCTAGTACATGCCTGGTAGGGGTGATGTATTCCTTTTTTGAAGTGTTACTCTGCAAATGCTTTGCACATACACGGTCTGTGTGAGTAAAACCACATAGAATCCTATTCCTCATAAGCAGTTGCTTACCTTTTGTAGGTAATGCTCATTAATAGGTAATTGTCTCTGCACCAATCTGTGGCTCAGAATTGCTAATTACATCCACAACAGCTGAATTGCACTATCATTAGCCAATGACATGGCACCACAGTGCAATATATAAGGCCTTCATGTAGGCCTTCGCCCCCTTCTTAGTTTTTGAGATGGACACTACTGAGGTGGGGAAACTAAAGCATCGCAGAGGGTAAGTACAAATACTATCCACTGTAGAGATGTATGACGTATATCCACAGTTTTGCTTTATATGTTTGGTCAGTGTCCCATGACAGTTTAGTCATCTGGCAGTTCACTGGCAAACATTGTGGGTTGAGGTCAGAAAGGGGAGAGAGACATGTGAGTGTCACACTTTATACCCATAAGAATATGCATGCTAATGCAGTAGCTGCTATTCTATCAACTTACTATCTTTGTAGGGACAAACATGTCCCTATTTCCAGGCCTTTGCCCTCCCCTTTTATGTATGGCTGTGTCTGGGTCCCTTGTTATAGGGGGTTGAGAGGTATGGTCAGTCTGTGGCAGATACCTTAACATACATCTGTGTATGCTCCAGGCTGCAGCTGCTGCAGCCTAGGACACATAAGGGGGAGTGTGAACACTTTGGAGGCCAGCAAGCTATATGTGTAACTGTGGCAGCAGTGCCAGCCCTGTCATTACAGCAGAGCCAGGGTAAGGGTACCCTTTACGGTCCACTCAAGGCATATGCTTAAGTTACATCTGTTATGTAACAGTACCAATAGCAAGTAGTAGTAGGTGACATATAGTTAGGCTATACAAATATGTGCAGTGTGTCCCCACCTGCAGGCCTTTGACTTACAAAACTGGGTAGCAGATAATTCAGTAGCAGTAACCTATGGGGATTAAAATTGGATGAGTCGGTCATTACTTGCTGTGTTCACAACAATATAATTGAGGTGCAACACACTGGTTTCAAACCTACGACTGTGTGTGGCAAAGTTTACTGCATGCAAGGCATTTAACAGACTGAGCTACTGCTGCATCAGGTGTATTTGCAAGATATATGTGCAGACATACAGGCTGTGTCACACGTTGTCTGCATCCATCAGTATGTGCATGCCTTTCAAAGGCAGTTTTTCTGCAGCAGAGTCCCAGGTGAACATATGTACTTTGCTAGTGATGCCTTAGCAGGTGTGTTTAAAGATGTTGCTGATAAAATGGAGCATTTAATTGCTATCCCACACCTCACATATTGCCATTATTATTTATTTGGCTGTCTACTGGTGTATTTTTGTATCAGAGTCCCAGGTACACTCCCATTTTTCTCATTAGTTTAACTGTAGTCTGTCAGTGGCAATCAGTATGTTTTGCTGGAAACACCTGTTTTAATTAAGATATTTGTGGTGTAGTGGGTTAATACAGCAGGCTGCAATGGAAACGGGCCTAGGTCCAAAACATGGCAGTGATGATTATTTTGTACATGTGCCTAACACTGTGAGAAACACATAAGATCATTAAGGCTCATTAAAGCTCATTTATGCAGATTTCTGCAGTGAGGCATAGCACTTCGCTTAGCTCTGCTCAAACCCGTGCTAAAAAAATAAAAAGAAAAAGAGGGTGATAGGACAGTGATGAAATGGGGGTAAGCAGGGAGAAAAACCTAGTGAAAGGCAGGTAGGGATGTGCAGGACAGGTGTAGGAAAGAACCATAGCTTTCCATTTCTTGTACATCAACAGCTGTGAATTTTGACATATTTTGTGGATGAATTGCAGACAGACAATCAGATAAGACAGCAGACAGGGGTGGTGTGCGACATATGAGGGGGGTAAACACCTTGGAAGGGGAGGATGTTCTGGAATCCAAGAAGCATGTGCCTCCAGACGGCAGCAGCATTACTGAGGTCCCCACCCCATGGGCAGTCGACACTGCTCCTTTACTGCTCTGAAGGTGGCTGTGCTGGAGGCTGGGTGCTAGGGCCAGCCTTCCCCACCAGGCTGTCCAGTGTGCCCTCAATCCAGCTCAGGTGATGTTCATAGCGCCAATGAATGATCCTGCACACCATGGCTGGTAGTTGATCTTGGGTGACTACCGCCCCTCCACTACCGCTCCCAGGGTGAGGCCGGGCCCCATCCCATGAGGCGGTTCCACCCAGAGGTGGTGTAAGGGCAGTGGAGGGGCCACCACCGGCCTGGGTCCCAGATGTGCCAGGACCTGGAGCCATGGCCAGATGAGGTAAGATAGGCAGATCACTGAGAATTGGCCTACCCTGTCGTGCTGTGATCATGGAGGTATAGCAAAAAGTATAGGTTAGTGATGAACAAAACCATTGTTAGTAATGACAGCAGGGCAGAATACTGGAAATAATCCCATTAAATTTCAATGCATATTGTTGTGAAACACAACAATAAATAACAGAACAGTCAGTATATTGACAGCATGCCAGTAACAGCTACGGCATAGGGCCAACATAATAGGTAATTCAACAAGATATGTTAATATGCAACCACTTTAATACATAACAATAATAAAAAACATGCCCCAAAATAGTGTTTAATGTAACAACGTATGTTAGTAGCAAACCATAACCAATGAATAACCATAATAAATAAATGAAGATAAGGGTTGGGAGAGAGAGAAATACAGTCCATTAATACCATTATAGGCTATATAGTTGGCAACAGTACTGCTATCTACTTTACAGGTATGTCATTTCTTTATGTGTACAAGTGCCCTATAGCTGCTGTAAGATGTACATACCTCACATGGGACTGCATGGGACAGTATGGGCCAAGCAGTAACAACTGCAGGTACATGACTACACAGAACACTTCCACATTAGGTGGACCAATATAACTACTAAGATGTATTGTGGGCTGATGTAGTGATACTCTGATATTTAGATAATCATGTTGATGATAAATCTGTAACAGAGGGATTATGCACTACTAATTACATTACATGACAGCATGACACTTGAGAGACATGTATCTTCACATTCCTGGTAATGACTGTAACAGTCTGTGACATCTAAACACACAATTAGTTACTCATAATATGGGCTGCCTCACCCATATACTTGTAGTTCCCCTGGAGAGAAAAACTGTAATCATTACATGACTGATACTGTAATTTTTAGTACTACATAGCACTGGATTTAAACCCCTGTCTGTGTGTGGCAAAATGTACTTCATACACAGCATTTAACAAACTGAGCTACTGAGTCACTGCTGATAACTGACTAACTGATATTTGCCTAGAGCTCATCTGGAACCAAAATATGACCTTGTAATAGTAGTACAGATTTATACCAGACTGCAGTGACAGTTGAACACACATGCATGAAATTCAAGCATGACAGATATACTAGGTAACCTATACATTATTGCATAGAACGCAGATGTACACAATATATTGTTAGTGTGTTGAAATATCTGTGAAGTCAACAAACAATATCTGATTATGGGTTATTATTTGCAGTCTACAGCTATTACACTGTTATACTTGACTGCAGCACCTTACCTCACAGCCTGAATTCATATAGCTGACACGCACTGGTGAAAACAAGACAATCCTGAAGTACACAATTTACTTAGGTGTTATTGCTATTGGTTCATGTGTTGTTACAGAACAGGTATCATAATTCATTTCTTACAAAACACGTCTGAATCTACACTTATTGCACAACAGACTTTATTAGAGATACCTTCATGCAGTTACTGGTATAGTTTTGAGTTTTTATTGCACATCAGTTGTTATTACGCAGGTCTTGCAATACAACTGTAATTCCACAGTTATTGTACTACAAAATTATTGCATATACTTTATTACTGCTGGAGCAAACTACCCATTCAGCTGGAGCAAACTACCCATTCATGTCAAGCAAAGCTCCTCATTGGCCCTCTTTAAGAAAAATCGTGATGACTGAATGGGAAATAGAAAATTCTCCCCGGAGATCACTTTTTTGTCACTGCTTGACAGAGGCACAGGAAAATAATTTTCTTGGGTGGTGAAAGCCAGGGAACCTTTTTGGCTAGGCTTATATAGGCTCCAGGGTTGATAGCCTAGTACCTACATACCTACCTACTGTTAATGTTTTAATCTTCCCTGCTTATTGCACTACAGTTGGCAGCATGCACTTATTGCAGTAGAGCTGTAAATCCACATTCATTGCAATACAATCTTTGCGGTATATACCTAATCGCAGTTAATGCTCTACTCTGTCTTGCTTATTTGACTATAGATAGCAAAATACATCTGTACTCACCACACTCACGGCGCAACCTGGCCAAGCACCCAGCATGCGCCTCGATGTTGCGAGCCATCTCCTCTGCAGCTGTTGGGGAAAAAAGCACACCATTATGCATACCAGTTTATCAGACATTCAGATTAGGTATTGGTGAAACAAAGGTAAAATTACTTACAAACTTCTGGGGCATTCCCTGCCCGAGCTTCTTAGATCCAGGTGTCCAAGACATCCCCCTTTCTCCATTTCAGGTCATCATGGTGGTGACGAATCTGCTCACCTGTGCAGGGGATATTTGTCACACTGGTGAGTTCACATGCCAGCCAGTTCCAGGCCTACACCTTGCACTCTGAGCCCTGGAACCCTTCCTGCAGCAGCCGATCATCATGGCTTTTCACCAGGAGTCCAACCATGACCCTGGACTCCTGAATGCTCCACCACTGTGCCCAGAAGCCCGCACCCTCTCCAGTGCCAGCCATAGTCACTGCATAGGTAGAACTCCAACAGATTATGCTGTATTCCTGCCTAGTGAGCTTAATATAGCCTGTTTTCCCACCCTTAAATGCCATTGGGCAACATTTAAAAATGTGGAACTTCACTTAGCACCATGCAAACCTGCTCAGCTCAGCTTAGCAGTGCTTAGCAGTGCTTGTGGTATGCAAACCAGCCAAGCGGTGCATAAACATTATCAGCCGTTATTTTGTTTATGCAGTGCTTAGCAGATCTTAGCAGAGCTTAGCTGAGCGCAGCAGGCCAGAATTTTAAAATAATTAGCATAATTTCTATTTCAAAAATAAATGTTTACTTGATCTTCCATGTATTTAAACCCTGCACCTACTGCACATGAGGCTGTAACTCTACCCATTTAGCTGTGTGGGTTTGTGGAATATTGCTATACTTTTACATATACCTCAGAGCTACCTTTAAGCAGTGCTGAGCACCGTGTCACACTATGCAAACCTGCTATGCTTATACTTGACCTTTAAGTAAATAATTAAATACATCTGGTTTCTATTTTTAGATATCTGGCAGGTGTATCGGTACTGATTAGCACTGCTGTGCTTGGCACCACACAGAGCAAACATGTTTTTTTAAAAAATAAATAAATAAATAAATTACATTGCTAGAATACAATTGGACAGTGCAAGGATTGTGTTAATCATCTGTGGACACAGGTAGCACCACACTCCCTACACCGATTCAATAACAATGTTCCACGACTCTCCCGTGTATACGGACACAGTAACATTCTATGTAGGCTCTACACTATACCTGCACAGATTTTATTTAATCTAGGGGAGTGTTTTATGCTCATTTAATTTACAGTGAGAGACAAGGATCTCAGCAGAGAATCTGTCAGAGCAAATGATAGTATAGCCAGGGGGATTTCAGAGTCTTTATATGTGGTTTGAGCCAAGTTTCTGTAAGAATAATAATGTCTGGGGAGTAATGAGTGATCTAGGAATGAAGTTCAGAGACTTTGTTTACTATACTGTGAATATTCCTGGATATGATTTTCAAATTTTTAGTAGATGTTATTACAGTAGAAGAGGGAGTGGGTGCAGAAAAGAGGCAGTCAGGACCTGGGTTTGGGTGGGCAACTCTGTATAATATGATCTCTTTACAGCATCCATACAATAGTGAGGGTTTAGGTATGTTAGTTTTAAATTTAAAATTTACCTTATACAGGTTGGGAGTAGAGTTAAGAATTTTATATCTGAAAATGAGATGGGGGGGTAAGCCAAATGAGCTAGAAACAATAGGGATAGTGAACGGCTGGCAAGTGACATAGGCAGTGTGAGTAAGGGTGGGGGAGTGATCATATAGCATGTAAGGTATGATAGTAGTAGGAGTAGATGTGTGGATAAAAAGATGAGGAGCATATTTGGTGTGTATTAGAAATAAGAGTCTTGAAGACAATGCTAAAGAATAGAAAGTATATGTATATATAATTATAGGTTCATAGGTTATTTATATCCATGCTAAGGTTTAAGTCGCTTGCTCTAGTGGTTTTGTTGGATTTGGATTTTTTGAGGTGGAGCATGTCCATTAATTCCGGGTTGGACATGGCCTTGTATGTCAGGCACATGTCACCTCTGAGCAGACGGTATGCGACTGAATAGAGCTGGAGTTTCTTCAATCTGGCAGCATATGACAGATTTTGGAGTCCCTTTATCCTTTTGGTGAGGAACTTTTGGGGTCTCTCCAATTGCTGCAGATGTCGGGTGAGATGCATCCCGAATGGGGCATTGTACTCGATCATTGGTCTGATAAGTGAAGAGTACAGGGGAACAATGACCTCACTAGATCTGGATGTGAATCCCTTCATGATCAGGTGGGCAATGTAGAAGGTCTTTCCAACCACTTTAGCACTTTTTTTTAATTAAGTTATAAAAGGAAATAAAAAGAATAAAAAGAATAAAAATGTTCTAATAGTGGGATGAGCTGCCATTTCATGACCAGTGGTGATATCCACTTTTGTGGGTTATAGTCTTAGACTTGATACTGTCTGTGGCAGGGAAGGCTTAGAGCTACATCATCAAGGTGGTGCACTCTAATGAGGTGGCCCATGTTGGCAGCCTACAGATCTTCATTATCCATAACTCAGAACAATGACCATATGCAGGTGTGGCAATCCAAGTGCCCATGGAAGATACTGAAGGAGTAAAACTATGGGACTACTCACTGGCAAAATGGTGAAAGGTCCAAAGTGCAGATAATGAGGAATGTCAACTCCCATGACCATGAAACTGCTAATGGTCAGGTTTGACAGGTTGTGCAGCCATAGATGACAGTGACACCACCTCATCAATGGTATGAGTAGTCTGAGTAGTACTAACATGTGCCCACCCACCTCCCACACAAACTTTCTCCATGGCCATGGACTACACAGCCTGCAGAAGTAGACCAGAGGGAAGTTGTCATGTATCTCATTGAAACATCCATGGAGGCAACATTCACAATCCCCACAATACTGTTGGTAGCAGCCATCTGTACCTGCATCAATGAACTATCTGTTGATTTATGACAAGTGTTGTACCCTGACGAGGAAATAACTAGGAGTCATGGTGATACCACAACCCGACCACTGCTCCCTTAAGCTAGGTATGCATATATCAGAGGCAGTGTAAATTTCAGATGGGGTGGAGACTCCTAGGGAGCCTAGCAGGAGCTCACAGTTACTGGAGGTTTGCCATGAACTGGTGACGTTTTGGGGTCAGTGTCTACTTCAAACAGGGTCTTCTGATGTGGGGGACATGGATCACTCTTCCCCTGGTTATGTTGCAGCCGTCACATGGTATCAGTGCACTGTGCCATGTGCACACTGTCATCATCATCATCAGCCACAAGTAACCTGCCAGCAGTAGATATGTGCTGTGCTGTTCCCTCTACCAGTCAACCTTGTGAAAGCATGAACACTTGTTATCTTTTACAGCACTCACACATATGCTTATACTCACCCATGTAGCACTATAGTGAGAGACAACAGTATATGTGAATAGCATTTATAGACATGCATAATTTGACATGTGGAATGTTGCATTTAGATCCCAGAAGTACCTGAAAGGACAAATATGCAGAAGGTACTTGACAAATCATCCCATAACACATGCAGTGCACTGTACAATATGGACTTGTACTGGGTAGAACTAACCTGGTATTTCCACTATTGTCATTCAGGTGGTCATGGTAAGCCCAGCTCCTACGGATCCCCATCACATAATCAAATGCTCACATGAGCTAAACTCACAATATAAAGTTGGAAAGCATGAACAATGAACATTGAAGGTTGCAAGAGAACCTGACTAGTACTGTGTGGGATTGTGACACAGCAGGGATCAGGATATTGCTCCTTTCTCCACTGTGGTATGATGTCAGAGTTGGTATATATGTATATACAGATATATATATATATATATATATATATATATATATATATATATATATATATATGGGAGCCCTTCATTTGTTTGAACTTTCAAATGTTCGAAACTCATATGGCTGACACCATATGAGCAAACGTTTCAAAGACTGACAAATGATAGCGGAGATCCTGCTACAGTGCGGGACTAAGAGATTCTCCTTTGCTGCACTGTAGTGCGATCTTGGAGTGAGAATATTTAAGTAGCAGGGGGTGTGGGGGGTGCGGGGGGGCTTGCCTCCCTGCCTAACACAGTTTTACTGTGTTTACAGGTAGGTAAATGGTGCTATTTCAGGATGTCGGCCTTTCGGAATGTCGATCATATGGTTCAGCCATATGAAAGTCGACATTCTGAAGTAGACCCATATATATATATATATATATATATATATATATATATATATGGGTCTACTACACATGAACAAACTCCCATAACAACGATTTTTGTAACATCAAGACCACAACACTGACATTACATTATTACGAAATTCCACATCACAAACAGCCATTATCCCGACTGTGAAATTACTGACTTCCACAAAACCTATACACTTTAAACTGCAAGAAGAATATAACCGTCATCATTATTTCCTCTCCACTGCCATATAAGCTTGTTCATCAACTCCAAATATGGAAGCAGACGTACCCCTGTTCTGCAACATAATATACACTCATTTCCAAGCTCTGCACTTAGGATCAGCTGTGTTTTGGTAACTGTGCTACACACCAAATACACTTAGATAGCTGTTATGCAGCTGTACTCGATATGCAAAAGAGACTGATGACCACAATTATATACAACAGTTAATGCCATCCACAGAACTACCGGCAACTCCATGGTATATGTACTAACACCAACTGTGAAGGCGAACATTTCTAATTTTCCACCACGGTAGTAATACACGACACTGACAGGGAGCAGACATACTATTGTGCATTGTGTGAGCTGTAGTAATATTCAATTCCCTTTACACCATGAGATACACATACTGTTATAGCTGACAGTATAACGGCAGCAAAAACAGGTATCTCCCCATCCCATAACATGAACTGCAAGCCAAGCAACCCTTCTGAGTTATATAACCCTATAGAGTGCACAGATACCTCAATACTATCATATAAACTTACATTTTTAGCAGCTTCATAATGGCTTTCCCAAATTCAGTATTGGACTAGCATTCCCTATTTGACAAAACACTCTCAAAATGGTTCTGACGTGTGATGAGTTTATGCTTCTAGGGTGAGATGGGACATCCAGTGGCAATTCATACACACAGTTCATCCACTCTATCCTGCTCCCTCACCAGAGCACACAACGGCACATTCAAATTGGTTGCTCTACTCCCCAGCAAGCATTTCAACCACCTGTGCCATGCCTCCACAGAATTTTGTGTGCAAGGCAGGAATAGGTAATTTAAATCAGAAATGTTCCAAAAGCTTATAGGTAATAGTGGTGGAAATCTGACAGAGGAGGCAGTCCGTGTGTTGAATTTCTGTAACTTGCCATGCATGTACCAGTCAGAAAAATATCCTACCTTCTATGGGAAGCAGTCTCTTAATATCTGATATGTTGCACAAACTTCACGTTCCTTCACAAACACTAAAGCAACTAGACTCTTTACTGCTAACTGGAAACATTGGTTGTTGTTATACAGTGCAGACAACCCTAAGGCTTGTACTTTTCGCCAGACATTCTGGCCAAAATGGAAAAGACACCCTTTTAATTGTGCACCATTGATGTTCAATCTCACACTCTTCACCGCAGCAACTTCAAAATCGCATAACACATACCGCACACCAACATCAAATCCTTGCTCAGATAACATGTGAAAAAGGCAGTGCCACAAATAATTGTACAATCTGAGTGATTTATTCGACATCAGTGCAAATAGCAAAGGTACAGCTTTGCTGTGACTCCTGTATTTAACTAGACCATGGATACTGTACAACTGGTGGCAAGTTACACATTTGTGAAAGAATGTGCCGTCCATTAACCATATACCGGCTCTGCTCAGATCATACAAGTTGTTCTGTGTGGTGAATACCAGCACTATATTATCTGTGGAGGGATCAAACATTGTTTTATAAATGTTCCACACTTTAGCAGGTATTCCTCAAAATCTCTGTTATATAGTGCCAGAAGCTCAGTACCATCTCTTGTAATTTGTTTCCTTCCTACCCTACCAATCTGCTGCAGTAGTACCTTCCTATTCAGCAAACTATGTATAGTATCCAGAGAGGTGGACGCCAAAGTATCCTCTACCAACAAATAGAGGGTGTCCCTACTGTATTCCGCTCTGACTTTTAAGTCATGGCAGATCTTATATTTGCCTATTTCTCTGGAATCCCTAGCATGATTATGCTTGACTAACTTTTCAAGTTTGTCTCCATTAGGAATCACACTTGTCACTACTCTGCCTTTACACTTTTGCGATATTTTGTACTTACAGCCTCAGTACCACCTATTGTGTCTACATCTCTCTAAATGATAAAGATAAACATCTATTATTTACAATTCTTTACGTTTCTGAGACATGACAGTGTTGTACAAGTTTCCAATGACTCCTGGAGCTTCCAAACATATGTCTTCCATGTTTTACTTCAGTACAAAGTGTGAATCTGTAAACAGAACCTGCCCTTTTAAAGTACTACGAGCCTGATTAACGGAAGTAGGATTAGGCAGCAGATGTCATTTTAACTGTCGGTAATGTGGAATTTCGTTATAATGTAATGTTGGTGTTGTGGTCTCAGTGTTATAAAAGTCATTGTTATGGGAGTTCATTCATGTGTAGTAGAGCCATATATATATATATATATATATATATATTCATAAAATTGTCAGGTAATGAAGGGGCGCAGCCCCCCATGTGGGAGGTACAAGGGGGCTTGCCCCCTGCACAAAACAGGTGTCTTGCTTGTTTTGATATTTCAATGCTTCATTGTTCAAACATTTTGGTTCAATAATGTGGATTTCACTCATGTGAACATTTGATTATGTGATGGAGATCCATGATAACACATCGAAAGGTTTGCTAAAGTCTAGATGCTATATAGTCAACACTCTTTTGATTTAATTATTATGTTTGTTCGCCCAACATCTAAATTATTTTACTAAATTTGAATTTCATGATCTTCCTGTTGTGAATCAATTTTGGCTTTGGTGCTGTCCAAATTACTTAATTTTAAGGTATTGCAGAAATCTTTCAACAATGATACCTCAGTTTTCCAACAACTAAGATGAAAATGACAAACTGAGAGTGTCCATCTGCTTTTATGAGTTGCTAAAAATCTGGTTATTTGACTCACTGTTATATCCTCAAATCTCACATTCTTACTTGTCTCCCATTAGGTCTTAATGCACCGTCCATTGCTCATTTTTGGAATTATTTCAAGATCCTTGCGTCTATGAATAGACTATGATTCATTCTATTTTCCTGGTCTTTTCTACAGAACAGATTTCATTAACCACTCCTCTCTTTATCTGTGAATATTGAACAAGCTAATCAGTTGACCAGCCTGCTTTTTGCCACTGTTTTCTACCTATTTCTTTCCATTTTATTTAGTTATAATATCCTCCATTTGCACTTCTTTGGTCCCTTATGCATGTGCACTATACTCTGTAGTGTATGCACATTGAAATGCATGCATGCACATGTGCACTCGTTCCAGATGGACACACCAGTGTAATCCCTGAACCAGTAAGTAGACATCACATGTACATTGGTTTTGACATATTTATCAAGTTTAAGTAATATGATATGTTGTGCAAATACTGGATAACCAACAAATGGTGACTAGTATGCAAGAACTATTCTGACAACAGGAAGCAGTCAAATTTGTATACAAAGGATGAAAAAAATACTTACAGTTCCAAGGGTGAGACAAAAAACTTGTGATGAACAGCATGGCAGACTTGTAGCTGTGTGAGGAATGTACTGACAGCAGACAGGCTATAAATCATGCATAACAGAAAGATTTTCAAAACAATTATAATATATAAAAACGTATGTATTGTGATTTCTAGGCAACAACAGGCTTTAATGATAATATAATCTGATATTTACATAACAATGTGCACAAACTTTTGAAATGCAGTAAATGTGCATTTATCTAGCAAAGAGATTTTTTAATGGTTGAGTGTTATAATAATTATATACTGTGACGTCTTCCATGAAATAATGACAGATTAATTACCAAATGCATAATTAATGAATAAAATGAACTTTTGGATTATGTAAAAGCAAAATAATGCAATGTTTGCATATTAATGTAGTATATGGCTGCTTAAAAAAGTAATTTGGTGTTTCAAAAAAAATTAAATAAATAAATAAGCATGGGTACTGATGTAAAATCAATGCCTTTTATATGTCATTCCATGAAAAAAAAATCTTATAGATTTTTATATATATGTATATATACATACATATATATATATATATATATATATATATATATATATATATATATATATATATATATATATATATATTAGTAGATAGATAGATAGATAATGGTTTTGGTCTTTGGAGTAGCAGGAAGGCCTAAAGAGCAAAGAAAATATTATTGAAGGGTAACATTTTTTGTCAGCATTGTTGGCTAGGGTGATAGTACATTCACCTATGATGCTGAAAGATCAGGTGACTACTAAGTCATATTCCACTCACAGGTACCTAGATTCATGATAAAACAGTGCAGCATAGGGGAGTTGCACTTTTGAGGTACAATTATTCAGGGGATACATTAAACTATAGTTTCATCTTCCTGAGTTGGTTATGGGATAAAAAAGATCCTATGACATTTATCAGAAAAAGACTAGGGTCTGTGTTTTAAATCACTGCAATTCAAAACAACAATACAATCATACAATAATCAATAAGTATTTCACAAAATGATTTTTGCAAAACTTGCAATATCATTATACATTTTATTATAATTCCTTTTCTTATTATATAAGATATATAAATGAACATCTGCATTACCAATCCAGTATTACATCCACATTCTCCATTCAATATCTAATAGCAAAGATATTTTTTGTCATGGTCTAGTAATGAATATAGTATAAATTCTGTTATATGGATCTTATCAAATACTTTCTAGTGCTTTAGCACATTCACAGAAAACGTGTTCAATTCTCTCTAATTTACCACATGCACACAGTCTTTAGACCTACTCTTACAAAGCATTATCATTTGACAGACAGTCTTTGATGTCCTAGGCATCAAATAAAGTCCTTCATAAAAGGAAACTTTTATATCATACGCATTCCGGCTCTATTGCCCTTCTTTAATTAACTGTTTACTTAAAATTTCTCATCCTGGTTCAAACAAACAGTCCTTTAATACTATACAGGGGCACTTTAATCATCTTAACTCCAATAAGTGAAGCCATAGTTTGGACAGCGTCATTTTTTCCATATTGCTTTTACTTCTGAATCTATACTATACCCTTTTGTCTTGACACTCCTCACTTTTTCATCTTTCCAATAATACTCCATGGTGCCCTTCTAAATATTCTCCCCAATAGATATTCAATATGCTACTCAATAGTTGCACAATACTATAAAAGTAACTAAGAAAGGGACTTATCATATTTAACCCTCCATTTTTTACCAACAAAATTTCTGAAAAATGTCCCCATAAGTTTCATTTCTGAGCTTTCAGATGAATATCCTCACTTAAGATACGTTTTAAATAACTGCACTTTCTTCTCAAGCACCATTTAAATGCTTTCCATCTGTTAAACTTTTCCATCATAATTTTTATGTTATCCAACCATTGAGTAAGTTCCACTTCCTCATCTCTAAATTTTACTCTCAAGATGGAAAGCCGATTCTATATAAACTGGATACCACCTAAGAAATCATCAAATCCAGATCATACACTTTTATTAATATTCACTTGTAATTCAAAAATGTTCAATACTTGATCAACTGAGGACATTATCGTATCAAATTTCAATACATCTTCTGCATAGAGAAGAAAACCATCAACGTAAGATGCCATTTTAAAGAAATCAATCTTATTAAAAATATCTCAACCTGCAAAACATATCAGAACTAAACAAAATGGTGCTAAAGTGCCACCCTGCCAAATACCTCTCTGCACAGCTACAGAATTTCCTACATAACAATTAACTATAGGACTGGAGTTTATTGTTGAGCAGTACTAAACAACCTGTAGTCTGTAGGGTTATGCAGCTCAAAGATAATCAGATATAAAGTCGGGGAAGCATAGCCCTGCAATAGTGAGGAAAAGGCTGCATAGTAAAACAGAGGGAGGTGCTGTGTTACATGGAAGAGCAGCGATAGACTGGCTCAAAGGATGAATAGCACTACAGAAAGTCACGAGACCAACATGGCAGATGTCACCACCAATGCAAGCTAGCATGACATAGCTAATGAATGCTCACACATGCAATGAAGCACTGCATAGCTGCCACTTACAATCACCCAGATACCCATTGAGGGTTAAGTACAGCTAGGTGCATATCTGGTCTATCATATAAATTGTGAAGGAAGAGCAAGAAAGGAAACTAGAAGCAGGGATAAGAGCAAGCAGTGGAACAGAGACAAGGGTGACCATAAGGTAGGACAGGTTAAGGGGAAGGTCAAGTTTTTTGTGGAGTGGGTAGCCTCAGTTCAGTATATAAAGAATAAGGATAGTAGGTGGAAGGTAGTGAGGCATGGCTGAGGAAGGGATTAGAGAGAGAGAAGGAAAGGAAGCAGTGGCAGATAAACATACAATATAGACATGGACAGACACAGGTTGTATATATTCAAAAGAGGGTAACAGTAGATTGACACAAACAGACAGACAGGCAAACAGACAGAATGTGGACACATGACAATGGAGTGGGTTATACAAAGAAACAGGTATGGAGAAATGACACATGGGGGAGATATTGGATGATAAATAGAGTAGGGACATAGACAGATGCCAGGCCAGCCCAGAATGCAACAGCCAGGCATTAGTAGCCTCTGTGACATGAGAAGTCTACAACTCTGGTGGCCCAATGGCCAGGATTTATAGTAACACAACTCAAGCTAGATATACCAGTAGGCATTCCTTATAGACACCATTCTCCACAAGTCTTCACAAATGATGTTAGTAGATAATGGGAAACCCAATCTGGGTCACTTTTAAAAGAGAAGTTTATGCCCCCTTCTGAGAAGTGGCTATGAAGGCCATGCGTGACCACCTTCTGTAGGTTGACTTTCATTTCCTTGATAAGAAGCAGAACTGGTAACTCCTGCTGACCCAGCACCAAAGATGTCAGCCTCAAAGTTGAAATTGACCACTGGTGCTACACCATCTTTACCACAATTGATCTTGTAGGAGGACAAAAAAGAGAACACATTAATACAGAAATATAAAATAAAAAATGCTTACAATACATGTCTGTTTCTCATTTCCTACCTTCTGCCTGTCACTGCTGTAGCAGGTCATGGAGACACTGCCGCAGGTTGCTGTAGTGATAGGATCATGGGTGCTGGCATTGCTTCCGAGAATGAGTAATGGCAATGGTATCACTCATAACCCCTGGAAGCTCATGTCAGCATACCTCTCAACCTCTTACATCAAGAAATCTGGACAAAGCCACAAATAATGGGGGGACAAAGGCCCAAAATAGGGACACCATTTAATTGCTGCTCTTATAAACTTAAAGAGTTGGTAGAATAATGACTTTTGCATTAGCATGACTTTCCTGAAGGATATAAAGCCTGAAACTCAAATGTCTGCCATTATTTTCTGACTTCAGTCCTCAGTGATTTGCAGTGGTTTGCCAGAAAACCACAATTTTATGTGAAACAGACCAAATTATGAGGAAAATCTGGACATTCTGTGAAAATCTGGACAGCTGACAGGTATGCATGTCAGGAATTCAGATTCTACTAGGGAGTATCATACTGCCCTAGTAGGTGCTCCTGGAAGTCCCTATGCTGAAAGAATAAGAAAATCTTGCTCTCCATGACACTCCAAGCTGGTGCTCTGCATTCCATAGTGCCAAAAGTAATCATGACCATTCACAAAGTACTGCTTGAGAAGCAAAATGGTAGACCTATGCTCAGGTATCATATGTTGTGCTACTAAAGAGCCAGTGCTAGAGGACTACATAGACTGTGTGCATAAACACATCAGTCACATGCTTCACTAGAGCTACGATGGGCATGGCCAGTGCCAGCTAGGGTGGCTAGCTCATTACATTCCAGCTGCAATGCAGAGACAGTGGTTCAAAATGGTCTCATTAGCATAACTTCACTGTTACAAGGCACTTATTAATGTGGCATAAAGCATGGGAACCACTTTTAAAAAACATATTCAGATAAAAATATGTAGAACATAAGACTTCACATAGTATATCTGTGGAACTGGATATGAAAATAGTGAAGGAAGAAAACCCGTCTGTTATCCCAGTAGCATCCCAGCACTGTAATCAACACTTGTGGTGGATGGCAGTAACAGTGAGATGGAAATCATGGGGTAAGTGTGAGTGGGACTGCAGTACAATGGCATGGCACTAAGCAGCTGTGGTGTGGGCCACACTGTAAGCACTGGGTACCTAGGGAAGAACTGGACATAACGGACAACATGTACACAGAGGTGGGGATGGCAATACACTGTACAGGGGGGATCTACTTCACAAGCTCAAAGTTTCAAAACTTCGAACTGCGAAAGGTCAAGACCATAAGATTGAAGTTTTGAAACTTCAAAACTGTAATTAAAAATAAAAACTACATTTTATTTAACGTTTACCTCCACACCCCAGCTAAAAAAATATGCTAACTCATAGATCTCACTAGAAAACTGTAAATTTCCCATTCTGCACTGTCCAACGATCTCCATTCAAAATGTTCAAAGTTTCAAAACTTCGATCTTATGGTCTCAACCATTTGCAGTTCGAAGTTTTGAAACTTGAGCTTGTGAAAGGAATCCATAGGGGGGTATAACAGTATATGGGACCAATGGGCAGATGCAGGAAGGATGTAGAGAGGCCATGTCCATTGCTGAGGACTGTACGTGGGGGAGGTTGTGCAGACCAGTATGGGAAGGCATGCCAAATGATTGCAGTGTAGGAGGAAAAGAGTTAGTGGATATAGGTAGTTGACTGTCATGTCCTGCCTGACTTCCCCACCAGTGGAAATGTGTAACCCACAGATATTCAGGGCTTGCCATAGTCCCCTGAGAGTAGGGTAACAATGGGAAAAATCACCCAGAGATACAAGTCTTACTGCAGGCTCTCCCATCACACACACACACACACACACACACACACACACACACACACACACACACACACACACACACAAACAATTCCTATCCAGGGCAAAGGTGCTTTGGGCAACATGCATCAATAGCAGGTATGTCAGAGAGAGGTACAGGATGTGAATGCTGTTGGTGGCCATAATCGGGCTATGCAATGGGTGCAGTGAAGGAAAACTGATATGATACTTCATTCAAATGGCATAGCACATGTTCATTATCTAGGACATGTCCACCTACCTGTGGTGGACCACCAGCACAGGAACAACTCACAGAGATAAATGAGTTTTTGGTGTTCCAATCTGGGGGTGGGGGGTTAAACTTTCACATCTGGGAGTAGCCTGGATGTGGGAACTAGGCTATGTCTGTCTGGGGAGGAGAAGTAGACCCCCATACTTGTGTACGGCCTGGTTGCAAAAGCTGGGATCCCTATCACATAAGCAAATTTTCACATAAGTGAAACCCACATTATTAAGCCAAAAAGTTTGATTAATGAAACACTGAAAAATTAAAACAAACAAAATACCCTGTTTTCCATGGGGGCAAGCCTCCTGCACCACCTACCTGGTCCTGAGTATATATACCAACTCTGAGATTGTACAACAGTGGAAAAGAAAAGCCATATCCCAATCCCTAATGTGAGGCAATCTCACAAAATACAAGTCGGTTCTCTTGTAGGCTTGAGTGTTTCATTGTTTCGTCTTTTCAGCTCAATAAAGTATGTTTCGCTCATGTGAGCATTCAGTTGTGTGATTAATGATCTGTTATCAAACAGAAGGTTAGCAAGCAAATCATAAAGACTTGGGTTTCAGAGGTAGTATCATGTGTAAATATTGGATAGACAGCTGGACAGAGAGAGCTATATAAAACATAATCCACTCAAATTAAACAACTGTATGGAGTGAGGCTTCACAAAGGTTGTAGTAACATCTATACATTTCAATGTACTTATAAATAAGACAGAAATATTTGGAAGGAAATGTGTGATTAACAAATTACGCAACAAAGAAAATGTGCAAGATGGTATTGAAAGGATGAGTCTGGAGGAATTGTCTAAGACATTGCTGTTTTATTTCAATGTAGATTAATGCTTCCAAGAAGCAAAAAAAAACCAGCAAGTATGAGTATCTGAGGGAAGCAAAAATAAGTGGGGAAAGGGGTTTGGGGAACTTATTTGTACTAATCTAAAGTAATCAAGCAATATGAAAAAGCAGCCAGCAAGGTTAATGGAATATTACAATGCAGAGTGAGTGATATCAGCTATTGAAGTCTCTATATAGATAGTGTCTGTCACATACATATCTGGAGATCATCAATGGGGCATATATCAGACAAATGCAGTTCAGGGAAGGGCAACAAAAATGTTATATGATTAGCACCTGATCCCTTATAAAGACAGGTAAGAAGAGCTTATTTAGGGACAACACAAGAAAATACTCTGACAGAAAAGGTCTTAAATAAGCCAAGCAACTTTCCTTAAATAGAATTATTTCAGAAAGTCATAAAACTGCAATAAAGCCATTTATTAGGATGGGAGAAAAAAATGCTGCCATTTAATTATGATTTGCAGCTTATCCCATGAGTATGGGAAATTTACAGAGTAGACAAGTCAACCAGCCCTTATTTGCTATCACATTCTGTTTCAGGTTCTGCTTAGCTATTTTAGTCTAAAACTTTCTTTATGATACATTAGCATGCATATCCTTGGATCACTTAATGAATATATTAAACTTGCCCCAGTAATTGATGATTATTTTCCTTGTGATTGCCTGCCTAAAATATGCTGAAACATCACCCCTTGGCCCTACATCAACTCCTTCTCTCATGTAGTTTTCATTTATTTCATAATCTGTTATTTTTCTAATGCTAAGTGGAACTATAGCCTCTGCAGCCTTAGTGCCAACTAACTACTGTACTTGTGCGTGGCCACTTGAATGACATAGGGGTTTTGAACCTGACCACACACCCTACGGAACACAAATTCAGCTAACATCCAGCCACTGGAGGAGCTAGATGGAGGGATTTGGGAAAGAGCTGCAGCATCCTACATACTATGTACTGAAAAAACTCACTGTTCTGTGCTCCATTGTACAGATACTCAGACATGAGCTCACCCAGAAAATGTCCAAACCTTAGCCAAGTGCTGCAAGAGTGCAGAAATATGCACTGGCTTCAACCAGGTATAACTGGGCACAGAATCTTACTTGTTTACTAAATGAGGGAGGGACTGACAAATATCAATTTCATATCTCACCAGCTTCATTCAGCATTCTTTGATGTCAGAAACTGACAGGGTTAATGGGACAATAGTAGACAGAGGCTTGGTAGTTACAGAGAGGACTCACCCTTGTAACTAACTCTCTACTGTTCAGAATTTCACAGAATGTCCAAATTTGTGCCTCACATTTTGCTCTGTTCACTATAAAATGAATGATTTTCTGGCAAATCACTGACGCTTAAAGTCACTAAACAATAGCAGATATTTCAGTTTCAGACTTCACATTCCTCAGAAAAATGTATACTAATGCAAAAATCTGTTATTCTAGCAGGCAGTAGTTTTCTAGGTTTATAAAGAGAAATATTCATACCTTTCAATCTGCAGACATTGAAAATAGGTACAAAGGCCCTTGAAAAGCAGGTCAATCCAGCCAAAAATACGGGCCTCTAATTAGCATAGAATTTGAATCCCAAATAGTATATAACTCTTCCAGCTTCCAGAAGGAATGTGGAATACTACTCAGAAATACATCTAAAAAGCAGAGTATGAAAAATGATAGAACAAATATAAGCAAATTATCAGAGACAGTGCAAAATCTGTGGATTTACAAGGAACTATTTTGTGAAATTCTACCAGACAAGATCATTTTTTTCTTCTGAAAACAGATGTACGACGTGAGTCTTCTTTATTTAAATTATTGGTGGCAGTGCTATATTGGTATGTGGTTTTCTGTGTACTAGATAGCTTCAAAAATCACGTGTGATTAGGGTGGATTCAGAAAACTGGCTGAAGGTGTAAATCAAGCCTGAAAACAGGTTATACCTCCATAAGTACATGCATCATGTGCAGGAGTAAATTAGGCCCAGAATAGGTGTATTCCTCAAAATAGGGAATATTTAAAATCTATCCCTTATTTCGGACCTTTCCCCCTCCCCGTATTATTTTTGGATTTGTCCAGAAGTCTAGTACTTAGAGGTTAAAGAGGTATGCTCCCCCCACCCAGCTACCCGTTGATCCGTCCAAGTGCTGTACTCCACAGATTCTGGATACTATTATACTTTTCTGCTCCTTGTTATAGCTCACACAATTAAGGTTTTGCTCCTAATTCTAACAGCAACCTTTAAGAATAAATGCTACCATAAAGTTCTCCTTACGCCTTATTTCTCACATACTAAGATGTATCAATCAATATAGCTACTTGCCGTATGCAGTGAATTGCAAAGTTTTCTTCATATTTTATTCATTATACCCACCCCCTTCTTACTGTCATTTGTCTAATCCTTCCTACTTGCTTTGTACTTCTGAAACTCATTTTGAAATGAGCAGCATCCTTTTATTATGTGTACCTATTTAATGAGTTTGTGTCTGGGTATTCCCGTGTGTGTGTGCGCGCGCGCGCGCCTAAAAACATATCTAAAATTAGCAGCAGCTCTATAAATTCTAACACTGAGGAACAAAACTGACAGAAGTTTACGAAAAAGAAAATGTAGTTGTCTGCTTGGATAAATGAAACCGTTCAGCTTTACCGAAGTGAAAATCGGCATGCATGCTATTAATACATCTGTGTTGCCACCTGCTGGCTAAAATGGTGAAATTGGTGATCTTTTCTTCCAAATTTGTAATTGTAAAATAAAATAGAAAGGCAAGTACAATTCAATAAGATTCAGGCAGTTTTGATAATGAATTTTAAAAGATCAATCAAATAAGTAGAAGCAGTTCAAACTAAGAATTAAAGTACGAGTTATGGCTTGTTATTTATTAAAATAATCTAAATCTGTAATTCATCTTTGACTAATTAATGTACTGTATATAGAAACAGCATGCTATTGATATGAAACACAGAAGCCTACACTCAACATGAATAATGTGTTTTAAATGCACAAAATGTGCATGTTCTTAAATTTAGAATATTGTTCCTTAATCATCATACTTTAGTATTGACAAATTAGAATCGACATGTTATATACATCAATAAAATATATCTTGCTATGTATATGTGTTATTTATGTCTAAGTAAATGATTAGATCTGAAGACCTTTTTTCTATCACAGCTCATACCCAAGGCAACTTAAATAAATACAGGAAAATATTGAAAGGATTTTAAAGTCAATATATATTTACATTAGGAGTCATCCGACAATTATAACAGTACCGAACCACTGAGTTCTGACAGTGAGAGCAACATTGGTATATATCACAAAAATATAGCAAGCAAATATGGTGTCATAACCAGACCAAAGAAACTTCTAAGATGAATGAAGTGTTTTTAATACGAAAGGCTAAGACAGAAAGAACTTAGAGGCCGGGCAGACAATGGGGTAGCAGTGGGTGAGGTAGGGAGATGCAAAGCCAAGAGAAAAATATATGCTGTGATTATAGATAAAGGAACAGTGAGTGGGGCAACAGAGTAAGTAACAGCAGGATGATTTATCCAAGGTGTAAGAATCAAATGCTGTTACCTCAGTCTCAAAACTGCTCAGGAAGCTTTTACCTAAAGAGTTTGGAACCAGCAATGATTCTACGAGTGGAAAGATGTGTGTTTCAAGAGAAAGGTCTTATTTTTTGAAGGGCTTTCTCCTCATACTTCAAGGAAAAGTTAAATCAGTGAACGGTATACATCGATTCTTATAGGGTAGGGTATGTGGCAACGTCACAGATAATTCAGTTGTTGTTTGTATGGCAGAGAGCCCCTTTAACTTTTGTAGTGTAAAATGATTATTGATACAGGGTGATAGAGGTACTGGATGGATAAAAGAATCCTAGCAAACAGACTTGCATAAAGTAATACAGTAAAAACATACTACTTTGTTTTTGTCATTTTATTAGCAGGAAGCTCATTGCTAAATAAAGAGTCACAACAATGGAGACAATCTTTTTTCTTTTGGCTTTTCCTGATTAGGGGTTGCCACAGTGGAACTCCGGTCTGCTAATGATTAGCAGTAGATTTTTACAGTGCCGAGGTGCCAACCCGACGCCCAATCTTCAACAAGGGCACGCCCATTCACGCATGTCTTTTGAACACCACTTGATCGTGGGGAGGACATGCGGACTCCACACAGAAGGCGCTCCAGCCGAGAATCTAACAGGAGAACCTCTTGCTGTGAGGTGACAATGCTACCCCTGCACCACCGTGGCTTTATATCTAAAATAAAAACAAGTAAACTATAATGTTAATATAAAACAGTTTTTCAAAAAAAATGTATTGCTATATCTTTTTAATGAAATGTCTGCTTATAAAAATGTAAAAAAAAAAACAGTTTTACTGTACACTAACATAATTTGCTTATGAGGGCTCTAGATTAGAAGTTACTTTAATATGCATGAGTTTATTGCTAATGCAGTTTCAGTAACCTAGACTGTTTAAAAGCAAAAGAAGTAATTATTGCTGGGCTTTTATTATATTACTCTAGCTTTTCTAATGGTAAGTGACAAACAATAAGAGAGCATTTTGTATAGTAAAGGTTCTTGTGAGCCCTAATGAACCACATAGCTGTGCCATCCTGTAGGTTCTTCCTTGGCAAAACGGTCTATGAGTGAGGGAATGAGAAAAATAGTGGCCTACAAAATGTTTCATGAACAGAGCAGTGCACTTAAGCACAGGGTTTCTGTAAAAAGTAAGTCCATACAATACTATAAAGGTAACTGCACATGTGCAGTGCTCACTAATTAAATAGACTCAGACAGTATGCTCGGCTTCCTTGTGCTTCTCCAGTGTATACTGCATGCAAAGAAAGACAAAGTGGCCATAAGTTTTCTACATTAAAGAAAGTTGTCAAGCTGCTAATGAATGACTCAGCTAGGAAAAATAAACTAATTATCGAGTTTTGATCTGTATATACAGAAAAGCTTGAACAAATTTTGTCATGAAGGACATTCCTTTTGGATAAACACATGGCATCATTACCCAGTGTTATGGGTGCATCCTGTTAAGGATTAATTCAGAACATGATTTATCCTCAAACACTTAAAACATTTAAACAAAAATGTACAAGCAGAGTGTGGTAATGATAAACGCAAATTTTGAGCCCAAAAATATTCATAGCCACAGAAAGCTTTCATTTTACTCATTGCAATAAAAGAGAAATAAGGCTGAGATGTAGTACACAGGTGAACTAAACCACGTGCTGTGAACTGAACATCTGGTGTGAATTTGGATGGAGCGCAAAGGAATAGATTGGCCAGTGGCACAGTGAAGCTTACCAAAGAAACTGTTTGCTCAATAAATGTAGTGCTTCTAAAGGCATTCAATATTGCATTAAACATGGTGAAATGTGATAGAGACATACAACAGCCAGAAAAGCATGAGGTACCTGTTAACACAGTGCATAAAAAAGAAAAAATTGAGAAAATCCATCAAAAGATAAAGAAATATTTGCTATGATTGTAACACCAAATGTCATCTTCCACAAGTCTGTAACTTATTATCATAGTCTTTACCAACCCCCTTTTCCAATTTTTTCTACATGAGGTCACCAACTACAGTGACCTCTCTAGATTCAATGCCACTCTGCTACCTCCTTTGACAGTCATTCCTGACTGTTGAAAGTCGTCTCTCATGCAATCCATCCATCTCTTGGCTGGATATCATTGTTTCTTCTTGCCTTCTTCCTGTCTCTCCCAAATCTTCTTCAGTTTGTCATCTGTTTTTCTGCAGATGTGCCTGGAACACTGTAATCTGGTCTTTTAGAGCTACTTTGGCTTTTGTTCTGATCCCAACATTTCTTTGTCTGTCACAAGTGTGACTCCTACCCCCCATCTCAGGCACTTCATCTCCATCACCTCCAGCTTCCTCAACTGCTCTGCCTTAACTCCCTAGGTTTCTGTAGCATACAGAAGTGCTGGTCACACCACTGCATTATACAGTTTAGTTTTCCACCAGACACACTACCCCCTGACCATCTGTGACAGTTGGCTGCAGCACCTCTGATTCTAGCCTTGACCTCCTCATTCAGACTTCCCTTCTCCTCATCCACCCTCCCTGATACTTGTAGCTGATAACCTGTTCCACTATTTCCTTTCTCAGTTTTCATCTTCTTCTGATTTCCCCCATTTACTGCCATGACAACTATCTTGTTTGTAGTCAGTTTTATCCCATGTGCCTTTTGTTTTGCATTCCATACCCCTATCGTTTGCTGAGTTCCTGCTCAGAACCTGCTTGTATACATCAGCTTTGTTGACCTGTCCCTAGCCCTTCATCGCTATGAATACCAGTGGGCTCAAAGCTGACCCCTGAGGCACAGCCACTTCTACTGGGAACCCTTCTTTGAGAATGAGCAGTGTTTGTACATGAGTCATTGTGTCCTTGTACATAGCTTGTACTAATTCTATCAGTGTTTCTGGGACTTTCAACTATCACATGACTGCTCAAATCACCTTTCTTTGGACCTTGTCATATACTTTTTCCAAGTTTAAGAATGCCTATTTGGACTATTTCCTCATCTCCAGCTTCTTCTCCACTATTTGCCTCCCTGCAAATATCAGGTCACTTGTGCTGTATGACCCTGACCTTGAGTAGCATCTTACCCTCACCAAGAATGATGCCACAATATGAAGACAAGATGATCAATTTCAACAATTGGCTTAAGTACTGGTGTCATTCAAAGGGGATCCAATGCCTGTCAGCTTGGGATGATATGCTCGACAAGCCACGATGCTTCGCTAGGGACGGCTTGCACCTGTCACCCCTGGGCTTTCGGATATTGGCAAAGGCTCTTGCTACCCCCATAGTGCCTTTTTTAGGCAAGGCTCAAAAGACAAACCCACCTCCATAGGTATCACAAGGGATAAGAAACTAAGAGTAATGCTACTCAACGCCAGAAGTCTAAACCTCAAGATGCACGCACGAAACTCTCCTTAGCATGGAGAACATCGATATCTGTGCAGTAACAGAAACCTGGTTCAGGGCTCCCGAGAGTACCCCAGCACTACCAGGTTATACCTCATACCATGCTTTTCAGCCCCAAAACTTGGACCGAACCACAAAAGGAGGGGGAGTATCGATATTCATCAAAGCTACCCACACCTCCAGGTTGGTGGCAAAGCACGAAGCATCAGAGACTATCCATGTGCAACTAACAGTGGGTAAAACTGCCTTCCAGTTTATAGCCTGCTACAGACCACCCTCCCAAACCCAGGAACCCCACTCGGCCTTCCTGAGAACACTGGAAAATATGAAGGTCTCTCCAAACACCATTATATTGGGCGACTTCAACTACCCAAACATAGACTGGGAGCATTACTCTAGCTCCAACACCCTAGCCCAAAGGTTCCTAGAATTTATAAACTCAAATGCTATGGAACAACTTGTTACCACTCCCACAAGAGGGGAAAACATACTGGACCTGATCATCACCAACATGGGGACTCTATGCTCCAGACCAGAAGTGTATCCCTCACTGGTAAGATCATACCATAAACTAATCTCACTGGATATTCACATCCCGACTCCACCCCCTGCCCAGAAAACCACAGTGAAAAACTTCTCTAAAGCAAATTTCACACTCCTCAAAACTGAGGTGGAATCCTTCAAAGCCCCTGGGCCTGTGGAAAATACGGCCCAGACCGCAGAATCCTTTATAAACGCATTCTATGAACACCTTCAGGAATGCATGGATCATGCGATCCCAAATAAAACCAAGACCCAATCCTCCAAAGGCAGACGTCCTGTCTGGTGGACCCCATCCATAAACAAACTATACAATAGAAGGAGGAAGCTACTAAATGATAGAGCAAAATCCCAAAAAGGGAAGGCATCACTGATCAGTATTAGCAAAAAACTACGGGCACAAATAAAATTGTCTAAGGCCAGCTTCGAGAGAAAAATTGCACAGGACACTAAGGATAATCACAAAGCTTTCTTTAGTTATGTTAGGAACCTGGGTGGTAATTCCCAGATATGCTCAGAATTAGTCCAAAATGACAAAAAATACACCGAACCCACAGACATTGCCAACATCCTAGCTGACAGGTTCAGCGCAAACTTCTCCCCCCCCCTCCCCACCAAAAGGGCAAATATCTATCCCAGCAGAGTGCTGCCCCCCTGACATCTCAGATGCTCAGGTAAGAGCCGCCCTCTCAAAAGCAAAAAACACAGCATCAGTGGGACCAGATGGTGTCCTGGGCTGCGTCCTACATGAACTCCAAGAAGAGCTAAACCCAAACATAAAACTACTGTTCATTCTCAGCCTTACTACAGGATATGTGCCCAAAGAGTGGCGTACAGCAACAGTGGTTCCTCTCCATAAAGGTGGTGCCTCAACGGATCCTGGAAACTATCGCCCCATAAGCCTGACTAGCTTGGTCTGCAAAGCTATGGAAAGGATCATCATGGACCTCATAAATAAAGATATTGGGGACCTACAAACCCTGGATCCTACCCAGTTCGGCTTTGTTAAGGGCAAATCCTGCCTCTTAAACCTGGTTGATTTCTTTGAAACAGTCACCAAGGCCATTGACGAGGGGAAGGTGGTCCATACAGCCTACCTGGACCTTGCAAAAGCCTTCGATACAATACCCCACTTGGGCATTATAAATAAGCTCACCAGCTTAAATATAAACCCCTATGTCACTAGATGGATTGCAAACTGGCTCAAGGACAGAACCCACATGGTTAGAATTGCTGGAGCCATGTCAGACTCCAAACCAGTTACAAGTGGTGTCTGACAAGGCTCAGTCCTGGGACCTCTCTTGTTCGGTATATATTTCTCGGAGGTACAGGCCAACACGGAAGGACTGTGGCTGACCAAGTTCGCAGATGACTGCAAACTGGGCACCATAATCGACTCTCCAGCCAACACAAGCATCCTCCAAAAGGGCCTCATAGAAACAGACAACTGGTGCCAGAGCCATGGCCTCAAGCTAAATGCCAAAAAGTGTATAGTCATCCCTTTGGCAAAACAAAGTGCCTACAAATTACCACATAGGTGGTAATCCATTAAGTACAGAAGAAGTAATTAGGGACCTGGGGACCCAAGTTGATAGCAATCTCTCATTTGACAACCACGTGGCCAAAGTGGTTAGAAAAACATTTTATATAGCCCACCTAATCATGAAGGGATTCACATCTAGATCAGGGGAGGTCATCATGCCTCTTTACTCATCCCTCATCAGGCCCATAATTGAGTACAATGCCCCTTTTGGGATGTACTTTACCAGACACCTGCAGCAACTGGAAAGACCCCAAAAGTACCTCACCAAGAGGATCAAAGGGCTCAAACAGATGCCATATGCTGCCCGGTTAAAGAAACTCCAGCTCTACTCAGTGGCATACCACCTGTTCAGAGGCGATCTGTGCCTGACGTATAAAGCCATGTCCAACCCAGAATTAATGGACATGCTGCACCTCAGAAAATCCAAATCCCATCGAGCCACGCCGAGAGACTTGAACCTCAGCACTGAAATAAATAGGACATGCTGGAGGGACAGATTCATAACCCAGAGGCTCCCTTCACTCTGGAATAAAATCCCAGTCCAGGTTAGGCAGAGTCCCTCATTGACTCTCTTCAAGAGGAATCTTGATGAGTGGATGGGAGATCGTAGGTTTACCCCTGGTATCACTTCTGTGTCACTGTTAGACAGAGGCACAGTATACTAACCTCGAAAAAGGGCATAGCAAAATAAAATTAAAATGGGTGGCGAAAGCCAAACACATTCTGGCTAGGCTTATAAATGCCCTAGGGCAGATAGCCTAGTATGAACCTATGAACCTATGTATTGTGTTCTGAATCTGAACTACTCATCTCCCATCCTATTTTCTACTACTCTGCTTATTCATTTATCAATCATTCTTTCCAGCACTTTCATGAAGTGTGACAGGAGTATGACACCTCTGTACTGCCCACATTCATGAATGTCCCCTTTGATGTAGTACACTGGCACTAGAATGCTTATTCTCCAGTCAACTAAGATACGCCTTTCCCTCCATACCACTATGAGGACCCTTAGTAGCCATTTCTCCCCTAACACACCCAACAGCTTGATCATATCTGCCACAACTTCATCCGAGCCTGCTGCTTTCCCTGATATCCTTAGTACTTTTATTACTTCTTCTAGTGTGGGTTCTTCTACCTTTTAGTGTAGTCTGTGTCTGGGGTAGTACAACTTCTGTGGGGTTTTCATCATTCAGAAGCTGCTGGAGTTACTTCTTCCATCTGTCATGGATATCCTGTGAACTGGTAAGTAGACTTTGCTGGGATCTTTTAGGAATGGTGTCTGATGACTATTTTCTTTATCTTTCTCTCTTTTTGACTTGCAACCTGATGAAGTTTCTTTGTGGCATCTACTGAATCATTTTCCATAATCTGGTTGAGACCCCATGATGGCTTGTTCTTTCTTACTGCAACAGCTTTCTTAACCTATTTGTTAGCTGACCAGGGCTCCTTCTTAGTCTGGTCTGTCTTTTCTGTTTCCCACCTTTTCATGCAGTCCTTTCTTTTCGTATCTTACTGGATATCTGCACTCCTCCACCACCTTTCCTTATGTACCTTATTTCCATACTTGGCTTGGCCATATGAGTGTTTTATAGTCTTCATACATGCCATTTTGCGACACTGACATTCTTCATCTCCACTTATTTCCTTTTCTTCCTGAGGTGCTACAGTCCAGAGTATTTCCTTGAACTCTTGTGATTTTTGTCGTCAACTTCTAGGTCTACAGCCTACCCTCTGCTGAACTTAGAGTCTTGCCTAGCCACTGATTGCAGCTGATTGTAACTTCTAGTGGTTTATGCTGTGGACCAAATGTTTCACTGGGGATGATTTTGAAATTTCTGATTCTACCCCTTACTTAGAGGAAGTCTACCTAAGTTGCATGTTGACCAGTCTTGTATGTGATCTTGTGACTGTTTCAGTCTCTGAGATAACTTAGACCTTTAAAAAAATGATATTTTGAAGGTTTTAAGTCCTGTCTTCCTTCCCTGAGTGGGACAGGATGTCATATTTCCTGCCTTACAAAGCCTAGCTAATTAGTGAAGTTGCTGCCAGTGGTTATTAAGCTTAATAAACTTCAGATTATAAAAGGGTTAACAGATTTATGGCCCAATGAAAGGGAAAAGAATGCAGTTTTATATGATATAAGAGTAACAGAATTGTGTATTTTCTGAATAAGTTTATGGCCTCAGTGGATGTGAAATAACAAAAAAAGAAGAGCTGCAGGTGCCTTGCTCTTTTTTTTCTTAGCAAAATATTTTCAAATGTGATAGGCGAAATGATGTAACAGCAAGGGAGACAAATTAGTATTGAAGATATGACATTTCATTCAATCCCAGCATGATGTGTATTGGGAAAGGTGACTAGGACAGAAATGCCACAGAGTGGGAAACACAACTAAGTCATGTGCTTTTTTATATACAGAAGTATAGGGATCACCCTCTAAGGATGAAAAACACTCCAGAGAAAGAAAGAAAGTGTTGCTTTTAGAGTCTAGTTGTCCTTTAGGCAGCCAAAATACATGAATCCTGGTATCATCTGGTGCCTGATTTATAACTCTTCAGTACAGTTGATCATATTCTCCAACAGTTTGCACAGGAATCAGCATCCTTTTCATGCTGCCATAGTTATGTACTGTCATCTGTCACTGCAGTAAAAAGGGATAAGGCCATGGATATGTGTGGTGATTATAAACTGAATGCTAATCAGATTACCGGCAGCAGGACATATCCTCTGTGTAGAGTGGAAGTGTTGATGGACACGATGCACAGTGGAGCTGTTTTGGGGGTTTTTTTGTTTGCTTGTTTTTTTGCAGAAATAGCATTTGCTTTTGACCTTGAATTACTTGAAGACAAGTCTAAAACATTGTGGCAATTAGTTCACTTAGACATTTATTTGTGTATAACAGACCATCACTTAAAGTGAGTTCAGTACCATCTCGTTTTCAAGGATTAATGGAATCCTTTTTCTAAGGATGTCAATATAATTGTGTACTTGGATGATTTGCTAATTACTGCAATGACTGAAAGTGCTGCTATATGTGAGTAATGTGGCACTACAAATAGACTGAATAGGAACTTCAGCAAATGATATGATATTCAGCAAAACTGAAGACACTTGGGAGGAAATTAATTACAGACAAGAGAGTTGTCATCACAGCAAATGGAGGAATCAGAAGATGGAAACTGTGATAGAAGGGAAAAGGTTAAATGGTTCAAATATCTAGAAGGTGTAGATGATAAGTGAAGTCTGAATGAGGAAGTGCAAGCTAGAATTAGAGGTCCTGCAGCCAACTGGCACACAGTGTCTGGGGTAATGTGACAGAAGAATGTCAAATAAGCTGAAAAGTAAGGTATGCAAAACATTGATGCAATCAGTGCTTTTGTATGGCACAGAAACCTGAGCAGTGAAGGCAGGGTAGTTGACAAAGCTTTAGGTGATGGAGAAGAAGTACCTGCAATGGGTAGTAGAATGCACATTGTTGGGCAGACAAAGAGATGATCACATCAGAGCAGAAATCAAAGTAGCCCCAATTGCTGAGAAGGCCAAGAAGAACAGATGATGGTTGTTTGGTCATGTGCAGGAAAGGAGAAGATAATTTGTTAAAGAAGATTTGGGAGAAATGGTAAGAAGGTAAGAAGACACAGTTGGCATAATGGTTAAGGTCTTCTCCACCCATGCACAAGGTATTGTCTAGAGTTTGTATCTTCTTCCCAAATTTGTGTGGAGTTCCATCCTGCTCTCAAAAACATGCTGGGTGTTTCCACCTCAAACTAGAGAGGTATGCCAACAAAGTATACCCAGTATTGAATGGAGTCATGGTGCCTATCATGGGAAGAATTGTGTAGACCAACTGCTTTAGGCATCAACTGTGAGGCACTATATCCTCTAGAGAGGAGAACATGGATCACAGACTTCATGCTGTGTCAGGGCTTGCAGCTCTATGGTGTAAAATTGGCTCTAGGTGATTTGGTTATTGTTGTTTGTCTTTCAGCTTTTCCCGGTTAGGGGTTGCCACAGCAGAACTCCGGTCTGCTAATGATTGGCAGTAGATTTTCACGAATGCTGAGGTGCCAGCTCGATGTCCAACCTTCAACAAAGGCATGCCCATTTACACGTCTTTCGAATGCCCATCCAACCACAGGGAGGACATGCAGACTCCACACAGAAGGCACTCCCCGCACTCCAGCCCAGAATCGAATGGGAGAACCTCTTGCTGTGAGGCAACAATGCTACCGCTGTACCACCGCGGATTACTTGGTCATACTGATTAATATTCCCAAAAGTGGGCATGGGTATTTGCCAGTGCCAAGTGGGTTGAGGACCTGGCCTACTCTTGCCTATGCCAGGGACCCATGCTAACAGTGGGCGGGGTCTATATGCCTCTATTGGCTGATATCCAGTTGCCCAGCCTTGGTTACCTATGATAGGTCTGTTGAGTAAAAGCTGGATGTAAAACTAGTTAACCTGCCACAAATGAACTAAGGTTTGCGACACTGAATATAAGTCCACTGACTGGATGCTGTCTGGCAGTGGATGACATTATGATAAGGAGGAGACTGTACATTTTGTGTATCTAATAGAGAAGGATTGTGAACCAGACTCTACTACTCTGGGGGGGGGGGGTCTAGAAATTGTGTGGGAATTGTGATGAGAGAGAGTCTTCTGAAGCAACTTTCTCTTACTAGGGAAAGGGCAATGGGGTAGAATCAGAGACTACAAAGTCATGTCCAGTGAAACGGTTGGCCCACAGGATAAAACACTGGTGGCAACAGTCCTCTATAAGCAAAGGTTGGGGAAGGCTCTAAGGTCAACAGAGGCTAGACCAAAGACCTGTAATTTGACTGGAGTGATACCACAACAGTTCAAGGAAATACCCAGGGCTCTAATGCCTTAGGAAGAAAAAGAAGTACCTGGAGTCAAAGAAGATGCAGCATCTGAAAACAGCATCTATGAAGACTGTAGAACAAATATGCTGCTGAGCCAGGTATGGAAAAAGGTACATAAGGAAAGCAGGTGGTGGAATGCAGGCATCTATGAAGTTACCAAAGGAAAGGAGTGCAGGAAAATGTGGGAGATAGAAAAGATGGACTAGGCTAAGATGGCACACCAGTTCTCTAACAAAGAGGCTAAGAGAGCAGTTGCAAAAGCAAAACACAAGACATCAGTGGGGTTTACTATCAAAAA
Organism: Protopterus annectens; assembly: GCF_019279795.1. Lineage (NCBI taxonomy): Eukaryota > Metazoa > Chordata > Ceratodontiformes > Protopteridae > Protopterus > Protopterus annectens. Next base: position 1,790,385,425 of record NC_056741.1, on the reverse strand, counting down.
CATGAACTTCAGAACATAATGTGGTTGAAATACTGAGCCATAATGTTGACGTACTGCATATTAATTAGGATACAATGTCAAATGGAAATACTGAAGATATTGAATTCGGCATTTTCGATATCAACAATGTTTTTATACCTGCTGCCACTTACCTGCCTGCTTTCCAGCAGTATGAACATATGCAGTTCAGCACTGCACATCAATGAAATTCACATTTTTGCAGGGAGGGCTGCACCCCCCACACCCCCTGCAAATTATATATTCCAACTCCGAGATGTACTACAGTGAGGAAAAGGGTAAATTTCCTGATCTGCATCATACCACAATCTCTATTCGTAACATTGCCCACATATAAGCAAATCCACAGTGGCATTCACTGCAAAGGACACTCGTAGAATTGTAGTTCGGCAATACATGAATCAGCGAACACATATTCAGCATTCCCATGTTCGCCGAGCCTCAGTTCTTCATTTTGATAGTAAACCCACCAGACGAACTCTACCATCTTCCGGAAGGTGACTCAGCAAATGGAATAAAGAAAAAGGCAAAGACAGAAAGTTAAAGAATATCATCATATGACACTATTCATAACAAATGCCAACAACAATCTGCTCTCCAGTTCAGAGAATATCAAAGGCAGATGGAAGCAGTACTTCCAGCAGCTTCTGAATGAAGAAAACTCCACAAAAGCTGTAGTGCCACAAACACAGCCCATGATGAAGGAAGAGGAAGAGCAGCACTGAAGAAAATGAAATCAGGAAAAAGCAATTCATTCAATTGTAGTCATAATAGATATAATCATATTGTTGGCTGGGTTAGAAGAGAAGTGGAACCTGAGGTTGCTCATAGCAGTATGAAGAGAAAACCATATCCTAGATCCATCCATCCATCCATCCAACCTATTTTCTGATTCCAGCACATGGGGTCAGAGTGTTATTTCAACAGTGATAATCATCTAGAGCCAAGGGTCACACAAGCAGGTGATTAGCACTGCCACTGTTGTTCTTCCATACCGCACACTCACACCTAGGACCAATTTATAGTGTCCAGTCCATCTACTGCATGTCTTTGGAATGCGGGAGAAAACCAGAACACCTAGAGGAAACCCAAACAAAAGTAGGGTAGACATGCAGACTCCACACAGAAGGCAACCCAGCCCGAGAATCAAACCAGAGAACCTCTTGCTGTGAGGCAACAACATAATCTGCTGTATTACTGTGCCACCCAAAGGCATATCAAGCATTCTAGCGCTACTATATAAGAACAGCAGAGACATCAAGGTTGCTGGCAGCACAGAGGTATCATATTCATGTCACACTGTGAAAATCTAGAGGTATAGCTAGCCATTCTGGTGTCTGGGGATGTCCCTCAATCTCCCCCCCCCCAACTTTAAGCCTGGCACCTCCCTCAACTTTAAGTTGAGAAACAAAGAAAAAAAGTCTTCTTTCTTTTACATTGTAACAAACTGTTTGCAGTGGTGCAACCGCTACCTCTCTTTGGCACACAAACTCGGACAGTCAAGGCAGAGCAACTGAGGAAGCTAGTAGTGTTGGAGATGAAGTGCCTGAGATTGGTGGTAGGAGACAAGGTAGCTCTATCTGCAGAGAAATTCAAAGAGAACAGGCTATGGTGATTCAAACATGTGCAGGAAAGCAAAAGACAATCTGGTGAAGAAGAATGGAGACAGACAGGATGAAGGCAAGATGAAATGATACTGTCCAGAACATAGATGGATTAATTATGTGAGAGAAGACCTGTGACGGGCTCCCCATCCATGAAAAGCAGAGTTCATCCCTAACCCAATTCAAGTGTAACTTGGACAATTGGATGGAGAACAGGAAATTCATCCCTGGTTTGGCATCTATGTCTCTAATGGACACAGACAGCCTGTAAATGGTTCATCTCCCAGGCCTCTGCCTGTACATATTTCAATTCCCAGGCTCCTGCTTACACTTATCGAGGGTACCAGAACTTGTCAGAGATTTGTGATGCATGGCTAGGCTTAAAAAGGCCCTTGTGGTCATTAGCCTAGTAAACACCTATGAACCTATAAGAGTGACAATGACTAAAGAGAGGTGGTGTTAATTGACACAACATCACAACCTCATGTAAAAAAAATGGGAAAAGAGGAAGTTGATGATGATGATGACAAGGAAGACAATACGAAATAATGACTTCCATCCAAGCAATGAATGGATTGTATGAGAGAATGCATGTAATGGTCAGGTATAATTGTAGAAGGAGGTAGAAGCATGGCACTGACCTGAAAGATACGGCAGTTGACACAACACTCCAATGCCATTCTGATAATGATAATGCAGAGGCTGAAAGGAGCACCTAAGTAACCGACATAAAGTTCTACAGGGGTTGTAGTAGTGTGGACCGGGAGTTTAAAATAATCAAGATGTGAGTTTACAAATCACACACTGAACATGCAAGGACAAGGAGGAAATGTGCATTTCTTCAAAAAAGGTGACAGTTATTCATGAGTTGCTATGTGTGGGAGGGAGGCTGATGTTAGTTACATGCACTGAGGTTATTTCTTGGAGCATGTGCAGTTTATATATATATATATATATATATATATATATATATATATATATATATTATGATTAAAAGATCTGAATGTTGACGTCAATAACATCGACCACAAAAGATTGACAACGCAAATGTCAACAGGGCACTGCTCATGCATGACTAAAATCCTCTCTCCATGTAGACTAAAACTTAAAAAAAAAAGAGAAAAATATATTTTTTGCAGGTGGGAAAACCCCCCTCACCTCCTGCTAATTACATTTAGTAACTGAGATCACACAATTCCTGGGGAAGGAACATATTCCCTAACCTGGAGATTGTTGATCTCATACATCTGTCTTCCATCTGCTTTGTCAGGCAGTGTGTCAACTAAATGGATGTCAACATTTGCACGTTTTGACCACTTTTGCTAGATCTGCATATATATATATATATATATATATATATATATATATATAATATATATATATATATATATACACACACACATACACACACACACACACACACACACACACACACACACACACACACATATGAAATGCATTATTTAGGTTGACTGTAGAAATAGTCGACAGATGTTTTGTTAATGCGATACGGTCAGCAAAACAGTCAATGAACAGTTGAGCAGATTGCTATAATGCCAGTAAGCCAAAATGTTCCTGAAAATCTCCTCAGGGTAGAAAAGTCTAGTTGTTTATTCATCACAACCCATTATTAACAATGTTCTGTCAGTATAAGAGTTTACTTATTATGACAGCTCTAAGAAGCCAGAGGTGGGTTATAATATTGTCACTATGTGGCTATCAAATATAATAGAGTTTGTATGAGTCACGCTAATGCAGATGGTCTGCCAAAAATTCTATTACCTGAAATTTCACATTGCAGCTTCAGATGGAATAACTAATTATGTGAATGCTCTGAATAAAGAACATTTCCAAGACATTCCTGTTAAAGCTGAATTGACAGTACATGTCACTAGAAGTGGCCAGGAGCTGTTAAGAGTACTGAATTTGAGTTTGCCACTCATCCCAAATTGTGCATAACAGTCCCAATTATTTTATATTGCATCCTATGTCACCCATTATTTACACAGGACATTAAATGCCCCAGGTTCATTTTACAGAAGGACATTAAATGCCCCAGTTTCAGAAGTAAACTACAGAATTGCACAGGGTTCTAACCCTCTCAAGGGCCAAGCTACAGAAAAATAATACCCACATTGGTGTTTCTGACATAACCTCAAGCTCAAAAACATGAGTTCAAGCATTTATAACAATATTTGAATAGGTGATTTGGTCACATTGACTAACATTAATGTGACACCCCTACCCCATATAAAATGGAAAAAAATGAATGAATGGCAGCTGCTGATTCAGTTCAACAGTTTTTCTAGCTTTGCATCCACTGTATACTTGTATAATCTTCAGCTTTCTCTTGGCTTTGCAAAGGATAAGCAGGACACTGTAGAATGAATGAAAGAAAAACATTGCATAGTAAGTTATCTATCTTGATAGTGGCTAGGACAAACATCAGAATGCACAGAATGTGGCTTTCATTTTGGGTAGAAGGCTACATGTAGAAGCGAAATGCAGGTACATGCTCACTCTGGAATGATATGGTTTGGGAGATGTGTAAGTATCTGAGACCAAAGTGCTCATTGTATATACAGGATTTCTTCGCAGTCTGATGTGCTGCATCCTCACTGTGGGTACATTCTACTTTGACAGTATATGTGCAAACAGATCTGAAGATAGTGTTTTGTGAAGACACAACCATACTTGCATTGTGTGGTGGATTGCTGTAAATGGTTTAATTAGCTAAGCTAGACAGTGTTTCCAAACCAAATGCACTTCTCTAGCAATCCCATACATCTCAGGTTTGAAAACATTTGTTCTAAACTATTTACTGTTAGTTTCATTACTAAGTGGGATGGTTGCCTCTTAAACCCTTATCCAGGTTTTAAAAATGGAGTGGGGATGCGGGGCAGCATCTCTCAGCAAAGGAATTAATAACAAATCCAACATGTTTAACAACTAAATATTGCTTTCAGTTACCACTAATACTTATCCTGGTTTCGCCCATAGTGCTATGTATTAAAATACAATTAAATATTGACAGATACACTGGCAATGTTGAAATGTAGCAGAAAGATGTCTCATGCCAGTATTCTTACAGGAAATGTGCATGGCTAAGTTACACCTGCCTATCATTCATTAGAATCACACACACGAACCATGTTTTAACTTTTGGTACTTAATAATTTTATAGCCTCTCAAGTGTAAATGATTTAGTGTCACTGCACAATAAATGTTTTTTTCTTTTATAATATAAGAACAAAACCACAATTTCTTTGTCCCTGAAAATAATGTGTTTAGGGTATTTGAAATGCTATTACAAAAAAGTCGGGGGGGGGGGTCATTATATAGAATTTTGCTTAGCACCATGCCTCTCAGCTGTCCATACTTTTTCAGAGCATCTCTGACTTTGTGTTATATTTTTCCCTGTCCCTCATAAAAAAATGTATTTTTTGTGAATCATTGAGGATTAGAGTCAGTTAATAATGCCAGACATTAGAGTTTCATACATCTTGTTATTCAGAAAAATGTACGTTGATGCAAAGTCTGTGTTTCTAGTAACTTTTTTAAGTGAATTAGAGTAATATTTAAAAGTAGTCCCTAATTTTGCACCTTTGTCCCCCCATTATTTTTGGCTTTGTTCAGTATTCTTGAGCAGAGAAGAGACATACTTGGCACTCAGAAATTTCATGTACAGTCATTCTACTTCCTCTGTTGTCTCTGGTGATCTGGGTGGGCCACACTGGCGTACTTTTTTCTCTGGTTTAGTTCTTGGTTGTGTTTTCTTCTATGCATAGTCTATTTAGTTTATTGGAACCTATTATGTAGTTAGCTTTGAATATTACAACTTGAACAAAACTTATTTCTTCCCTAAAAGACAAAACAACTGAATTTCTTTTTTTTCTTGTGACATTTCTTCAGACTGTCCTTTCATTGGATCAAAATGTTAGGACAATCATCTGGAGAATTGTTTTGAAGTAGACATATCAGAACCAGATTTGACCTAGTTAGCCCAATTTTTTTAGACCTTTTACTTCTACAACTAAGATCCATCCTATTTTCCCGTAGGGCCCATATGTCCCCTTACAGAGGTAACAAGGACCTGCCTACCTCCTGTAGTAAATGGTCTCTCCCTCTTTAAAGAAACAGGACTATACGGCGTCTCTATAGTGAACTCCTTCAAGTATGAGAGACAAAGATGAACACATCTGTGATGATTGGAAAGAGATGGACGAAGGCTGCCAGCCTAGTCAAATAGAATTTGATATATAATTCCGGCATTTGTAAATAAATGTAAAATACAGGCTTGTGTTTTAAAATGTAAGAAAATACTGTAAAATGTGAACTTCAAAATTGTTGCAACATTGCCATCTGTTGTAAGGAAAACCAAGCCAAGTATTTCAAATGTGTCTTTTAAAGTTGAAAATATTTTATGAATCTCTTTAATGTTTTACAAGTCGGTTCCAGTGCGTCTGGATGAAGGTTTCATGCCCATTGTTTTAAGGCTAAAGTTTATGACCAGAATTTACATATGGAAGGTGCTTTATTGCTCTGGTTTCTGCTAGAATGTATATGTGAAATGCTTTGTATTGTTGTAAGTTTATGAGCAGGTGTTAGATTGCTAAATAATGCAGTTTGTGGACTGGTGTTAAAATAGTGCAATATGAATACTGGGAAAACCTAAGTGTTGAAAATGATGTAGTTTGGGAGGGCCTTAGAGACATGCGTGTTAGTGATGTTTAAATACTATTTCTCACAAGAGACTGGGGGCATTTTGATCTTGATATCAACTTATCAGCACTCTGCTTATGCTCACATGTAAGTTTTAGCACTGTGATTTTTTGTAGGAATAGTTAAAGCTAGTAAAGATTAATTGGGTATTTTTCTTTGAAATCAGACCTGTCCTACTGCAGTATTTTAAGATTCTGTGTGAATTCTGAACTCTTAGATATCTCTGTGGTGTAGTAGTATTGTCTTGTGTTTTAATTATTTATTATTAAATATTTTTAAAACCTTCTACCTGTGGCTGGTTTGTGCAGTGATAAGCTCTAGAGTTTGTTTGTTTGTGTTTTTCGGCTTTTCCCGGTTAGGGGTCGCCACAGCGGAACTCCGGTCTGCTAATGATTGGTAGTGGATTTTTACGTACCGGGTTACCAGCCCTGACGCACAACCTTTAATGAAGGCACGCCCCATTCATGTATGCCTCCACAATGAAGATGCTCTAGCTGAGAATCGAACGGGACAACGTCTTGCTATGAGGCGAAGATAAGCTCTAGAGTACATTGCATATTTATAGAGGTTATTGTAATAGGACACTCTAAAGTAAGCCTTGCTGTTAGTCATACTACCATTGGATAATAATATTGCACAGTAATAATTGGACACTCTTTTAACGGCATTTTAGCAGCTGATATTATTAGCTGGGTAGTGGCAGTAATTACTACTGTATGGTCTGGGTAAAGGGGAACAGCTGGAGAATCTGTGTCAGCCTTTCCCAGAAGTGTCTGTGTGGTTGTATAACCTCTTTTCAAAGTGTGTGTGTGGTGTGTCAGCTATTTGGCAGGGACACGTAGCACTGGTTGGACAGAGAGGATACTGGAGGTTTTAGCTTGCCCAGCTAGGCTGAGACCTGAACCCTATAGCTGTGCCAGTGGGGAGTCTTACTGGGGACCTGGTGAGCAAAGGAGCAACCAGCCCCAGGCTGACTGTGATCTCTGTGTGCACTTAAGGGAAATTGTACTTTACTGTGTGTATTAGTTATCCTTAAACATACTGGAGGTTTTAGCTTGCCCAGCTAGGCTGAGACCTGAACCCTATAGCTGTGCCAGTGGGGAGTCTTATTGGGGACCTGGTGAGCAAAGGAGCAACCAGCCCCAGGCTGACTGTGATCTCTGTGTGCACTTAAGGGAAATTGTACTTTACTGTGTGTATTAGTTATCCTTTTCTCTTCTATGAGATGATCTCCCTGGTGTTAGTGGTGAGGATTGAGGCTCCTTGATTGCTGGGCCAGGGCACAGTCGTCACAAATGTTTGGCAGTGGTGGGATCTACTTCACACACTAATTGGTTTGTAGTGGTGTGGGTAGAACGAATTCCTGTAGCTTATGCACAGTGATCTGTAAAAGTGTTTTGTACTCTAAAACAGCCACGCAGTGTATACTCGGAGTTCAGATCACAATTGTTTTATTTCTTTTGTTAGCTTAGTGTTAGTCAGGGTGAGCAGGCAGCATGTCAGCAGAAGAGTATTGAAAGCTGACAAGGAGCCAGCTGGCAGAGATGTGCCAGGCTAGGGGACTGGTGCACGGAAACCTGACTAAAGCAGACCTGATTGCAGCCTTGGTTACAGCTGCATCAGAAAACAGCAGCCTGGAGGACAATCAGACTGATAGTGGAGATACAATATCTCGGAGAATGGACAGCTCAACTTTTCTGCAGTGGACTTAAAAATCCAGCTGGAGCTAAAGAGACTTGAGTTGGAGGCCAGGCATATGGAACTAGAAGCAGCTGAGAAAATGAGGAGTCTACAAGCTGAGAAAAATGAATGGCAGAGGACCCATGAGAGGGAAATGCTGACTCTTCGCCAGAGTCATGGAGGTAATGGGTAAGGGAGTAACCGGACCCCAGAAGCACAAAAGGTCAGTAAATTTCTTCCACAGATTAAAGAGGGGGATAGTTTTGATAGCTTCATTCATATGTTTGAGCGGGTATGTAAACAGTATGAAGTTGACCAAGGGCTCTGAGTACAGTTTCTGACCCCCTTACTCCATGGTAAAGCTGTAACTTCTTTAGCAAAAATGCATGATACTGACTGTTTTGATTATACTGTTGTAAAAAGACATTTATTAGAATGTTTTAAGCTAACACCTGAAATGTATAGGAAAAAGTTTCGAGAGCATAGACACAAGGCAAATGAAAATGTATGTGAATATGTTGTTGAACTGAGCACTTATTTTCATAGCTGGGTGAGTGGATGTCAGGTCACCACTTTTGAAGGGCTGGCAGACCTTTTAGTGAGGGAACAAGCCCTTAACACTTTGCCTGAGGACATGAGGATCTGGTTATCTGATAGACAGTGTGCTACTTCAGAGGAGTTGTGGAAGAAGGGAGACAGGAAAGGGACACCCAGTACTGCTCATGGGACTAAAGGAACCCATGGTGGGCAGCACAGACTGCCCCAACAGAATCCACCAGTAGCAGGGGAAGCCACTAGTCCAGGTATACATCCAGGAGCTAGGGTTAAATGTTTTGAATGCAACCAGTGGGGCCATGTGGCATACAGATGTCCACGGAGGCAAGGTGGAAACCAAAGGTGAGGGATCCAGTAAGTGGGAAAGACAAAATGCCAACAGTGGGTTGTCTTGAGACAACAGGGGTATGGAGCTACCATCCTGCAGATGTCCTGAGAGGGAAGGATTTGGATGAGGCAATACTATGTACTTATGCAGTTACATGCAGTGAGGTTAGGATACAAGCATGTGGGTCTGGTAGCCTGGGGGAGACCCAGACAGACTGTATACTTTCAGCCAGGACTGCTGAGGTGGTTACTTCAGGGAGTGAGCTATGCTGTAGCAGTGAGACTGAATGTGAGCCACAGCTGCTTGTGGTACTGATGTTCCCTTGGACAGGGTAACTGCAAAGGCAGAGGTGAGTAGTAGTACCCAGGCTGACAGTGAGGCACCACTGTCAGAGGATGCCAGACTTCCTGTGGAAGGGGAGCTGGGAAGGGTTACTAGGAAAGAGCTGAGACAGGCTCAGCTCTCAGACCCTACATTGCAAGGCCTGAGGCAGGTAGCTAGGGAGGCACCTGATTCTCAAGGGAAGGGGGAATCTGTATACTGGAACAAAGGGTTACTGTACAGAGAGTGGACCCCTGAGGGAGGGCTAGAAGGTGAGAGAGTACAGCAGTTGGTAGTGCCTAGAGCTTACCATCTGGCACTTCTAGCCATAGCCCATGATATTCCCTTTGCAGGTCATATGGTCATAAAATGTACAAAGAGGCATATTATGCAAAACTTCTATTGGCCTGGAATTTCCAGAGATGTGACAAGGTACTGCAGGACCTGTGAGCAGTGCAAAAAGGTAGGCAAGGCAGGAGACAAGGTGAGAGCTCCTTTGATGCCTTTGCCTGTGATTGAGGAGACATGTCAGAGGGTAGCTATGGATATTGTGGGTCCTCTGAGTACCCCAAGTTCCACAGGGAAAACGTATATTCTATTGATTGTAGATTATGCTACACGATACCCTGAGGCAGTGGCTTTGTCCTCCATTGAGGCAGAGTAGGTGGCAAATGCTTTGCTAGAGATTTTCAGCAGGGTAGGTTTCCTAAAGGAAACACTGTCTGACAGAGGTGCCAGTTTTATGTCAGACCTGCTGGCTTGTCTGTGGAAGTCCTGTGGGGTGAAGCACATAAAGGCCACCCCTACCATCCCCAGACTAATGGTCTTGTTGAGAGGTTAAACTCTACAATCAAGTCCATGCTACGGGCATTTGCAGATCAGTCTAAGTGGGAGTGAGACAAATATTTGCCCCATCTGTTGTTTGATTACAGAGAGGTTCCCCAGGAATCTACAGGTTTTTCACCCTTTGAGATGCTGTATGGGCATAGGGTGAGGGTACCTCTAGATTTAATTTGAGATGAGTGGGAAGGTGAGTGTGAGTCTCACAAGGAGTCTGTTGTGGCATATGTCCTGAACCTCAGGACAAGGCTCAGGGAACTCATGGGCCTGGCTCAGGAGAAGGTGGCAGAAGTCCAACAACAGAAAAGGTGTGGTATGACAGGAATGCTCGAGCTAGAGAGTATGCTGTAGGGCAGCAGGTGATGGTTCTCATTCCTGTCAGACACAACAAGTTGCAAGCAGCTTGGGTGGGACCCTACAAGGTGGTAAGAAAGGTAAGTGATGTTAACTACATGGTGGAATTGCTAGGCAGACAGCAGGGGCACAAATTGTACCATGTTAACATGATGAAACCTTACCATGACAGGGAGGCCCTTGTGCTGAGCATTTGCAGTGGATTGCAGGAGGAGTCTGAGAGAGATCTTGTGACTGATCTCCTCAGTGAGGCTCGGGCTGACACCTCAGTGGAAGGGGTAGCAATGTCCCAGCAGCTATCTCCTACCCAGGTTTGGGAAATCTGAGCAGTGTTGCAGGTTTCTGGGGCATGTTCACCGGGAAACCAGGGAGCACCCACCTGGTGCAGCACCAGGTGGATACAGGACCCCAAAGGCCTATCAGGCAGGCCCCTTATAGGGTGCCTGAGAGAGTCAAACAGACTCTGAGGGAAGAGGTACAGGAGATGTTGGAACTAGGGGGTGATTCAAGAGTCCAACAGTCCCTGGGCTGCACCAGTGGTATTGGTGCCAAAGAAGGATGGCTTCACCAGGTTCTGTGTTTCTGGTCTCTCCCTCTTTAAAGAAACAGGACTATACGGCGTCTCTATAGTGAACTCCTTCAAGTATGAGAGACAAAGATGAACACATCTGTGATGATTGGCAAGAGATGGGCGAAGGCTGCCAGCCTAGTCAAATAGAATTTGATATATAATTCCGGCATTTGTAAATAAATGTAAAATACAGGCTTGTGTTTTAAAATGTAAGAAAATACTGTAAAATGTGAACTTCAAAATTGTTGCAACATTGCCATCTGTTGTAAGGAAAACCAAGCCAAGTATTTCAAATGTGTCTTTTAAAGTTGAAAAGATTTTATGAATCTCTTTAATGTTTTACAAGTCGGTTCCAGTGCGTCTGGATGAAGGTTTCATGCCCATTGTTTTAAGGCTAAAGTTTATGACCAGAATTTACATATGGAAGGTGCTTTATTGCTCTGGTTTCTGCTAGAATGTATATGTGAAATGCCTTGTATTGTTGTAAGTTTATGAGCAGGTGTTAGATTGCTAAATAATGCAGTTTGTGGACTGGTGTTAAAATAGTGCAATATGAATACTGGGAAAACCTAAGTGTCGAAAATGATGTAGTTTGGGAGGGCATTAGAGACATGCGTGTTAGTGATGTTTAAATACTATTTCTCACAAGAGACTGGGGGCATTTTGATCTTGATATCAACTTATCAGCACTCTGCTTATGCTCACATGTAAGTTTTAGCACTGTGATTTCTTGTAGGAATAGTTAAAGCTAGTAAAGATTAATTGGGTATTTTTCTTTGAAATCAGACCTGTCCTACTGCAGTATTTTAAGATTGTGTGTGAATTCTGAACTCTTAGATATCTCTGTGGTGTAGTATTATTGTCTTGTGTTTTAATTATTTATTATTAAATATTTTTAAAACCTTCTACCTGTGGCTGGTTTGTGCAGTGATAAGCTCTAGAGTTTGTTTGTTTGTGTTTTTCGGCTTTTCCCGGTTAGGGATCGCCACAGCGGAACTCCGGTCTGCTAATGATTGGTAGTGGATTTTTACGTACCGGGTTACCAGCCCTGACGCACAACCTTTAGTGAAGGCACGCCCCATTCATGTATGCCTCCACACAGAAGACGCTCTAGCTGAGAATCGAACGGGACAACGTCTTGCTATGAGGCGAAGATAAGCTCTACAGTACATTGCATATTTATAGAGGTTATTGTAATAGGACACTCTAAAGTAAGCCTTGCTGTTAGTCATACTACCATTGGATAATAATAATATTGCACAGTAATAATTGGACACTCTTTTAACGGCATTTTAGCAGCTGATATTATTAGCTGGGTAGTGGCAGTAATTACTACTGTATGGTCTGGGTAAAGGGGAACAGCTGGAGAATCTGCGTCAGCCTTTCCCAGAAGTGTCTGTGTGGTTGTATAACCTCTTTTCAAAGTGTGTGTGTGGTGTGTCAGCTATTTGGCAGGGACACGTAGCACTGGTTGGACAGAGAGGATACTGGAGGTTTTAGCTTGCCCAGCTAGGCTGAGACCTGGACCCTATAGCTGTGCCAGTGGGGAGTCTTATTGGGGACCTGGTGAGCAAAGGAGCAACCAGCCCCAGGCTGACTGTGATCTCTGTGTGCACTTAAGGGAAATTGTACTTTACTGTGTGTATTAGTTATCCTTTTCTCTTCTATGAGATGATCTCCCTGGTGTTAGTGGTGAGGATTGAGGCTCCTTGATTGCTGGGCCAGGGCACAGTCGTCACAAATGTTTGGCAGTGGTGGGATCTACTTCACACACTAATTGGTTTGTAGTGGTGTGGGTAGAACGAATTCCTGTAGCTTATGCACAGTGATCTCTAAAAGTGTTTTGTACTCTAAAACAGCCACGCAGTGTATACTCGGAGTTCAGATCACAATTGTTTTATTTCTTTTGTTAGCTTAGTGTTAGTCAGGGTGAGCAGGCAGCATGTCAGCAGAAGAGTATTGAAAGCTGACAAGGAGCCAGCTGGCAGAGATGTGCCAGGCTAGGGGACTGGTGCACGGAAACCTGACTAAAGCAGACCTGATTGCAGCCTTGGTTACAGCTGCATCAGAAAACAGCAGCCTGGAGGACAATCAGACTGATAGTGGAGATACAATATCTCGGAGAATGGACAGCTCAACTTTTCTGCAGTGGACTTAAAAATCCAGCTGGAGCTAAAGAGACTTGAGTTGGAGGCCAGGCATATGGAACTAGAAGCAGCTGAGAAAATGAGGAGTCTACAAGCTGAGAAAAATGAATGGCAGAGGACCTATGAGAGGGAAATGCTGACTCTTCGCCAGAGTCATGGAGGTAATGGGGAAGGGAGTAACCGGACCCCAGAAGCACAAAAGGTCAGTAAATTTCTTCCACAGATTAAAGAGGGGGATAGTTTTGATAGCTTCATTCATATGTTTGAGCGGGTATGTAAACAGTATGAAGTTGACCAAGGGCTCTGGGTACAGTTTCTGACCCCGTTACTCCATGGTAAAGCTGTAACTTCTTTAGCAAAAATGCATGATACTGACTGTTTTGATTATACTGTTGTAAAAAGACATTTATTAGAATGTTTTAAGCTAACACCTGAAATGTATAGGAAAAAGTTTCGTGAGCATAGACGCAAGGCAAATGAAAATGTATGTGAATATGTTGTTGAACTGAGCACTTATTTTCATAGCTGGGTAAGTGGATGTCAGGTCACCACTTTTGAAGGGCTGGCAGACCTTTTAGTGAGGGAACAAGCCCTTAACACTTTGCCTGAGGACATGAGGATCTGGTTATCTGATAGACAGTGTGCTACTTCAGAGGAGTTGGGGAAGAAGGGAGACAGGAAAGGGACCCCCAGTACTGCTCATGGGACTAAAGGAACCCATGGTGGGCAGCACAGACTGCCCCAACAGAATCCACCAGTAGCAGGGGAAGCCACTAGTCCAGGTATACATCCAGGAGCTAGGGTTAAATGTTTTGAATGCAACCAGTGGGGCCATGTGGCATACAGATGTCCACGGAGGCAAGGTGGAAACCAAAGGTGAGGGATCCAGTAAGTGGGAAAGACAAAATGCCAACAGTGGGTTGTCTTGAGACAACAGGGGTATGGAGCTACCATCCTGCAGATGTCCTGAGAGGGAAGGATTTGGATGAGGCAATACTATGTACTTATGCAGTTACATGCAGTGAGGTTAGGATACAAGCATGTGGGTCTGGTAGCCTGGGGGAGACCCAGACAGACTGTATACTTTCAGCCAGGACTGCTGAGGTGGTTACTTCAGGGAGTGAGCTATGCTGTAGCAGTGAGACTGAATGTGAGCCACAGCTGCTTGTGGTACTGATGTTCCCTTGGACAGGGTAACTGCAAAGGCAGAGGTGAGTAGTAGTACCCAGGCTGACAGTGAGGCACCACTGTCAGAGGATGCCAGACTTCCTGTGGAAGGGGAGCTGGGAAGGGTTACTAGGAAAGAGCTGAGACAGGCTCAGCTCTCAGACCCTACATTGCAAGGCCTGAGGCAGGTAGCTAGGGAGGCACCTGATTCTCAAGGGAAGGGGGAATCTGTATACTGGAACAAAGGGTTACTGTACAGAGAGTGGACCCCTGAGGGAGGGCTAGAAGGTGAGAGAGTACAGCAGTTGGTAGTGCCTAGAGCTTACCATCTGGCACTTCTAGCCATAGCCCATGATATTCCCTTTGCAGGTCATATGGTCATAAAATGTACAAAGAGGCATATTATGCAAAACTTCTATTGGCCTGGAATTTCCAGAGATGTGACAAGGTACTGCAGGACCTGTGAGCAGTGCAAAAGGTAGGCAAGGCAGGAGACAAGGTGAGAGCTCCTTTGATGCCTTTGCCTGTGATTGAGGAGACATGTCAGAGGGTAGCTATGGATATTGTGGGTCCTCTGAGTACCCCAAGTTCCACAGGGAAAACGTATATTCTATTGATTGTAGATTATGCTACACGATACCCTGAGGCAGTGGCTTTGTCCTCCATTGAGGCAGAGTAGGTGGCAAATGCTTTGCTAGAGATTTTCAGCAGGGTAGGTTTCCTAAAGGAAACACTGTCTGACAGAGGTGCCAGTTTTATGTCAGACCTGCTGGCTTGTCTGTGGAAGTCCTGTGGGGTGAAGCACATAAAGGCCACCCCTACCATCCCCAGACTAATGGTCTTGTTGAGAGGTTAAACTCTACAATCAAGTCCATGCTACGGGCATTTGCAGATCAGTCTAAGTGGGAGTGAGACAAATATTTGCCCCATCTGTTGTTTGATTACAGAGAGGTTCCCCAGGAATCTACAGGTTTTTCACCCTTTGAGATGCTGTATGGGCATAGGGTGAGGGTACCTCTAGATTTAATTTGAGATGAGTGGGAAGGTGAGTGTGAGTCTCACAAGGAGTCTGTTGTGGCATATGTCCTGAACCTCAGGACAAGGCTCAGGGAACTCATGGGCCTGGCTCAGGAGAAGGTGGCAGAAGTCCAACAACAGAAAAAGGTGTGGTATGACAGGAATGCTCGAGCTAGAGAGTATGCTGTAGGGCAGCAGGTGATGGTTCTCATTCCTGTCAGACACAACAAGTTGCAAGCAGCTTGGGTGGGACCCTACAAGGTGGTAAGAAAGGTAAGTGATGTTAACTACATGGTGGAAGTGCTAGGCAGACAGCAGGGGCACAAATTGTACCATGTTAACATGATGAAACCTTACCATGACAGGGAGGCCCTTGTGCTGAGCATTTGCAGTGGATTGCAGGAGGAGTCTGAGAGAGATCTTGTGACTGATCTCCTCAGTGAGGCTCGGGCTGACACCTCAGTGGAAGGGGTAGCAATGTCCCAGCAGCTATCTCCTACCCAGGTTTGGGAAATCTGAGCAGTGTTGCAGGTTTCTGGGGCATGTTCACCGGGAAACCAGGGAGCACCCACCTGGTGCAGCACCAGGTGGATACAGGACCCCAAAGGCCTATCAGGCAGGCCCCTTATAGGGTGCCTGAGAGAGTCAAACAGACTCTGAGGGAAGAGGTACAGGAGATGTTGGAACTAGGGGGTGATTCAAGAGTCCAACAGTCCCTGGGCCGCACCAGTGGTATTGGTGCCAAAGAAGGATGGCATCACCAGGTTCTGTGTTTCTGGTCTCTCCCTCTTTAAAGAAACAGGACTATACGGCGTCTCTATAGTGAACTCCTTCAAGTATGAGAGACAAAGATGAACACATCTGTGATGATTGGCAAGAGATGGGCGAAGGCTGCCAGCCTAGTCAAATAGAATTTGATATATAATTCCGGCATTTGTAAATAAATGTAAAATACAGGCTTGTGTTTTAAAATGTAAGAAAATACTGTAAAATGTGAACTTCAAAATTGTTGCAACATTGCCATCTGTTGTAAGGAAAACCAAGCCAAGTATTTCAAATGTGTCTTTTAAAGTTGAAAAGATTTTATGAATCTCTTTAATGTTTTACAAGTCGGTTCCAGTGCGTCTGGATGAAGGTTTCATGCCCATTGTTTTAAGGCTAAAGTTTATGACCAGAATTTACATATGGAAGGTGCTTTATTGCTCTGGTTTCTGCTAGAATGTATATGTGAAATGCCTTGTATTGTTGTAAGTTTATGAGCAGGTGTTAGATTGCTAAATAATGCAGTTTGTGGACTGGTGTTAAAATAGTGCAATATGAATACTGGGAAAACCTAAGTGTCGAAAATGATGTAGTTTGGGAGGGCATTAGAGACATGCGTGTTAGTGATGTTTAAATACTATTTCTCACAAGAGACTGGGGGCATTTTGATCTTGATATCAACTTATCAGCACTCTGCTTATGCTCACATGTAAGTTTTAGCACTGTGATTTCTTGTAGGAATAGTTAAAGCTAGTAAAGATTAATTGGGTATTTTTCTTTGAAATCAGACCTGTCCTACTGCAGTATTTTAAGATTGTGTGTGAATTCTGAACTCTTAGATATCTCTGTGGTGTAGTATTATTGTCTTGTGTTTTAATTATTTATTATTAAATATTTTTAAAACCTTCTACCTGTGGCTGGTTTGTGCAGTGATAAGCTCTAGAGTTTGTTTGTTTGTGTTTTTCGGCTTTTCCCGGTTAGGGATCGCCACAGCGAACTCGGTCTGCTAATGATTGGTAGTGGATTTTACGCATCGGGTTACCAGCCCTGACGCACAACCTTTAGTGAAGGCACCCCATTCATGTATGCCTCCACACAGAAGACGCCTAGCTGAGAATCGAACGGACAACGTCTTGCTATGAGGCGAAGATAAGCTCTACAGTACATTGCATATTTATAGAGGTTATTGTAATAGGACACTCTAAAGTAAGCCTTGCTGTTAGTCATACTACCATTGGATAATAATAATATTGCACAGTAATAATTGGACACTCTTTTAACGGCATTTTAGCAGCTGATATTATTAGCTGGGTAGTGGCAGTAATTACTACTGTATGGTCTGGGTAAAGGGAACAGCTGGAGAATCTGGCCAGCCTTTCCCAGAAGTGTCTGTGTGGTTGTATAACCTCTTTTCAAAGTGTGTGTGTGGTGTGTCAGCTATTTGGCAGGGACACGTAGCACTGGTTGGACAGAGAGGATACTGGAGGTTTTAGCTTGCCCAGCTAGGCTGAGACCTGGACCCTATAGCTGTGCCAGTGGGGAGTCTTATTGGGGACCTGGTGAGCAAAGGAGCAACCAGCCCCAGGCTGACTGTGATCTCTGTGTGCACTTAAGGGAAATTGTACTTTACTGTGTGTATTAGTTATCCTTTTCTCTTCTATGAGATGATCTCCTGGTGTTAGTGGTGAGGATTGAGGCTCCTTGATTGCTGGGCCAGGGCACAGTCGTCACAAATGTTTGGCAGTGGTGGGATCTACTTCACACACTAATTGGTTTGTAGTGGTGTGGGTAGAACGAATTCCTGTAGCTTATGCACAGTGATCTCTAAAAGTGTTTTGTACTCTAAAACAGCCACGCAGTGTATACCGGAGTTCAGATCACAATTGTTTTATTTCTTTTGTTAGCTTAGTGTTAGTCAGGGTGAGCAGGCAGCATGTCAGCAGAAGAGTATTGAAAGCTGACAAGGAGCCAGCTGGCAGAGATGTGCCAGGCTAGGGCACTGGTGCACAGAAACCTGACTAAAGCAGACCTGATTGCAGCCTTGGTTACAGCTGCATCAGAAAACAGCAGCCTGGAGGACAATCAGACTGATAGTGGAGATACAATATCTCGGAGAATGGACAGCTCAACTTTTCTGCAGTGGACTTAAAAATCCAGCTGGAGCTAAAGAGACTTGAGTTGGAGGCCAGGCATATGGAACTAGAAGCAGCTGAGAAAATGAGGAGTCTACAAGCTGAGAAAAATGAATGGCAGAGGACCTATGAGAGGAAATGCTGACTCTTCGCCAGAGTCATGGAGGTAATGGGGAAGGGAGTAACCGGACCCCAGAAGCACAAAAGGTCAGTAAATTTCTTCCACAGATTAAAGAGGGGGATAGTTTTGATAGCTTCATTCATATGTTTGAGCGGTATGTAAACAGTATGAAGTTGACCAAGGGCTCTGGGTACAGTTTCTGACCCCGTTACTCCATGGTAAAGCTGTAACTTCTTTAGCAAAAATGCATGATACTGACTGTTTTGATTATACTGTTGTAAAAAGACATTTATTAGAATGTTTTAAGCTAACACCTGAAATGTATAGGAAAAAGTTTCGTGAGCATAGACGCAAGGCAAATGAAAATGTATGTGAATATGTTGTTGAACTGAGCACTTATTTTCATAGCTGGGTAAGTGGATGTCAGGTCACCACTTTTGAAGGGCTGGCAGACCTTTTAGTGAGGGAACAAGCCCTTAACACTTTGCCTGAGGACATGAGGATCTGGTTATCTGATAGACAGTGTGCTACTTCAGAGGAGTTGGGGAAGAAGGGAGACAGGAAAGGGACCCCCAGTACTGCTCATGGGACTAAAGGAACCCATGGTGGGCAGCACAGACTGCCCCAACAGAATCCACCAGTAGCAGGGGAAGCCACTAGTCCAGGTATACATCCAGGAGCTAGGGTTAAATGTTTTGAATGCAACCAGTGGGGCCATGTGGCATACAGATGTCCACGGAGGCAAGGTGGGAAACCAAAGGTGAGGGATCCAGTAAGTGGGAAAGACAAAATGCCAACAGTGGGTTGTCTTGAGACAACAGGGGTATGGAACTACCATCCTGCAGATGTCCTGAGAGGGAAGGATTTGGATGAGGCAATACTATGTACTTATGCAGTTACATGCAGTGAGGTTAGGATACAAGCATGTGGGTCTGGTAGCCTGGGGGAGACCCAGACAGATGGCATACTTTCAGCCAGGACTGCTGAGGTGGTTACTTCAGGGAGTGAGCTATGCTGTAGCAGTGAGACTGAATGTGAACCACAGCTGCTTGTGGTACTGATGTTCCCTTGGACAGGGTAACTGCAAAGGCAGAGGTGAGTAGTAGTACCCAGGCTGACAGTGAGGCACCACTGTCAGAGGATGCCAGACTTCCTGTGGAAGGGGAGCTGGGAAGGGTTACTAGGAAAGAGCTGAGACAGGCTCAGCTCTCAGACCCTACATTGCAAGGCCTGAGGCAGGTAGCTAGGGAGGCACCTGATTCTCAAGGGAAGGGGGAATCTGTATACTGGAACAAAGGGTTACTGTACAGAGAGTGGACCCCTGAGGGAGGGCTAGAAGGTGAGAGAGTACAGCAGTTGGTAGTGCCTAGAGCTTACCATCTGGCACTTCTAGCCATAGCCCATGATATTCCCTTTGCAGGTCATATGGTCATAAAATGTACAAAGAGGCATATTATGCAAAACTTCTATTGGCCTGGAATTTCCAGAGATGTGACAAGGTACTGCAGGACCTGTGAGCAGTGCCAAAAGGTAGGCAAGGCAGGAGACAAGGTGAGAGCTCCTTTGATGCCTTTGCCTGTGATTGAGGAGACATGTCAGAGGGTAGCTATGGATATTGTGGGTCCTCTGAGTATCCCAAGTTCCACAGGGAAAACGTATATTCTATTGATTGTAGATTATGCTACACGATACCCTGAGGCAGTGGCTTTGTCCTCCATTGAGGCCGAGAAGGTGGCAAATGCTTTGCTAGAGATTTTCAGCAGGGTAGGTTTCCTAAAGGAAACACTGTCTGACAGAGGTGCCAGTTTTATGTCAGACCTGCTGGCTTGTCTGTGGAAGTCCTGTGGGGTGAAGCACATAAAGACCACCCCTACCATCCCCAGACTAATGGTCTTGTTGAGAGGTTAAACTCTACAGTCAAGTCCATGCTACGGGCATTTGCAGATCAGTTTAAGTGGGAGTGAGACAAATATTTGCCCCATCTGTTGTTTGCTTACAGAGAGGTTCCCCAGGAATCTACAGGTTTTTCACCCTTTGAGATGCTGTATGGGCATAGGGTGAGGGTACCTCTAGATTTAATTTGAGATGAGTGGGAAGGTGAGTGTGAGTCTCACAAGGAGTCTGTTGTGGCATATGTCCTGAACCTCAGGACAAGGCTCAGGGAACTCATGGGCCTGGCCCAGGAGAAGGTGGCAGAAGTCCAACAACAGAAAAAGGTGTGGTATGACAGGAATGCTCGAGCTAGAGAGTATGCTGTAGGGCAGCAGGTGATGGTTCTCATTCCTGTCAGACACAACAAGTTGCAAGCAGCTTGGGAGGGACCCTACAAGGTGGTAAGAAAGGTAAGTGATGTTAACTACATGGTGGAAGTGCTAGGCAGACAGCAGGGGCACAAATTGTACCATGTTAACATGATGAAACCTTACCATGACAGGGAGGCCCTTGTGCTGAGCATTTGCAGTGGATTGCAGGAGGAGTCTGAGAGAGATCTTGTGACTGATCTCCTCAGTGAGGCTCGGGCTGACACCTCAGTGGAAGGGGTAGCAATGTCCCAGCAGCTATCTCCTACCCAGGTTTGGGAAATCTGAGCAGTGTTGCAGGTTTCTGGGGCATGTTCACCGGGAAACCAGGGAGCACCCACCTGGTGCAGCACCAGGTGGATAAAGGACCCCAAAGGCCTATCAGGCAGGCCCCTTATAGGGTGCCTGAGAGAGTCAAACAGACTCTGAGGGAAGAGGTACAGGAGATGTTGGAACTAGGGGGTGATTCAAGAGTCCAACAGTCCCTGGGCCGCACCAGTGGTATTGGTGCCAAAGAAGGATGGCATCACCAGGTTCTGTGTGGATTACAGGAAATTAGTCACACAAAATCGGATGCTTACCCCATACCTAGGACAGATGAGGCCCTAGAGCAGATGGGTGGGGCTAAGTATCTTACAACCATTGATCTTACCAAGGGTTACTGGCAGGTGCCGTTGACTCCCAGTGCTAGAGAGGTCAGCCTTTGTGACTCCTTTTGGCTTATATGAGTTCACAAAGATGCCCTTTGGGATGAAGAATACCACAGCGACTTTCCAGAGGCTGGTAGATCGTATCTTAGCAGGAGCAGGAGGGTTTGCCCTTGCTTACATGGATGATATTGCTATCGACAGCCATTCCTGGCAAGAGCACCTTCAGCATGTCAGGGAGGTGCTGGGCAGACTACAGAAGGCAGAGTTGACCATTAAGCCGAACAAATGTCAGGTGGGTATGACAGAGGTCTCCTACCTAGGACATAGCATGGGGAGTGGTAAGATAAGGCCAGAACCTGCCAAAGTAGAAGCCATTCAGGCATGGCCTGCACCTGTTACCAAAAAGCAGGTGAGGACATTCTTGTGGACAACAGGGTACTACAGAAAGTTTGTTCCCAATTATAGTGTCATAGCTGCTCCCCTTACAGACCTGACAAGGAAGAACAGGCCAGATAAGGTAGTGTGGACCCCAGCATGTGAGCAGGCATTTCAGAAGCTTAAGGAAACTTTGGGAGGACCCTCTGTGTTAGCCAGTCAAGACTACAGCAAAGACTTTGTTGTGCAGGTGGATGCTTCAAACTATGGGGTGGGGGCTGTACGTAGCCAGATTTCTTCAGAGGGAGAAGAGCACCTAGTGGTTTATCTCAGTCATAGGCTCCAACCCAGAAAGGAATGCTATGCAGCGGTAGAAAATGAATGTCTAGCCATAGTGTGGGCACTACAAAAACTTCAGCCTTATCTGTATGGAAGAAAATTCACTATGATGACAGATCACAACCCTCTACATGGTTAAACAGAGCCAGTCAGCAAAATGCCAAGTTGCTAAGATGGAGTCTGGGGTTGCAAGCATATGATATGTCAGTGCAGCACCGCAGTGGGAGTAGCAATGCCAATGTAGATGGGCTCTCAAGACAGGGAATGGAGTGAGGTGCACCCAGATAGACCTGACACTCTCAAGCAATGTTTCTCAAGGGGCACTTGAAAAACTTGCTTGAGTTCCCCGGGGGGGGGGGGGGGGGGAGATGTGACGATTGGGGAGAGATCTGCAAAGGTTGCGAGCCTAGTCAAATAGAATTTGATATATAATTCTGGCATTTGTAAATAAATGTAAAATACAGGCTTGTGTTTTTAAATGTAAGAAAACACTGTAAAATGTGAACTTCAAGATTGTTGCAACATTGCCATCTGCTGTAAGGAAAACCAAGCCAAGTATTTCAAATGTGTCTTTTAAAGTTGAAAAGATTTTATGAATCTCTTTAATGTTTTACAAGTCGGTTCCAGTGTGTCTGGATGAAGGTTTCATGCCCATTGTTTTAAGGCTAAAGTTTA
Source organism: Protopterus annectens (assembly GCF_019279795.1). Classification (NCBI taxonomy): domain Eukaryota; kingdom Metazoa; phylum Chordata; order Ceratodontiformes; family Protopteridae; genus Protopterus; species Protopterus annectens. The sequence goes on along the minus strand of NC_056741.1, from coordinate 1,790,362,747 downwards.
TGATCAGAATTTATACGTGGAAGGTGCTTTATTGCTCTGGTTTCTGGTAGAATGTATATGTGAAATGCCTTGTATTGTTGTAAGTTTCTGAGCAGGTGTTAGATTGCTAAATAATGCAGTTTGTGGCCTGAGAACTCAGACCAGGTGTTAAGATGATGCAATATGAATACTGGGAAAACCTAAGTGTCAAAATGATGTAATTTGGGAGGGCCTTAGAGACATGTTTGTTAGTAATGTTTAAATACTATTTCTCACAAGACACTGAGGGCATTTTGATCTTGATATCCAACTTATCAGCACTCTGCTTATGCTCACATGTAAGTTTTAGCACTGTGATTTATTGTAGGAATAGTTAAAGCTAGTAAAGATTAATTAGGTTTTTTTTAATCAGACCTGTCCTACTGTATTATTTTAAGTTTCTATGTGATCTCTGAACTCTTAGATATCTCTGTGGTGTAGTAGCTTTGTCTTGTGTTTTAATTATTTATTATTAAATATTTTTAAAACCTTCTACCTGTGGCTGGTTTGTGTAAAGATAAGCTCTAGAGTACATTGTATATTTATAGAAGTTATTGTAATAGGCCACTCTAAAGTAAGTCTTGACTGTTAGTCATACTACCATTGGATAATAGTATTTCACAGTAATAATTGGACACCCTTTTAAGGGCCTTTTAGTAGCTGATATTATTAGCTGGGTGGTGGCAGTAATTACTACTGTATGGTCTGTGTAAAGGGGCACAGCTGGAGAATCTGTGTCAGCCTTTCCCAAGAGTGTCTGTGTGGTTGTATAACCTCTTGTCAAAGTGTGTGTGTGGTGTGTCAGCTACTTGGCAGGGACACAAAGCACTGGTTGGTCAGAGAGGGTACTGGAGGCTTTAGCTTGCCCAGCTAGGCTGAGACCTGGACCCTATAGCTGTGCCAGTGGGGAGTCTTATTGGGGACCTGGTGAGCAAAGGAGCAACCAGCCCCAGACTGACTGTGATCTCTGTGTGCACTTAAGGGAAATTGTACTTTACTGTGTGTATTAGTTATCCTTTTCTCTTCTATGAGATGACCTCCCTGGTGTTAGTGGTGAGGATTGAGGCTCCTTGATTGCTGGGCCAGGGCACGGTCATCATAACATCATATATGCAGCCGGAGGGGTGGGGAATTTTAAGTAAGCAAGAGAAGTAGAAACCTTAACTGGGGTGGAGTGTGTATGACATCACCCCCATCAATGTACATGGAATTATCTCAAGCCCTCCCCGCTTCCAGACATTCCAACAGCCTGCACATAACTGGAATATACTCACTGATGTCCACTGGGGAGTAACCATTTATGAGTGGGCACCAACAACTCTCCACCTCTCTGAGATGATTAAATTGATATAAGCCATTCACTTCCATAACAGCAGTCAAGCCTTTTCAGATCTCCATCCCTATATATTATGGATCCAGGCATGAAAGTGAGTTTGAGTGGGACTGTGTGCAAGAACGAATTCTTGCAAAAGTACCAGGATGTCAAACATGCTAGACACAAGACAGATTTCTGTGTATTTGCAAGATAGAAATTGGAAAAGTTATAAGTGGATTCCAGGTGATAGTGTAGAAAAAAACTGGTCCAGATTCTTTCTAAGATCAAGGAGTTGATGCTTGAATTTCATACAGGAGCCATTCTAACCAGCTGAGATATAGACCTTCTAGTTCTAAGGACAATAACACTTCTTAAGAAATGACTTTATTTATAAGCATACTGGATAATGAGGGTGTTGGTAATTCAGATGTAGAGAGTGAATCCGTTTCCAGTTCTGATTTATCTCCTTGGTCTACCTGAGAGGCTCTTAAACTACAAATGAATGAGTCTGAATCAACACAGTCAAGAATTCTTGCCTGAACTGAGAAGATCACAGAGAGTTAGAAGAACTACCTTAACATATTACCTTACAACAGAGTTATTTGCAATAAAATTGTAAGGTATACCACTGCAGAACCTGATACCTCATCAAATGGACAATGTGAGAACACATGATCATAAACCATCTCCAAGCCCACAAAACACTATAGACTGGATCAGCATGCTGTTAATACCCATTACCCAGATACACAAAGACTGAGCTGGTCTGGTCATCCAGGGAAAGTGAGTGCACCCACCCTCAGCTGGAAAACAGTTTATCAATGACCAATGTTCTTTATGGCATATTTGTAAAAGATATGCATACATTTGCATAAGCAACAAGGGTTTTGCATAGTTTCTTATCATTGTTTCATTGATTGCTTAATGTTTATCATAAAGGGGAAGTCTAGAGGCAATACCTAATTTCATCACATAGAAATACACTAATACCTTGAGTTTACATACATCATCTACGTATGCAATCAATTTCTTAGATAACTAGTAAAATCAGACTCATATTAATCAATTAATCATCAAGTCCCTGCTAAAACACATTTCCAATTATAACGAACCAAAAACTCACAAAACCAAGTAAAAATCACAAAGGTAGTCAACAAATGTGAAATCAGCTTGAATGACAACTGTAGACTGAATCCAAATGCTTGAAAGGTGCAAGTACCACTTTAATACTTAAAAACAATAAAAAATGGCTAATGCTTTCATTTCACAATGTGTAAAACGTAATCAGACAAACAAAATTTACAAATATCACTTCCTTTATGTTTTTCCATCCATTCTCAATGGTTGCCACACATTAATGTTGAATTTAAAATGAATCACACATTAACTAGTCGAGTGCTGTAAGGGAACCACTACACAGTGAACCTATACATTTACTTAACATTAAAAAAGACACAATAGATTGCTAAAATGATAAATGCACTAATGCATAAATAAATTTCTCTTTGAAAACAAGGTATGTAGGCAAGAACATTTCCAATTATACTCAATGATCAGACCAAAAGGAACTAAAGTAACAAATTAAAAAAAATTAACTCATTCTTTAAATAATCACATTAGACTTTTATCCCCTTTCATTAACATTGATACTTTATAAAACTGTAGCATACAGCGAAAAAACAAACTTAGTCAGAATTTGTAAAAACATGTATTCTCAGATTAAGCACTCTCATCCATGAAAGCCAATGAGTTCATTAGAATAAATTAATAACCCAAACAAATCACTTTTATACAAATCAAAGTCATATGATGATGCTAAATTGAATAAGTTAATTAAAGACTTAAAAAGTTAATCATTTTACTTTACTTTGATTCACTTGAAGACTCAACTAACAGAAACTGTGTCACTGATTCCATATGATTTATCAGCTCTTAATAATACATGTCTGTGCAATTCTCTGTCCAATAAATAATTCTGCCAATCACCTTGGCTTCTCTGCCTGGCCAGTTTTACCATGTTTTGTCAAAGTATAGAGAATGTATGTTGATATATATATATATATATATATATATATATATATATATATATATATATATATATATATAAAGCAGGGCATGAAAAGCAGGAACCATATAAATAACACCAGTGGTGTTATAATTATAGGTACCTTTACAGTTCGAAAACATCAGAATTCATACCCAGCATAATACATTTACTGACATGAATATATGTACAATGTTTGCATAAATCACAACATGTCATACCAACAGGACAAATATTAGTACACTTATTATTAAATCTCTCTATTCTATGTCTAATACTAGATCCCACTTACAAATAAACATTGGTTTATAACCTATTTTTCTGACAAAACCATCAAAGTGACTAAATATTTTCTAATACTTATTCATAATATTCTGTGAATCATTTTCAATCAACTGTAGGAGCCAAACTCATTGCCCTGTGAAACTCATTTATTTTTCTATTGGATACCTTATTTGTGGCTTTTCTCAAAACAGGAGCAAACTGATAAGCTCTCTTACTACTGATCTCTGTAATAACCTAATTTATTAAGGTCAATGGGTAATTTCTCTCAAAATTTTTTTTCTTAAGTTTAATAATTTCCTTAGAGAAATTATAGTCATGGGAGATTAATCTGGAGAGTCTGACAAACTGACCATTAAGAATATTATGTTTTGTCCAATCAGTGAGGTTGCTGTTGTCAGAGTTGGATGTGGCAGAGTTAAAGATGTTAAGATTTGCACTGGGTGTGATGAGGATAGACAGGATTAGGAATAAGTATATTAGAGGGTCAGCCCAGGTTGGCCGGTTTGGAGACAAAGCCAGAGAGGCGAGATTGTGTTAGTTTGGACATGTGCAGGAGGGATGCTGGTTATATTGGGAAAAGGATGCTAAGGATGAAGCTGCCAGGTAAGAGGAAAAGAGGAAGGCCTAAGATAAGGTTTATGGATGTGGTGAGAGAGGACATGCAGGTGTTTGATGTGACAGAGCAAGATGCAGAGGACAGGAAGAAATGGAAACAGATGATCTGCTGTGGCGACCCCTAATGGGAACAGCCAAAGGAAAAAGAAGAAGTGAGGTTGCTTTAGTGTATAGATGAATTACAAAATTTGGGATTTCTATAAATGTTAGAACCAAAATTATTAATGCCTGGAATCTTATACACTGATACATCTAGAATATTGATTTGTGCGCTAGAATGCCATAAGTGAACTTCAAAAAACCTTGTAGTTAATTCTAAATATCAAAAAGGCCACTAAGTTCACTGGCATTAACATTTCATTTAAAAGTTGTTTTTATAAATGTACTCTATTTCCTAATTACAAAGTACGAAACTTGCAAATATAGGGGGGACGCTGTTCCCATTGCAACCCTAGACTTTTATTTTAAATACTCCCCTTCAAACATAAAAATGTTAATAGAGATGAAAATGTCCAAGACTTCACATAAAATAGCAATCTCCATAGTATCAATAAACTTAGAGTGTAATAAAATGTCCCTACACCATTGCACACTAATAGACTGAGGTATTACGGTAAAAGCACTCTGAATATCCACAGTCACCAGTAATACATCATAAAAAAAAAAGTTAAAACAGTTTATTCCCATTAGCTGAGATTATAGGTCTCAGTGGGAAATCAAGCATATACTCATGTAATTGAGGAATGCCAAACATGTAAGGCATCATAGGAATTTTTTCAACTAAAAAGAAAAAAAAAATACCTTCAGAAATTTGCTCATTAACAAATAGTTCATTTAAAAATAAATCTGTAAAAACACAGTTTCCTAAATATCATTGTTATATAACATATTGGGCATTTTTGCAGCATACATGGCAACATTCAAAATGGCCACATCCCCATTATTAATGAATATGAATCCCTAGATAGTTGTTTCAGAGTGTAAAATTCATTCTGTGTAAGGGTTTAAAAAAACCTTGTCCTTTTCAGTCACAGCAAAGTATAGGCATTTTCCTCCACAGACTTTTCAGATACCATAAGGCCAGCAGGACAGAGGAGATTATTGAAACCTCAGTCATTACTGGAACCAAATAATGTGAACAAATGCAATTTCCTTACAAAAAGTTTTTAGTTCAATCAAGACTTCAGAAATATCAGCTCTCTTTGTTGGAATAACAGTAAAACATTTTTTAAATAAACTAATATGAGTTTCAGTGATAACAGTGTCACTAAAATTGTAACTCTCACATGAACCATGATGTTCAAAACTGGTAACTGTGGATGAATTGATGATATTATCAGTAAAAGTAATATCGCCAAAGTCAAAGGAAGATGCATTCCCTACCTGTGAAAAATCATCACAGTCTGTTCTATCTTGGGGAAGACTGGTTGTTTCTTTTGTCCCCTTGATTTTATTTTGCTAGCTACTCCAACCTCTATAGAGCTGTATTCTCTAAAAAAAATATTCTCCTTCATTACATGATACTGGTTAAAAAGCATCCATAAATATTGGAGTAGATGATTTCCTTTGCTGCTCAAAGTGCCTTTTTAAGTAGAGTCCATATACTGGATATTCCAACCCAATAAATTCCAATCTGGAACACATTAAAGTGTATCTACTCAGTATCAGGAGTTGTAACAAAAACAAAATCCTAAAGTGCAGAATCTTCTGCAACTTGAACACATTCATACATGTGTAGTTACAGAAACGTGGTTTCAAAGCAATGAACATACTCCCTCTATTCCTATCACGTCTTCAGACCTACTGGCAATTGTGGGGGAGTATCAGTATTTCTCAAGGATATCATCACCTTATGACATATTCCTCAGGACATCAGATTTGATCTCCTACATGTCCAAATCACCCAAAATTATATAAGAGCACTCTCTATGTCCTCTTCTGCATCTTTGCTTAAATCCCTATTATGCCTAATATCGTCTGTTGGGGGCTTCAACTATCCATCAAAAATCTGGCTGATCTACACTACCAATGGTCAGCATGTCCATTTCTCCCTTGATATTATAAATGCTATGTCCATTGTACAGATAGTTTACTATTCTACTACGGTCCTCAATACCCTTGATCTTGTCCTCACAAATATGTCAATTTCTTGCATACCTCCATATGTATCACCTTCCTTTATTAAATCAGACCATAAATCACTGATTTCTTTCCTTTCAAACTGGTGTTGTTTACTTTGCATGTTATGTTTAGGAACTTTTCAAAAGCAAGCCTCTTCAATTACTTCATGACCTAAACAAATTCCACTGTAATCCTCCTCTGAAGGATCTCATTGCTAAATCCACTGCTTATGATTCTGACTTCTAGTTCCACTTAAATAGTTGTATTGACAAGGCAGCCCCTATCAGCACCAAATATAATGAAAACTTTAAAAACAAACATCCTGTGGTGGAATGCTTGTATAAATATACTACAAGAGAAAGAAAGTACATAATGTTTATAGGAAGTCTCATTCTACCTACCTTAAGAGCACACAAGCAAACTAGTAAAGAGCTTAGGGACCCGTTAGGGATCTCAAAGCTGAATATGAACTTACAATAGCCACTAAAATAAAAAATAACTACAAATCATTCATTACTTATGTTGGAAAGGTAAGAACTAACATGCAACAGTGTTTAGAGTTACTCCACAATAATACTGCATATGCAAAAGAAACAGGTAATATCCTAGTTGACAAATCTAGTGCAAGTTTTACTCCACCCACAGTTAGAGGTATTATACAGATTCCACAGCCCAGCAAACCCCCTTTAATTACTGTGTAAGCCCTCTCAGTTCTTTTAAAAGCTAAGGGCACCTCATCCATTGACTCTGCTAATATACAAGGTTATCTGATTATAGGTACCAAATATGGCCTATCATTGCCTCTATTTGACCTCTTTAAGCTTCTGCACTGGTCACATTCCCAAAGCCTAATAATTAGTCATAGTAATGCTGTCACATAAGAGTAGTCTAACCACAGGCCCTGGTAGTTAATAGAGCCATTAGTCTCACTAGCCTCATATGTAAAGCTGGGGGATGTAACATGTCAGACCTCATTAATCTGCTCATAGAAAATCTCTTAACCTGGACCCTCACCAATTCAGCTTTGTCAAAGGGAACATCCTGCCTTTTTTACCTCATTAATTTATTTGAAAAAGTCACTGAACTATTGGATAGCTGTTACATAGTACTGTAGTGCACAAGCGCCAAAACACAGGTGAGCAGTGTTGGCATTTCAAAATATATACTTAGCAAAAAACACCATATTCAAAAAACAACCAATTGAAAACAAACAGTTTCATTTTGCAGATGGTTTAACCAAAACCTTACCACTAACTTCAGACACACTTTGTCTGAGTAGTGGTAATGTTATGGAAAGGCTTTTCCTAAGTGAAGGTGTAGGGTGGGATTAAGGACAGGGTTAGTGCACATTCGTAAGGTAGTTCCAAGAGCCATTAAGAACCCAAACCCACACTTACCTTACCTACATGTACTCAATCTTAATCCTTTCTGCATCTGCAACTTTTGAGAAGGAGTGTTTTCAATGACTTTCAAGCATTTTACTCTGCTGACAAAATGACAATTTGAGAGAATGAAGTGCACTTCATATAATATATGTGGACCTGGCTGAGGCCTTTAACACCCTTCCCCAGTAAGGTATTATTGGCAGACTTGTAAATCTGAATATAAATCCTTGTGTTATGTGGTGGACAGCTAACCAGTTGTTTGATAAAACCTATGTGGTTAGATTCACAAGTGCTACTTTTGAAAGCAAAAGTCTAACCAATGGTGTATCACAGGGACCAGTGTTGGACAATCTCATATTTGGCCTATGATTATCTACGTTTGCAGGATGACTGTAAATTGGGTATTGTTATTCAATCTTCCACTGACTCACAATTGCTCCAACAACAGTTAGACCATGTTAATAACTGATGCAAGGACAATGTTCTCAAGTGAAGTGTTAAAACATAAAACAGAGATCATATTTGTAAGAAAAACATTTTCTTGTACCATATAGGTAACACATCCCTCAAATCAAATACTGACATAAGGGATATAGGCACTGTTGTTGATAATTCCTTTTATTTTTGTCCACCATGTCTCAGCAGTAGTTTGGGAAACCTTCTGTCTTGTTCATTTAATTTCTAAAGGCATCTCCTATAGATATAATAAATTTAATTCCATTTTAATCATAGCTTATCAGACCCATTATTGAAAATAATGCCCCTTTTGGCAAGTATTTGTCTAAATATATCACTCAGTTTGAGAGACCTCAGAGATTACTAACTACAAACATTGATGACAACAAAAATCTTAGTAATCAGGACAGACTGGTAGCCTTTGCTCTGTGTCTTTTATAGGCTAAGTAATGTGGATATGTATCATACCTTTTGTGCAATGAAAGATCCAGCCCTCCTTGACGTCCTGCTCCTCCATAGAACAAGTGGTTTCTCAACTATCTGATTAAAGGACCTAAACCTGCATCAACATATAAATAAGAGAGATTAGTGTGATAGATACATATGCCAACAGTTCAGCAATACACCTATTTATGAGATATGATAAGATGAAGTATTTAGGTGTATCGATTAAAACGGATTAATATTTAGGTGTATTTAGGTGTATCAATTAAAAAGGGTAAGTATTTAGGTGTATCAATTAAAAAGGATAAGTATTTTAGGTGTATTGATTATAAATGATTCTGTTACAGCAGATGAGGATATGTAGGAAGAGACTAAACAAAAGGTAATACAAGCATTGAGAAACTGGAAGCTCTTGATTATGGATATCGATACTAAGATACAACCAGTGAAAATGTTTTAGTCCTTTTAGTTTCATATACAAGTCAGGCATGTTTTTATCAACCAGAGGAGAAGTTGTAGATAATAATTAACAAAGAGTTGAAGGAATTTATTTGAGAGGGAAAGAGGGCAAGAGTTAAGGAGGATAAGCTGATCCTCCTTGTAGAACAAGGTGGTTTAGGATTACTTGATTTGAATGGATACTTTAGAGCTACTCGCACAAGCAGAAGTTAGAAGTTTATAATTCAAAATGAAAAGAGATGACGATGGGAGGGGGGTATTCAAGAAATAAGGAGAGAGTAGGATTTTGGATGCAAATGCTTTAGGAGAATAACAACAATGTACAGAATATTATATCTGTAAAGTTGTAGAAAGTATTTTAAGAAAAAACAATGCAGGAATGAAAAAAAGAGATTCTGCCAGTTGGAATGACTACAAGCAGTGGTATAGAAAATAGGCAAGAGTGACCTCCAATTTACTGGAGAAAATTGGCAAAGAAACCAAGGTATTTGGAGCAAATAACTAGAGAGGGATAGGTAATAGAGTGGGAGACATATTTGACATAATATCCCACTCAGACATTGTTGACAAACTCAGGAGGTTAGGTATAAACCCTTATGTCCCCCGGTGGATAGCCATCTGGCTGACCACCTCTACAAAGAGGCCATTCACAAGCTGAGTCCCTCTAGGGTTGGTCCTGGAGCCACCGCTTTTTGGCATCTACTTCTCTGAAGTCAAGGCCAATGTCAAAGGCCTTTGGCTGAACAAATTTGCAGATGATTGCAACTTAGGAGCAGTCATAAATAACTTGTGTCAGAGCCATGGACTAAAACTAAACACCAAGAAATGCATAATAGTATCCTTCATGAAGTCATCCATCCCTGATAAATATCATATTGACAGCACACCTTAAGACTCAACCCAGTAGTCAGGGACTTGGAGACATAGATGGTAATCTAGCCTTTGAACATCATGTGTCTACAATAGTGAGGAAATAATTCTATGTTGTACAACTTATAAACAAAGGTATGTCATCTAGGTCCAAGGAGGTCATTATTCCATTTGATTCAGCATTCATCAGAACTACCCTACCAATGAGTACAGTGTCCGCTTTGATATGTACCTAATCAGGCACATCCAACAACTGGAATATATACAGAGATTCCTCACTAAAACAATACAAGGTGTAAGTAACATGTCTTATGCAAGCCAGCTCAAAGCTCTATCCCTGTATTTTGTCTCCTACAGGCTGTTGAGGAGAGATCCATGTCTGGCATATAAGGCATTGTCAGACCCCACACTGATGGACTTCCTGCATCTCTGCAAAAAAAATAGCACCATAATTACCTGTTCTTCTTCTTATTCTTTCGGCTTTTCCTAGTTAGGGGTCGCCACAGCAGATCACCTGTCCGCTCATGATTGGCAGTGGAGTTTTACAGTATCGAGTTGCCAGCCCGGCGCCCAACCTTCCACAGAAGGCACACACACACACACACACACACACACACACACACACACACACACACACACACACACACACACACACACACACACACACACACACACACACACACACACACTGGCGTGCGTGCACTCACACCTAGGGCCAATTTAGAGTGTGCAATCCACCTACAGCATGTCTTTGGGATATGGGAGGAAACCGGAGCACCCAGAGGAAACCCACACGACCACAGGGAGGACATGCAGACTCCGCACAGAAGGCACCCCAGCCGTGAATCGAACCGGAGAACCTCTTGCTGTGAGGCAGCAATGCTAACCGCTGCACCACCATGGCCACCCACCATAATTACTTGTTCTAAAGACTTAAAAATTGCCTTTGATAAAACAGGACCTTCTGGACAGACAGGTATGCATCCCAGAAACTATCCCCTTCTCTGGAACAGCCTCCCTATCCATATGAAGCAGGGCTCCTCCCTAACCAAATTCAACTGTAACTTTGAAAATTGGATGAAGAACAGGAAATTCATCCCTGGTTCGGCATCTGTGTCTCTAATGGACACAAGCAGTCTGTAAATGCTTCCTCTTCCAGGCCCCTGCTTGTAAAAGTTTCATCTCTCAAGCCCCTGCTTACACTTATGAAGGGTACCAGAACTTGTCAGAGATATGGGATGCATGACTAGGCTTACAAAAGTCCCCAGTGGTCATTAGCCTAGTACACATCTGTGAACCTATAAACCTAAATATTGAAAGTATGATGGAAAAGAGAGAGAGGTAACCGGGAACATATTTTTTAGGAGTTTTCATGAGTTGGAAGATTTAAAAAAAATCCCTACAGAGTACTTTACCATAAATGTTGGAGTATCAAATGGCTGTGTATCAGGGAATTATTCTTTTGAGCGGGAATAGAGGAGCTAAAATGTCGATACATAGTAAGGCTTTAACTAAGTTTAATGCTGTTGGCTGTCAGAAAAGCACATACTAGAAAATGGAAATCACAATCTAAACCAGCTGTAACCGAAGTATTGAATTTAAAGGAAATAAAAGGACTGGAGCTGAGATCTTTACAAACAGAAGGAGCAAATTACATAGAACTAAATGGAATTTGTGGGAGCAATACATGTAGAATATTGTTCAGAAGAAGGAGTGAGATTCAAGGGAAAGGATGAATTGTGCAATTTATGTAATGTTGGAGTGAATAATTGTTAAAAGGAAAGAAAACATATATGTAATGTATAATGCATGAATCAGACAAATGTCAACATGGTTTGTTTTCTTTTATGTTAATGTATATGTGTCTATGTCTTAAGTGATAATTTAATAAACATGTTTAAAAAAAAGATTCATATGCCAACATATCCCACACCTCTGAAACAAACTTCTGCTATGTGTCAAGCAGCATTACATCATTACCACTTCTAAAGTAAACCTAAACAATTGGATTGACAGCCTCAGATTCCCTCCTGTTTTTTCTTCTGTTGCCCTCCTTGAGACTGGGTGGACATTTTGAATATGGGTTACTAGCTAAACTTGTCATGGTCTGCAGATTGATTGCCAAGTACTTTCCTAGAAATTAGTTTCCAGTCCTCAGTCACCTCTTCACTTGCAGTGCTCTGCAGAAGGAAGTCTTCAAAAATCATAGCTTTTGATTTTGCTACAATTATTCTAGAACCAGGGGTTGTAACATTATTGACTTTATACCCATAAAACTGCTATATTTTGTTCACTAGGTAGTCTGTCTGCACAGTGAACAGATTTTGGAGAATTCTAAGAGGCAACCCATGTGGTCCTTGTGGTTTAACTTCCCTTAGGGAAACCAAATCTCTCTTTGCTTCCTTTCTGTCAGTCTTGGTGTTTATCCCTGATCGCCCCACTGTGTTCTACCTCCATCCCAGCTGGGCTCCTTCACCTCCTTTTCCAAAGACTAAAATGAAGAATTCATTCAATACCTGTACTTCATTCTTGTCTTCTGTGATTCAACCCCTCCTCCACCCCCACCATTTCTGTTCTGGTCAGTTCTTGTCATACCGTCGTCTTTTCTGCTATCTACTCAAAACATTTCAGCTTCTTTATTCCTTCTGCCAACTCTGCTTTACTCTATCCCTTTTCTGCCCTTATCTCTTTTGTTGTCCTTCTAAATGGAAGATCATATTATAAAGACTCAGTCAAAGAACATTTTCCATACTGATTATAGCACTGATCTTACAAACCTGTTTGGAGTTCAGAATGGAGATTAACAAGCCCATTATTAAGTTTTAGCCTTTCTGAAAAAAACATGTTTCTGCAATAAAAATAGAGAGTGCATTTCAGCCAGTTACAATATTCATATCTCAAGATCTTCCAACTAAAATTTTTCTACAAATAAAAATATTATAACATGGATAGCAGACTTATCCAAAAATTAACCCACTTCAGTCATGGCTAGGGACAAAGTAATCGATGTATATAAAATACAAAAGTAAAGATACAGAATCATTGCTCTTAGCAGAGAAAGAACCAGATTCCATTCCACCTAAATCATAAAACAATATGCTATCCAGCTATGCCAGCTGTCACTGACTCTTTGGAGTCATATCTATAAGAGCTGCAAGAGTAAAATGCAAATGGCATCATGTGCCATAATGAAATGTATCCCTCTTCTCATAGCTTTTAAGTTTTAGCTCTTAAGAATCTGTGACTGATACTATAAATGTTGTGATCCACCCCAGCTGTGGTATTGCAATGATGTAACAGAAACAGGGCACACTGACCATCTCATGTGATATACCACTGCTGCATCAGCCATCACTATTTTAAACACCATTGAGTAGGAGAAGTGGGGCAAAGTCATTGTCATCTCTGCAAGTATCAGGCCACAAACAGAACATGCACTAGGTGAAGTAGATTCATTTGTTTACAGATGTTGAATGTTGGGCACACCCACAGTGTCATGGACAGGTGCTTCCAAGTCACGTGGCAGATGAAGAATTATGCCTCTGGTTAAAACCATTCTGAATCAGCCCAGCTCAAGATCAGAAGAGCTGCTACAGTAGCTGAATGGCTTCAGAGGTACGGTATGGCTGAATATTGAGGATATCAAGGTGTGTGATCCAGAGGAGAGCTGTGAGGCAAGTCCATGTCTGCATGTTACAGGGGTAATAGGTGGAGCTATACACACACTATTAATGGATGCATCTAGAGTCCCCAGTACATCATTGCTCTCAGTCAATGGCTGCCTCCATTCCATGCCTACCTGCCAATGCGGGAATGAGCTAGATCATAAACACCACATGCCAAGCTTAATAAATGGTGGTTCTGGGTCATGATAACACATTACCACTGTGGAGACTGGCATGGTGGTCATCAGCATCTTATGGTGGCACATGTATACATTATTCTGTATGTCCACCACCATCTTGTCACAGTGAGGCACATCAGTATCACCACACAGTGTGTCAAGCATGCATGCAGAACATGGACAATCCCAATGTCTATCTGCCTGGACAATTAATAGCTAGGCTTTATGACCACACATAACTACACTGAGGGATCCCATGTTACACTTATTCCATGGTCCTCGTGTACCTAAACTGCTACAGAAAGCCCCCTTCACTGCAACATAGCAAGTCATCCAAATCCAACAGAATCATGAATGGGTCTGATATAAAACTCAGTACCAGTGCCCCCTGCATCTCATCCTAGGGGATGCTGGATGGAGAGTTTATATGAGCCTCTACACCCTCCATCTCCACCATGTGAGACTCTACAGTGATTATTGCAGGCATACTGGAGGTGTATGATAGTTAACTGCCAACCATGTCTGTTCTGCTAATTGCTACATTCTGCATGTCTGAAATGTCACACAGCACCCACCTCACCAGTATAGCTGTGCTTCAGAAATATGCCCTTTATTTACTGATGTTCTCGATGTACCATTAGCATTACTGGGTGCAGCTATAGCATCTGTTTCTCCAATGTCTGTCATAGTGATGGCATCTGGAAAAAAAAACAGCTGAATAACATAATAATTCCTGAATGGAGCCACTTTATTTATTTTTATAAACATGGACCAGGAATGTCAACTGGAAGGTCCCCATTTTCCATGAAGTCCCAGGAAGAATCATATCAGAAACAATAAGGTACAGAAAATCAGTTCTCATCAAGAACATCTGTCAGATATCATGAAACAGCACACAATATGATTTATGGCAGTGTGAAGTAAGACGATGTATAAATTCTATATACACTTTAAATACTATTTTCATACAGCATTAGTAGTAATACTTATTTGTAAATACAGAGATGAGATCTGTGTACTACTGTATAGAAGGAAAGCTACCCTAATACATAACTGGTAAATAGCTGAAATAAGCCAATAAACTACATTAAAATGTAGGATATATATGACTGACTTCAAAGAGTTAATATTATAAGCATGATAACTACATCTTTTACATATGCTGTAAACACAAGCAAAGATGCACAAGTAACTTTTCAGAGAGAAGTATGTATATAAACAATTGCTACAACTTCTATATACATTTCACAAAGGTCTAACAAAGAACTACTACCACGTATGCATCACAAATTACACCTGTGCCAGTAAAATCAAGGAACTATGCTAATCTGTTAAGTTGGCATTCATGCATACAGTGAGTGAAATACAAATGAGAGCCATGATGAAGACACATTATACCTACTTCTCCATCTCAAAACCAGTATGCAGAATGCCAGATGAGCCTGTAACAAGATAGGTCACAGTCATATCTCTGCTACTGCCAAAGTGGTTGTATCCAAGTGTAACATGCAGCTCATATACCTACAACCTCATCATCTGGGGGAAAGCCAACAAAGAGAAGATTATATATGATGTTAGCATATTAAAGCTGTGTTAGAATGTAGTGTGTTACTTTTTCTATGTAGAGTAGCTGAAACTAGGATTTAGTCACAGTCGAGGTACATTTCTGGTTAACCTTTGGTCTGCCAAATGAATACTAAAGAATACATCTCTTGCAGTGAGAAAGTTGCACTAACACAAACACGTACTCATATACAAACACACACACACACACACACACACACACACACACACACACACACACACACACACACACACATACAAACACAAAACAGTACACAAATACAGTCATACAGAGATACTCACAGAGTCACACAGACAGACAGACACACTCACATGGAAACACACACAAATACATACAAACATGCATGCATGCATGACCACTCGTGGGTGAGAACACACACACACACACACACACACACACACACACACACACACACACACACACACACACACACACACACATTCATATACAGATACACATGCAAACACACACACCTGTATGAATATGTAAACACATTTAGGTACACACCAGATACACAAATACACCATCATCATCATCATCATCAGCCCCCTTTTTTACATTTTCTACATGGGGTCGGGGTATCATGTCAACTATCACCATCTCTCTCAATTCAGTGTCACACTCCTGCGTTCTTCAGCACTCATGCCTGTCACAGATCTTCATTCACACAATCCACCTCTTTGCTGTACATCTTTGTTTCCTCTTACCTTCTTCCACTTGATACCAAATCTTCTTCACCAGATTGTCTTCTGCTTTTCTGCACGTGTCCAAACCACCATAATCTGTTCTCTTTGATCTTTTCTGCAATTGAAGCTACTTTGGATTCTGCTCTTATGTCCTCATTTCTTTCTTTATCGCACAGTGCGCATCGTACCACCCTTCTCAAGCACTTCATTTCCATCACCTCTAGCTTTTTCATCTGCTCTGCCGTTACTGCACAGGTTTCTGTACCATACAGTAGTGCTGGTCACACCACTGTCTTGCACACCTTACTTTTCAGCTTCTTTGGCATTCTCCTGTCATAGACTACACCTGAGACTCTATACCAGTTGGCTGTAGCCCGTCTGATTCTAGCTTTGACCTCTCCATTCAGACTTCCCTTCTCCTCAACCACCCCTCCCAGATACTTGAAGCTATTTACCTATTCTGTTATCTTCCCTTCTATCTCAGTTCTCAGTGTCTTCTATTTCCCCAGTTTTCTGCCATTACCACTGTCTTATCTGTGTTTAGTTTCATCCCATGTGCCCTCAGTTTTGCATTTCATTCCCCTGTCCTTTGCTGAAGTTCTTGCTCAGAATCTGCCTGTAATGCCACATAGTCTGCATACAGTAACTTTGTTGATCTGTCCCCTCCAGCCTGTTTGCTAATGTAGTCCATCACCAGTATAAACAGCAGTGGGCTCAGAGCTGAACCCTGGTGTACACCCACTCCCATCTGAAATCTCTCTGTGAGGCCAAACACTGTTCTTACTTGCATCATTGGGTCCTTGTACATAGCCTGCAATAATTCTACCAATGCTTCTGGGACTTCGAACCACCACAGTACTGCCTAGACCAGCTTTCTTGGGACCTTGTCATATGCTTTTTCCAAGTCTAGGAATGCCCAATTGGACACTTTCCTCATCTCTAGATTCTTCTCAACTATCTGTCTCACTGCAAACATCAAGTCAGTTGTGCTGTATCCTTATCTGAAACCGAACTGCTCATCTCCCATCTTATATTCTACTACTCTGCGTATCTGTTTATCAATCACTCTCTACAGAACTTTCATGCAATGTGATAGGAGTTTGATGCATTTGTACTGCCCACAGTTGTGGATGTCCCCTTTGTTCTTGTACACTGGCAAGGGCATGCTTATTCTCCACAATGCTATGAGTACCCTCAAGAGCCAGTTCTCCCCTATCTCACCCAACATCTTTATCATATCTGCTGTGACCTCATCAGAGCCTGGTGCTTTCCCTGACTACATTTTCTTTAGTGCTATTCTTACTTCTTCTAGGGTGGGCTCCTCTTCTTCTGTCATCTTAGGCTGTTTCTGGGGCAGTACAGCTTCCGTGGGATTTTCTTCATTCAGAAGCTGCTGGAAATACTCCTTCCATCTGCCTTTGATGTCCTATGGACTGGTAAGCAGGTTGTTGCTGGTATCCCTTATGAAGGGTGTCTATCTTCTTTATCTTTCTGTCTTTGCCTTGCAACCTGATATAGTTTCTTTGTACCACCTAATGAGTCACTTTCCAGAAGTTGGTAGAGTGCCTCTGATGCCCTATTCTTTGCTATTGCAACTCCTTTCTTAGCTTTTTTGTTAGCCAACCAGTATTCCTTCCTAGCCAAGTAAGTCTTTTCTAGTTCCGATTTCTTTCCTGCACTTTCTTTCTTTCTTTTCATCACTTCCTAGACTTCTGCATTCCAACACCACCTTCCCTTATGTACCTTATTTCCATACCTGGCTCAGTCACATATTTGTTCTGTAGTCCTAACACATGCTGTTTTGAGGAGCTGCTATTCTTCTTCAACTCCACCTATTTCCTCCTCTTCCTGTGGAGCTAGAGCCCTGAGTAGTTCCTTGAACTGTTGTACTTTCTCTCCAGTCAACTTTCAGGTCTTCAGCCTAGTCTCTGTTGACCTTAGAACCTTCTCTGACCACCGCTTTGAGCTGATTGTGGCAACCAGTGGTTTATGCTGTGGGCCGACTGTTTCACTGGTGATGACTCGGCAATCATGGACTCTACCCCAGTGCCTTTTCCCTTACTAGGAGGAAGTCTACCTGATGTTGCATGTTGGCTACTCCTGTATGTGATCTTGTGACTGTCTGTCTTTCTGAACCATGTGTTGGCTACTATCAAGCCATTTGCCAGGCAGAAGTCTAGAATGGTTTCTTCTTCTTTATTCCTGTTGCCCCGCCTGCATGGACCCAGGCAGTCCTCATATACTGTTCTGTGTGTCCCGATATGTGCATTCAAGTCACCCATTATCAACACCAATTCATGTTGTCCTGCTTTATCTAGTAGGTCCTGCAACTGCGGTCTGAATAAACTCTTTTCCTCACTATCACAACCCTGCTGTGGGGCATCAGCTGAGATTATGAATACTGCCCTATCATTACACTGTAGTCTGATTTCCATGAGTCTGTCATTAATTTTGATAATATCCCTCACTACCTTCTGAAACCTCTCTCTCACCACATTTCCCGCACCATTTCTAGCCTGTCCCCCTCCTGAGTAGTAGACTCTGGATGCCAAGCAAGTGGCTTTCCTGCACTGCCCTATCTTGCCTCTTGGATACATAGAATGTCCAGCCACCTCCATGTCATCATGTCATCCACTTCCAAGCTGCATCCTGTCAGTAAATCTACATTAAGTGTAGAAATCTTCAGTTCATTTTTGGCAGGTTGATTGGTATTATGTCCAGCTTTTGCTCAACAGAACTATCCCAGGTAACCCAGGCTGGGCAAATAGACACCAGCCGGCCAGTACCTTATTGACTCAGGGTGGGTGGGCTTTATGGCAGGTGCACACTGGCCTATAGGGGCACATACACCCCTTCCACTGTTAGCATGTGTCCTTGGCATAGGTCAGAGTAGGCTGGGTCCTCAACCTACTTATCACCGGTAACTACCTATGCCCATTTTGGCAACATTAGTCAACATGACCAAATCACCTAGAGCCATATTTTACACTGTCAAGTGGCTAGCCCTGCCACGGCGCACAGTCTGTGATCTGTGTGCTCCTATCTTGAGGATACTGCACACCACATTAGATACTCAAAGCAGTTGGTCTGTACTACTCTTCCCCCTATAGGGCACCATGTAGATTCTGTGCTGTTGCCCACAGCTCCATTCACTGGTACGTTCTGAGATGGAAAAAATTGGCATGTTTTTTGGAGGTGGGAGGAACCCATAGAGACACAGAGAGAACATGCAAACTCTAAACAGGCAATGGTTGGCGATCAGGATAATGGGAGGCGAATACCTTAACCATTATGTCAACTGGTAAGACACAGTCACAAACACATACAAATATAAAGACACACACATGCACAAACACACACAGACTCACACAGACACGTGCACATATACACACTTAGAAACGCACACACACACACACACACACACACACACACATCTATCTAGATATCTGTAGCTATATATATATATATATATATATATATATATATATATATATATATAGATAGATATATCCTTATTCAGTCATGCACACTCAAACACATGCACACACGTACACATGAACACATTCGCATACAGAGAGATGCACACATACACACACACACACACACACACACACACACACACACACACACACACATACACGCAGACGTACACACACACACACATACACACATTGTTTTTACAAACATATTATGCTAATGGATTGAAATTTAACAACCACATGCTTCTTATGAAATGACACAGGTTAATCATATTTTTCCATTTTATTCCATTTGCTTATTTTGTTTATTGCACCTTCCAGGTCTTACTTTTAAAGAAGCATCTAAGATTTAGTGTAGTGTAAGCAGCATCTGTCAAATATGTTTAGTTTGTAACCATCAAAAAAATAATAGAAATAATTTAAATGCATAATTTAAAGATAAAACTTTCCAAGTCTTGAACAGATAGTAAACAACCCTAAATGAGCTGTAAACCATAGCCCTCATCAATATTTTATTTTCCCTGCCTGATATGTGAAACTGGTCCTGCTACAGAGAACAATCTTCCTTCTCAAATCCTAGATCCCATCCAGTCTTGAAATGCAGTTATATTTATTTTCAAAGCTGACTGGAGACATCTTATGGCACAGGGGGATAAAGCCCTAAGTGCCACCCAGATGACGTGTTTTTGATTAGCAGGCACAGGAGCTGGAGTTAGGATGGGAGTGAGTGGCATACATCACCTCTCCTGGGGTAAGGGAAGTGACTTGGCTCGACACTTGGGTGACACCAACTGGGAAAGATGATGGCCCTGTAATCAACTCTTACCTCACAAGAGAATGACTAGGCCAGGTGATAGCTGTCCTCATGAGGAATGAATGAGCCTATAGGTTGCCAGGACCTAGTGGTTGGCAGGCAGAGGAGCTGCAAAAAAAATGCCTAGAGACTGGACTTGCACAGCAGTTGTGTCAAATTATTCAAAGTTGTTTGTCTTTTCGGATTTTTCCCGGTAAGGGGTCACCACAGCGGAACTCCGGTCCACTCATTATTCAAAGTATAGGAAGAAAATCATATTAGGGTAGTGCACCATGGACAAGAAGCAAACAACTCAGAGACCAACTCTAGCTAGGAGCTGTATATATTTCCAAAATGCTATATTTTTCATCACTTGCTCCATCTTGATCATTTTGGCTTATGCATCATTTACTGAAATGTAAAGCTAAGCAACAGCAAGGTTATATATGGTTTCTTGTTTATGCATAAATGGAAAATAGAGTTTGCAGCTGTTGTGTAGCCAAAAGTACTCTTTTTTCAATTACAGACATTGGCTAGAAAGAACAAAAGTTCTGTGGTTTCTAAAAAAGTTTTACTGATGGCACAGGATTTTCATATTATAAGTACACGTTCTCTTTTTCAGATGGCTGTCTCTGTAAATTAATTCACTTTTTTAATTTCTCCAAGTCTTTTGGGTTTCTAATACCATGACAGGAATGGACCTCATTCCTAAGTAAAAGTACGATTAAAGTTCATGAAATTAGTATTGTTTCAATCTTTGATGTCAGCCAGACGTGCTCTTCGCATAACCCTCAATGTACCCAGTAATACTCCTTCTGCAGTTTGTACAGGGTTACATGTATTGGTAACATATCTAAATACGATTGTAGATTATTTTTTATAAGACTGTTGCTCCTAATATTGAAACTGTCTGGGTATCTTTCTTCCACACTGCTCTCGTTTCTGTCTACAAATCCTGATGTTTTATGACTTTGTGTCTCCCTCTGTAGGCAAAACACTGTAGTCACTGGGTGTGGCGATTTCAGTGATCAATGCTACTTTTGTGTTCTTTTCATGGAACACTATATCCAGTTTTCTAGCATCTATCCTTTGACCTGTGGGTAATGGGTGATCCCATGTGATGCAGACTTCATCATTTTCTATGATGCTTTGTGGCTCATGTTTCCAGTGTTTTGATCAGTATCTAGTTGCTCTTTGTAGCCTAGCTGTGACTGATTCAATAGACATCTGGTTACAGAAAGCCTGTAAGTATATTTTTGGCACTTAATCTGTTAACAGTGATAGTCAACTAAACTGTTGCATTTATTAATTTGCTTGAGATTGTTTGTCTTGGTGTCTGCATTTTGTTTTAGTTAACAAAACTGCTGCATTTATTAATTTGCTTGAGATTGCTTTTCTTGTGTCTACATTTTGTTTTCTGTTTTACTGATAGTTACCATAACTGTAGTGCTGTTATTATTTGCTTGATATTTCTGGTCACTGTCTAAATCCTGTTCAGCTGGTTTCATAGTGGGGGTTGTCTACTGTCTTTTGAAGCCAGCTTTCCAAGGTGTGAAGCACAGCATTTTGTTTTATCTCATTCCCTGAGGCTCTTAAGTTTTCCTTTATACTACTGTATAAGGAGTTACAATTCTGTGAGACTGTATCAGTATCTAGTTGCTCTTTGTGGCCTAGCTGTGACTGATTCAATAGACATCTGGATACAGAAAGCCTATAAGTATATTTTTGGCACTTAATCTGTTATCAGTGATAGTCAACTAAACCGCTGCATTTATTAATTTGCTTGAGATTGCTTGTCTTGTTGTCTGCATTTTGTTACCGCCCTCCCTCTCTATTGGTGTCTTGTTCTTATACTTGGTGGCTTTGCTCTTGCCTGCCCCTGCTGTAAATTAGATCTGGGACACTCCTCCCTAAGGTTGCCACCCATCCCGTTGTCAGCGGGACACTCACGGGTTGAGCTGCCTCATCCTGTTGCCCGCTGTGCAAAGTAGTGGGACTTGAAAAGTCCTGCTTTTCAGTCATACTGAATTGCGTGGAAAAGCCGCAATTACTTCTGGCTTTTCCACGGCAATTCAGTTACGTCACCAACCTGACCTGCAGGCAAAGCTGCTGCCTGTTAGGTCTGGGTGCTTTAATTCGTGCGGCAGTTGGCTGCAATTCAAGAAAGGGGTGGGGATTGGGGCAGGAACAGCCCTGCAAAGATCACGGCTGTAAAAGCGCTTTGTTTTAAGTGCTTCTACAGCCGCTAAAAAAAGACCGATATTTGTTTTTTTCTAACGAGCCATCCATCCATCCATCCATCCATCCATCCATCCATCCATCCATCCATCCAGCCACCCATCCAGCCAGCCATCCATTCATTCATTCAGCCAGCCAGCCATTCATGCAGCCAGCCATCCATCTAGCCATCTATCCATCAAGCCATCCATCCAGTCATTCATCTATCCAGCTGCTACTCCCACCAGCCAGCTAGCCACTCCAGTAGCCAGCCAGCTAGCCACTCAAGCAGCCAGCCAACCAGCCATTCCAGCAGCCAGCTAGCCAGCTAGCTAGCCACTCCAGCAGCCATCCATCGTACCCATAACAGCATCTCCTTCACCGCTCCTGTGGTGACATCGTGTTAGAGGGTGTGGCCAGTGTCATATTGGCCACATTCCTATGTCCCACTTTGGCCCGCTTAAAAGGTGGCAACCCTACTCCTCCCATTCTAGTGCCATTAGCTCATTCTGCCTAATATAGAAAGAATATTTGGGAAGGTCAAATCACTTAGGTTCTTAATCTTGAATTATCTTTTGTTCCTACTTTCTCTCTTTCCACTTTACTAACAAAAAAAAAAAACTTTGCTAGAATCTCCTTGTGTGTTCTGACTGAGTGTGCTTCTTCACACTTGTTGACTGTTCAGAGTTGAATAAAACAATAATTGAATTCAGTTCAGAATACAGTTTGAATAAATTGCATGTATTTAAACTGTATTCGCTTTAATATTGCTACACACCCAAGTGTCCTAGTTTGCACTGGACTTTAATTGTTTTTAGTGCTATTTTAGCTGCTTTTCTGTAAAAAAAAAATCTAAGCTTGTTTCCTGCCTTTCCTGTAACTAGTCTAGTCCAGATACAGATTTGCTGTATCCAGGACTGTTTGTAAGCTTCTGAGCCCCCCAAGCCTTTCTGTGTTGGAGGGAATCCTTCTAGCTTATCAGTGGGAGTGGTAAACACTAGGTAGCCTATCTACCACAAGAGGAGTGGTTTCTGGCCCATAAATAGTAGTTTATTGGCCATTTGGGAAGTTTTTCCATCTTTTTCAACTTTCTGGATTAAAATCCCACATTTGCTCTTGTTTCCCACCTTTCCTGAAGCTACTCTTGTCCAGTTACAGATTTGCTGTATCCAGGACTGTTTGTAAGCTTCTGAGCCCCCAAGCCTTTCTGTGTCGGAGTGAAGCCTTCTAGCTTATTAGTGGGAGTGGTAAGCACTAGGTAGCCTACCTACCACAAGAGGAGTGGTTTCTGGCCCAGAAATTGTAGTTTATTGGCCATTTGGGGAGTTTATTTCCATCTCTTTCAACTTTCTGGTTTAAAAACCCACGTTTGCACATTTCTCGCCTTTCCTGTAACTAGTCTAGTCCAGATACAGATTTGCTGTTTCCAGGACTATTTGTAGGCTTCTGAGCCCCCCAAGCCTTTCTGTGTTGGAGGGAAGCCTTCTAGCCTATCAGTGGGAGTGGTAAGCACTAGGTAGTATATCTACCATAAGAGGAGTGATTTCTGGCCTAGAAATTGTAGTTTATTGGCTGTTTGGGCAATTTTTTTCCATCTCTTTCAACTTTCTGGTTTAAAAGCCTGTGTTTGCACATATTTCCCCCCTTTCCTGTAACTAGTCTAGTCCAAATACATATTTGCTGTATCCAGGACTGTTTGTAAGCTTCTGAGTGGTGCCAAAAAGTCTGCTCTTCAATTTTTTCCTTAGATCTGCTGGTACTTACGTATTATTGCAACCAGATTTTTGCGCTAATGCTGGTTGCTTCTGTTTAGGTCATATAGTAGCACTGCAGTGTTATGAAGGTTAGAGATATGTGTTCTGTAATGTTTTTGTACTTTTAGGAAGGTTTCATCATTGAAACGGCTCATAAGATAAGGTTCAAAAACAGGTTTCCCCTTTTTACCGCCAGCATCTCCTGTCAGTTAAGCGAGTCCCATTCTACTGTGAACGTGTTCCTTCTTCCACATGCTGTAGTCGGTGTGAAATAGGAAATCTCTGTTTTCAAACCTGTATTATTTATCAGCCGTTTCAATGATGAAGCTACCTAAGTCCACCAAACCTGTTTCTAACCTTCATAATACTGTTGTACGTGATCTAAAAAAACAAAACAAAAACAAAAAGGTAAAGCCGGAGAAGTAGTAGTCCTTCACCAAAAGGAACTGCAGTACAAAGTAATCCATTCCACAGATCGTACGCTAACTCCTGCATTCCTATCAGCCCAACACACGTACACACACGCAACCACTGCGATCGCTGAATTCAATGCTGGACGACTTTGAAGGATGCTACCCACACACCTCAAAATTATGTCTTACTAGTTTTTTTAAAAACCCTACTGATATCCCCAACAGACCTTCCGCCAGTCTACCCTTCAATATCACACTTCAGTGAGGCCATTTCAGTAAAAGCGAAGAAAGTAAAAGAGGTCACAAAATCTGGTTGCGATAATACATAAGTACCAATCTGCTAGTTCTCCCCTCTCCTGCACTTTTACTAGCTTATTAGTCTAGCACTTTACCAGACATCTTGTAGCAACTATTGTAGCACACAAAAGGCCTACCAGCACAAAATGTTCTACAAGGAAACAACTCCAATACTTATTATTAATGCCCACCCCTCCAGGCATGTCTAAAGGTCAGTTCCCTGTGCTTTCTCCTATTAAACTGGTGAACCTGGGCATCCTGAGGCAATGTAGCAACTGCCTCATGTACACTGACAACCCTCTCCTCTTACCTCCCAACACTCAGACTTGCGAGAGATGCACTTATATATCCAAACTGGAAGCCATGCACTCTCCAGCCAAGACCAGAATAGCTGGCCAAGAGGAGAAGGTCAACACTGGCACCACACCACATGGAACACATAGCCCTCCAGAACACATACCAACGCTGCCTTCACATAAAAACACAAACCACATACCCACCTTCACGGAGGGTCTCAATAATAATCTACCCAAACAGCAGAGACCTCCAAGGCAGAAATGCACTTGACCACCACAACACAACACTAATTGTAACACAAATAACTCTCCTAAACAAAGTGGCACTCAACCAAAGCCCCTAAGGCAAAATAGCATGCCCAACACACTAGTCATAGTTGACTCGATAGTGAGGCACACTTATGTCCTGCTCACTAGGGTGAATAAGGAGAAAGTAACAGTCAGCTGCCTGTCAGGTGCCAGGATCCACCACATAACGCATGCACTCAGGTCCTTCAACAACAGGTACAAATATGACTCTAACATTGTACATGTGGGTGTGAATGACATGAGATGCACCTCCCTAGACTACATAAAAAGAGACATGGAGGAGCTCTCGGATTATGTAGCCCAGGTGGGTATGACCCTAGCCCTGAGCAGCCTTCTACCATCACCCAGAATGATACCACATTACAAGCAGAAAAAGATTGATTTCAACAATTGGCTAAGTTTCTGGTGTCATTCTAGGGGGATCCAGTATCTGTCTGCCTGGGATGACATGATTGACAGACCTTGATGCTTTGCCAGAGATGGCCTGCATCTGTCACTGCTGGGCTTCTGGATATTGGCCAAGGCTTTTGTCAACCCTATAGTGCCTTTTTTAGGTGATGTTCCAAAGACCAAATTACCACCGTAACAGCTACAAACAAATGCAATCTGAGGGTCATGCTGCTCAATGCTAGAAGTCTAAATCTCAAAATGCACTTGCTCGAAGCACTCCTTAAAATGGAGAACATCGACATTTGTGCTGTAACAGAGACCTGGTTCAAGGCAGCAGAAAGCACACCTGCACTACAAGACTATAACTCATTCCACACCTTTTGGTCCCCGAACTTGGACCGAAGCTCCAAAGGTGGTGGTGTTTCCATATTCATAAAGGATGCGCACACCTCTAGACTGGCAACCCAACATAACGCATCAGAGATACTTCAGGTGCAGCTAACATTGAGTAAGACAGCGATTCAGGTCATCGCCTGCTATAGGTCCCCAGCCATGGGCCAAGACTCCCACTCCACATTCCTAACCACCCTGGAGAATATTAGGGTCCAACCTAACACTCTCATACTGGGCGACTTCAACTACCCGTCCATTAACTGGGAATACCACTCATGTACCAATACAATTGCCAAAAGTTTCCTGGAATTCATTAATTCCAATGCCCTGGACCAGCTCGTTCTTACCCCCACTAGAGGTAGCAACATCCTTGACCTGGTCATTACTAACATAGGCTACCATTGCTCTGCACCAATAGTCAGCTCCTCCCTGGTTAGATCTGACCACAAACTAATCACCTTGGAAATCCACATCCCTCCCACCCCCCCACCCCCCGCAAAGGTAACCACCATGAAAAACTTCTCCAAAGCTAACTTTGGGCTCCTATAAACAGAGGTGGCTAACGTCATGGCACCCATGCAAATGGAGAATAGTTGCATGACCAACAAATCATACACCAATGCACTGTATGAACACATATACAAATGCATGGATCTCGCCATACCCAACAGAACCAAGATGCTCTCCTCCAACAAAAGGAAGTCAATCTGGTGGTCCCCTGCCATAAACAAGCTCTACAATAGAAGGAGGGAACTGATGTTGAGTAAGGTGAAGTTCCAATACTGGAAAAATTCCCTTATCAGCCTCAATAAAAAGTTGAGATCCCTCATCAAATCCTCTAAAGCTAGCTATAAAAACAGAATTGCAGCAGATAGTAAAGACAACCACAAGGCCTTCTTTAGTTATGTAAAGAATCTCCATGGCAATACCCAGATTTGCTCTAAGCTACTGCACAATGGTACCTCCTATACCAAGCCAACAGATATTGCCAATATACTGGACAACAGATTCAGTGCCAACTTTACCCCTCTCTCCCCCACCAAAGGACCAATCACAATATCAGTAGATTGCCAGGTACCCAGAATTACTGCTGCACAGGTTAAAACAGCACTGTCCAAGGCCAAGAATACAGCTTCTATGGGACCTGACAATATCCCTGGCTGTGTTCTACATGAAATACAGAGTGAACTGGCACCTCACCTGTGTGCCCTGTTCAATCACAGCCTCACCTCAGGCTTTGTCCCTATCGAATTGCGCACTGCTACAGTCATCCCTCCTCACAAAGGAGGAGCGACTACAGACCCTGGGAACTATTGCCCCATTAGCCTGATGAGTCTGATATGCAAAGCTATGGAACGCATCATCATGGACCTAATAAAAAAGGATATAGGGAATCTCCAAACTCTGGATCCCACACAGTTTGGTTTTGTAAAGGGCAGTTCATGCCTGCCTGTCTCATATCGCCTACTTACAGGCGATCTCTGCTTGACTTACAAATTATGTCTGACCCAGCTCTGTTAGAAATGCTACAGCTAAAGAAATCCCAATCCCTCCGCACCACACACTCCAGAGACCTCAACCTCATTACCACAATCGACAGAACAAGCTGGAGGGACAGGTTCATAACCCAGAGACTGCCCATGCTATGTAATAGACTTCCCATACATGTCAAAGAGAGCACCTCACTGGCCCTCTTCAAAAGAAATCTTGATGAGTGGATGGGAAATAGAAAATTCACCCCGGGGATCACTCCAGTGCCTCTACTCAACAGAGGCACTGAGAACTAAGATTGGGTGGCATGATGCCAGGGTAATCCAATGGGCAAGGCTTTTAAAGGCTCCAGGGCCATTAACCTAGTACACACCTATGAACCTATGAACACACCTATGAACCTATGAACTTCAGTACCATAATGTTTTCACAATCCCCAGTACAACAGTCTTGCCACATTATTAGGCCTTTCAGTATACAGTCCTTACGCCATTAGTATGTCACAACCAGCAATAAGGTGTGTGACTGTTTCCAATTCTGTTTTATAAAACCTACATTGATCTGTTTCTCCCACATGTTCAATTAACTTTGGAAACCAATGTGTACGTAGCCCGCTACCCTGGGCCGCCAATATTAACCTTTCATCTCTTGGTTTGAACTTGAATCTCCTTAACCATTCCTGTATTCAATCCAGATCAACATGAGGTTCTTCCAGAAGTTTTCTATACTTGCAACTATATTTATGCATTTTCCAAATTTCTTGCCTGATTAGAATGCCAAGTGTCCAGTGAGGTTTGACCATCATCACACAAGCAGATTTTCTAAACCAAATTAATATGGAAGGTGCTACTATAAAGAATGAAATAAAATTAACTTTTAGCTAATTGTATTATCCAGTTTTATGGCTGAATTGGTTATGCACACAGAAAGTTTGCATAACATTGGGTCAGATATGCATGAGTTGAATGGAGAAAGCACTTAGGTAAGGACTACTGTTCTGGAGCATGATGGAACCAACGCAGTACATAGTGAAAGCATACAAGCTCTGCAGGGATGAGTACATAGAATGGTCTTGTGATGGCAAAGAAAAAATAATTTATTGGGGAAATGTTTGCTTAGTATAACACACTGAAAGGCATAATGGAGGGGATATCATTGTTCCTGTCAAAAACTGCTTACAGCTTTGCCAAGAACTCTAGAAAGCATAAGCTTTACTGTTGATAAAGCACACAAAAGTGGGATGGTTGACCTTCATAGGTTCGTAAGTACTTACTGGACTAGTGATCCAGCCTTACATTCCCATGATGATTTTAGCCCTTTTTAAAATTACTAATAACCCAGAGACAAGCAGAACATTTACCTATCCATGAGAGACAAGGTTGCTAAACCAGGAGTGAATTTGAAGTTACCCATCCATTCATCCAGATTATGTCAGAGAAGTACTTTGCTATATGTGTAGAGGAAACAATTCCAAAGAAGTGGTATTCTCTGTGATATATATCTAGTCCTCAAACATGTTCTATGTATGTTGCCAAAGAGATTGAAATCTCCTCACTGGGTGCTTGTGCCCCCATTGGACTTGTGAATGTACAGTAGGCCTGACAAGGTAGGATCTGTTCAGGGTCTGTACTTGAAGCAGAGATCACCCCTCAGTAGCCTGTATGTCACTGAGAAGAGAGATAAGGCTTTAAGACAATCCCATATTTTTTTATGATTTAGGACTTTGATTTTCTTTGTAAGAAAGTATTGTGGGCATTCATGTTGTATCAAATGGATGGAGATGAACATACTGAAAGGGGCATTATACTCAATGATTGGCCTGATGAGTGCAGCATACAATAGAATTATCACATCCCTGAATCTGGACACCATACCTTTAGTAATAAACTGTACAGGGAAAAGGATTTTCTTACAATAGTGGATACATGGTGATCAAATGACAGTTTGTTGTCTACATAAGTCCCCAGGTCCCTGACTACTGAATCAATTTTTATGGGTGTGTAATCAATGTGATATTTAAAAGGGACATCATGCTTGCTGAAGGATACTATTATATGTTTCTTGGCATTTAGTTTCAGCACATTGTTTTGACAGCAGCTGTTGGTTTGGAAAAGGCCCTTTTGGAGAATCTTTGTCCTCTGGGGATTTTATGATGGCACCAAGTTTACAGTCATCTGCAAACTCAGTCAGCCATAAACCTTTAACAGCAGCTTTCACCCCAATAATTAAATGCTAGAGAAGAGTGGCTAAAGGACTGACCTCTGAGCACTCCACTAGTTACAGGTCATTAGGTGGAGGTAAAGCATCCCACCCTAATTTCCTGGGCTCTGTTTGTGAGACAGATTGCTATCCAATGAGTTAGGATTAACATGTAGCTGAGACAGTTTATCTTTGACACTTGAGTTTAGAATAATATTGAATGCTTTTGCGAGGCCTAGAAATGTAGTATGTGCTGATTTGCCCTCATCCATTGTTTCAGTAACCTTCTCAAAGAAGTCAATCAGATTAAGTAGGCAAGATATGTCCTTGACAAATCCACACTGGCATGAATTGGGAGTTTTTAGGTTGCCTATGTCTTTACATATTAATTCCATAATGATTCTTTTCATGGTCTTACAGATGTTGCTGGTCAGACTTATAGGTCTATAGTTTTCCAGCATACCTCTCAACTGTCCCTGATTTTGACTCAAATTTTAACTATGTCCCTCTTAATCCCTGCTAAAACTGGTGCCTTTTGGACAAAAGGTGGTGAATTGTACTTAAATAGTGGCAATAATTAGAATTATAGACTTCTTTTACTTCAGAAAATGTACATTAATTCACATTATCTTATTCTGACAATGTCACAAGTTAATAGTACTTATATTTTAAAAGTGTCCCTGATTGTCCCTGATTATTTGTGGAGTTGTCCCTGATTCTGTTGAGATTTGTCCCTGATTGGTTGAGAGCTATGTTTCCCAGATCCATTTGATGCCCCTCTATTTTGCAAGGGGATGACAGTTGTTGTCCTCCATTCATCTGGCATAAAGCCTGTTTGGAGGTTGACACCGAACAGTTTCTGTAGGGGGTCTGACAGGTCCAATTTCAAGCTGGCCAGTAAGAGCTCAGTATGTTATCCGGCTCCCACAGAAGTAGTGTCCTTGGCCTTGGATAGTGCCTCGAGAACGTGTTCATAGGAGATTTGGCGGGGTGTAGATGTGGTTATGTGATCCCGGAATGCAGGAGGGGAGTGGGCAGTAAAGTTAGAATTAAATTTATTCACTAGTGGATTGGTTATATCCTCTGGATCCAAGCATGCAATATCATGTGCTGTCAGCTTTGCACACTGCTGGGCATTCTGTTTAAAGTTTTTAACATAGATAAAGAAGACTTGGTGGTTGTTTTTTTTCCTGGCTAGCAATGTGTACCTCATATCTGGCTTTAGTTGATTAGATCAGGGTCCAGAGTTCCCTGTTAAATTTAGCAACAGCTCTTTTTTTTTTTTGCATCTTGATAGCTCATTTATTTTGGTATGCAGTGATTTTTTTTTCCTTTTATTAGTGAGCCTGTTATATTTGGGTTCCACTGTAGGGATTTATTTTTGAATTAGGTTTTGATTTTACTTCAGAGGGGGATAAATGCATCTATGCAGCTATTCACAAGTGAATAGAATTTGGTAGTAAAGGATTCTGCATAAGCAGTGATGCCATCGAGTTGGAAGGGGTGTGTTAAATTTAGCCAGGACATTACTCAATTCAGCAGATTAGTCTTTGCATTTTCTCCAAATGCTTAGGTATTGCATGATACTTCTGGGATTTTATGATCAAATTCCATACATATTTAGCAAAGAACTGGCTGGTAAACCACACTACAGCAAACAGGGGATTGCTAATGGAAAGGGAGAATGGAAAATGGCGGAAGTCATCTTCTTTCTGTTATAATGGGAGAAGAAATCTTCATTCTGCAAAACTCAAGAGAAATCCCCTATGAAATAAAGGAAAGCTAAATGTTGGTAGCACACAAACTTGCCAGACCACATATGTAGTATACAATGTATGGTCTTTTTATGAGGTCTGCACACTTGACATCCATAAAAGAATGACGTGTGCAGTGCCTTCATTGAAATTAGTGATTGTGTCACTTGCAGCAAGGGGTATGACAGTCAGACTATAAAAAAGTATTTTTTATTCCATTCTTCAACAATATAAGAACAAACTTTTGATTCTGCTTGTAAGTCAACAGGATCTACAAGCACAGGGAGGGAAAGAGATTAATACAAATGGGAATTGACATTTATTGTGCCCTAAAATGTTGCATTCAGATGTGTTGAAAGTTTTACTAAAAAGTGCAACTGAAAGTTTCTGTTAGCTAATAGGACTGCAACTTTGATATCTGAACAAATATTCATTATAGAAGGACCACAAATTTTTGAAACAAAATTCAGCACTGATCTAGGAAGAACGTTGCTTTTGTGATTAATAAAACAGGTACCGTTAAGTACCAGAGTTGTGGTATGTGTAAGCATACTGTTTACAATATGCCTAAACATTCCAAGACTAACAATACATACAGCTGTTTGACAATTGTGACTGTGGTACAAAAATATAGTGTATCTAGAGAGTGACAAAACAAGCCAGCTAATTACTGACTTAAATTAGATGAAGGAAGCACACTCCCCTGCATCAATATGCCTAATGCAAAAGATAAAAGTGCTTTATTTAATCAATGTATTGAGATCTGACAAAAAGATTCAAGAAATGGAAGGCACCTTTTCTCATCCTTCTGATCATCATTTGGATGTCGATAATATATTAGTGACCCATGATCACCGGCTAGCAGATCTGGAAACCAGGCTTGACATGCTAGAAGCTAGAGTGGTGGATTTTGGGGACTATGCTAGGAGAAAGAATGTAATAATTCTTAATTTCCCTGAAAATGAGTAGGGCTCTCACTGCAGGAAGTAAACTTTTGGAGTGGACTGGTATCCAGGCGGAGCTATTAAAAACTGAAAGGATGAACATGTTTTCCTCCCACAATATCTGCTGTCGAGAACACCTCAACCTACAGTGGTACATTTCAGCACTTTGCCAATTAAAGACTAAAAGTTTTTCTCTTTATGGGTCCCTGGAAAATACTTTGAAGTTGATGGTAAAAAGGGTGTTGTGAATCAAGACTAGTCTGTGAAAACCCACAAGAGACCTGCTACCTTCCTTTCTGCATTCAAGTTATGTTAGCAAGGAAGGCTAAAATATAAATTGATTTACTCTGCAACCTTGTAGATCTCACTGGCAAAGGATTCACTCTCTTTTGTTTCTCTGGAGGAGGTGATCTATAAAATAAATAGTGCATTGGGGTCAGTTCCTACTTCACAGCCTGTAGATTCAGGTATAATCAACACAGAAAGAATCAAGGTCTCCTCCTATGCCTACAGAGCCATTCCCTTTTTTTTTAAAAAAAGGATGTAAGACCAACAGTGTGAAGTTGCTGGAGTGAAAAGAACCAATTTAATTAATTGAACTTAGTGTCAGAGGGATTAGCAGTTGTCTTTTTTAATGTGTACTTCTTAATCTACAGATCTTGCATTGTGGTTAGAGCTAATTCATACCTTTGTCTGGTTACAATCTGAACTTTACCTTATTATGATTGCCTGCCTTAGGATTGGCAAAACCCCTTTCTGGCTGCTGTGGATGTTTGCTCTTTTCTGCCTGAGTGACTGTGAAAGCACTGCAACCCTTGGACATATTAATTTCAGGGCACGAGTAGACTGTAGTATTTGGGAAGATCATGTTCTGTTTGTTTGAACTCGACAAATACCACCTTCTGTTCTTTTTATGTTCCGGTGTTTATGTTTGCTGTTGTGCATTTTTTTCTCGTATAACTGGTTATACTTTTTGATATAGTAATTGTTTAGGGTAGTTGAGATGGGGGTGTTATCAAGACATTATGTTTGCTATATGTATTGTATCCTAATTGTTTCTGTTAATCTGCTGCACTCCTTTTTAGACTGTGCAGTTAGTGTTTCATAGGTTAATAGGTTCTCAGTAAGTACTAGGCTAGCTGCCCTTGTGGGCCATTTTAAGCCTAGACAATTCCCTTTCAAATGTGAGAATCAAACCATGTACTTTGTGATTCCAAGGTAAACACCTTAACCATTATACGAACTCCCAACCCAAATGGTCTCTTTTTTGCCTTATTAGAGGCATTTTGCCTCCTTTAAGGTATTTTGACAAATGGAACTGGCTTTTTGTTTTTAAGTACTTGTTGCTACCCAGTAATTCTTAGTTCCCACGAAGGGTTAGTTTTCAAGTTTATGATATTTAAAAAAAAATTGAGCAGAGTCTCTTTTTTAACACTGGAATATGCAACCTACTTTTGAATGTTACAATTGTTATTCTGGAACATCACTGACTTTGCAAACACAGTAAAAGCTCAAAGGTGTTTCCTTATTTGCATAGGCTGAACCTAACTTGATTTTTTTACAACAAACTTACATGACAGACTCTCAACATGCTAAATTGTGTAAATTTGGTTTTGTGTTTAGCGGGTTATTCTTCCTATCCAAATGACAGAAGAAGGTCAGTATTAACATTATACCAGAAAGGCCTGCAGTTTACTCTTAGGGACCTTTTAAGAGATAGATGAGGATGCTTTATTGCTCTTAAATGTCAGGTTGTAGGCATTTTTGTATGCCTTCATTAACCTTTAAATACCATTGGGTGCTTCATCTAGTAATATGAGGGACATTGTGAGGGGATTTTTTTTTTTTTTTTTTACAAGTGGTGGTTATCTTTTCGGGAAAAGATTGGAAAACAGATTTTATTCAGGTGAAGTGCACACCAGACACAGGCAGTTGTATGTACCTCCCTTGGGGAAGTCACCTAGGAGATGTATGGTAATTGGTCATGTTTTCTTATCCCACCCATACCATAGGTCAACTTGTTATTCCCTTTGTTTCTCTATTTTCTCAAGAATAGACACAATTTTAATCTGTAAAGGACATGGGTTCATGTTAAATAAACTAGCAATTCTCCCTCTTAATTTTCTGACAATTTGCCTCTCCTATTGAAATGGAAGGAAGGAAGGGCCTTTCCGGAAGGATATTGGAAAACTAATATATTTCTCTGCAAGGGTGAACATTTTGCACAATGTATAGATCCTGACTTGTAAAGTTGAAGGAGTCTTAATTCTACAACCCCAGACACATATTGTGAGAATTGTGAACCACTTGATTTAGATATGCCATACAAAATTTTGAATCTTTGACTCAAGTTCACTTGAATGAGTCCTTATTATACAAAAGTCTTTATTGTTGGTGCTGCAAAGGGTTTTGCTCAAAGATAAAGAAGTACAGTTGTCACAGGCTAAGATCTGCTATGAACAAGTTTCTGGATTATGTGGTGCAGTTTGCTTTCAATAGATTAAAACTAAAGAACTTAGAAATCAACTGTGTAAGCCTCCAAAATGTTTAGCAGCCCAACTTAGATGGATAGATTGGTTGATAGGATATTGAATCCCAGGTTAGGTGTACTTACTTTCTCTCCTTAAGAGATTTTTTTTTTCAAAATATTACCTGCAGCTTTATTCTGACTCTGTCCCTGCCTACTATACTTTGCTCCAAGTTCTGCCATATTGATCTGTCTTGAATCTTCCCAAGCTCTCCCATGAAATACAAAGTTTGCTTACTAAACCCACTACCCCAAAACAGGTTTTCCTTATCCTTATGGATCAGTCTTAGGGAAAATGACCTGGTCTAAATGGGCTTCCCTTGGATGTTTACTAGCTAACTATGTTCTCCAGACTAGTGACTCCCCTCCTTCTAGGAAACATGGTAATTTTAGTGATCCCCAAGGCAGGTAATCTTCTTATAGACCAATCTACAAATTAAACTATGACTATATGTTATTTATGGCAATATTGGCCGAGACGTGGCATTCTGTGACTAGGGTTGATCCAGCTATATAAGACTGGGTTTGTGCAATGTCATTCTACCTTTGACAACCTTCTGTAGGTAGCATTTATTACAGAAGATACTTGCATACAAGGCATGACACTGCTGTTAGCATTCTTGATGCAAAGAAAGCTTTTGACAGGGTATCTTGTTTTTTTCTGCTTTGGATGTTTTTGGCTATTCGGCTGTATTTATACATCTTTTATGTGAAATATAGCAAAACTCTTCTGCCTAGATAAAACTAGGAACACGTCTTTTCCCCATGTTCTCTTTATTTAGGTGCTCAGGTTTTACTGGGAACTGTTGGCCCTTCTCCCTGTGCAAGTAGGCTTACCTCTCCCTGATCTTGAATTGTTTAGTAAAGCTGCCAGGCTGAAAGAACTACATACTATATTGGATAAATCTTCTCATTCGATTTGGCATTCTATCTTATTAGAGAAACGGATGTTAGACCAGAAAAAAGTAAAAATTACCAGGGATTTACGAGATTTTAGAAATAATAATGTTTTCACTTGGCCCAGGGAAATGACACCGAACTCACACTTCAATTCTGATTTAAATGGATCTCAGAGACCATCAGGTGTAACAGGTAAAAGTTTCAGGAATACCACCTTAACCACACCTGTTAACAAACCAGATAGTTATCAACAAAATATTAACACAGAAAATAGATTGTCCAACAAACTCACCCCACGTAATAAACAGAGTGATGGTCCTGAAGTTCCAATTATTGGAAACAGCACAGGACCTGATCCACAGTTGACAGAATCTAATCATATAGAGACAGAGACTCACAGCCCCTCACAGATACTAAGTAATGGGAGAGAGAACCAAGGTGAGTTAGGTGAGAGTTTGACAGGTTGCATCACAGACGTACAGAGATCAGGTGCAGCAGTAGTTAGACCAAAAACAAACAGTGCCATTTTCAATTCAAACAGATGTCCGGCCCCCCTCCCCATAGCCCAGAACCATTTTTGGACAAAAGAAGGTCCACAAGCAGGGGAGACAGAAAAGGAAAGGCTCAATAGACGAACAGGAACAACTAGGCCCCACAATCAAGAAAATGTGGGGGAGACAAAATCGTTAATCATGAATTTATCTGGTAGGGCACTGAATGAATATGAAATACAAGTCTTAAGTAAAGGCCTAGGTTTTATTCCTACAAAACCTAACGATCTAGTAGATACTATTATAGAAACAAAAATGTATGTTCGGAATTTACAATTAAGGTTGGATTTTGGCAACTCAGATAGTAGCCAAGTTATGAGTAAGCATCGTCCAAATAGTACATATGTTCCACAACTGAACCCGACTATAGAGGTATTTGGGAATGTAGTGGAAGATGAAATATATAGAAGTCATCAAGAGAATAAACCATCCAAACATGGACGTAATTTAAACTATAAACAAAGGCAAGCTTTGAATTCATTGAGAAATGACAGGTCTATTGTAATAAGACCAGCAGATAAAGGAGGACCGGTTGTCATTATGGACTATACTTACTATGCAAATAAAATGTTTCAGATGCTTGAAGATACAACTACATATACAAAAGTAACTAAGGCTAATTTAAATAACATGGTCTTTAGTGTTTACAATACCCTAGATGACCTGGTACTATCGCATGACATAACACAAGAGCTGTATGGATACCTAAAGGTGAACAATCCCACTATACCGATCATACAGGGACTTCCTAAAGTCCATAAGAACAGCAGAGACCCACCATTTAGACCTATTGTTGCAGGTCAAGGGTGGGTAACAGAACCCCTATCTATTTATCTAGAGAGTGTACTTAGACCATTAGTTAATGGTAATAAGAAGATCCTGAAAGATAGTAAGCAATTTCTTTTAGACCTATATTCTCAAACTCACTCATTGGATACGAACCAACATTTTTTCTTTGTGACACTTGATGTGGTTAGCTTATTCACAGTGATCCCCAATGACGTAGGAATAAGACTGATCACTGAATATTTGAAAGCACATTCAGACTTCACTGATAGAAAGATTGACCTTGTGACCCTGCTATTAGAGACTATATTAACTAATAATGTCTTTGCATTTGAAGAAGTCATTTACTTACAGAAGGATGGCGTGGCTATGGGCACATCATGTGCAAATAGCTACGCCAACCTAGTCATGGCCAGATGGGAAGATATTTTTCTCTTCAATAATCTATCATTTATAGAACATGCTGCAATGTACTGTCGTTTTGTGGCCGACCTCTTTTTTATATGGCTTGGAGATGAACCCTCCCTATTAAACTTTGTTTCTTACTTGGACAATACCACGGACTTCTTAAAATTTACTGCAAACTTCTCAGTTAGCAATCTTCCATTTTGGACGTGGAAGTATTTAGAATGACCAATGGTATGATCAACACAACTATTTATAGGAAAGATTGCCAAAGAAACAATATATTACATAGACAAAGTATGCATCCCGGCCATGTATTTCAAAACGTCCTTAAAGGACAATTTATGAGGGTATCTAGATTGAATCCACAACAAGAAACTTATGTTTCAGGAATAGAGGACATGAAGGAGAGATTTCTGGAGAGAGGTTACAAAGAAAAAGAAATATTAGACACTATTAACACAGTGGAGACCTTAAGAACAAGTACTGCGAAACCATATTTTATGGCACATGAAGCAATGACCACTAGCTCAGGTTCCCCTAGGAATGAAGTTAGAGCTAACCTTACTTTTAGTAAAATGAGCCTGCAAGTGAAAAGCATTATGAAGAAACACTGGGGTATATTGAATTCAGATATAGAAGTTAGTGAGATTGCTGGCCCCACACCTCGTATAGCTTATAAAACCTTCCCAATCTGAAGAGTATCCTATGTAGACCAAGACATCCACTAGTTAACAGGTTGACAGTGAATAGAAACACAGTACCCTGTGGTCATTGCAATCAATGTATTTATATTAATAAAGAAACTAGTTTTGAGCACCCTACTACAGGACGCATTTACAATTTTAACACTAACACCAACTGTGAAAGTAAAAATGTCATATATATGGCTAAATGTTTAGGATGTAATAGTTACTACATAGGAAAACAAATAGATCATTTAAGGAGAGGATTAGGGAACACACGTACCACCTTAGAGTAGGTACAGAAACCAATGCATTGGCTAGACATAAAAGTTCAACTGGTACCAGTCATTCCTTTAAGTTTTGTGCCATTCAATGTGTGTATGAAGGATTCAGAGGTGGTGATCTAATTAACAGAACTTTAGAACAAGAAACAAGATGGATCATAAGATTAAGGTCCGATAAACCACCAGGCCTTAACGATAAAATCCAAATAAAGCCATTTTTGAAAAGTAGAAGATTACGCAGGTAAAGAGATCTCCCACTAACTGTTCTAAATTCCACATTAGTTAGGTACATTTTCCTCACAACATTATGACCATGGTGTAGATGACCTATCTATATACTCAGACATATTGTAGGCATTTCATATACTTTCAACATTTGTCATAAGAAATGAATCTTTGCACACATATATTTAGTATTGAAAAGTACTGTTTATAAAAACTAATGTAAGACACCTCAGGATGCCATTCGGGATTAACAGAATATATGTGCCAAATTACTTCCCATTTTCCCTTTCTCCTCATGTATTCCTTCCCTATATTTTCCGCTTCACCACATAAGAGTTTTAACATTTCACAATGTCTATATTTTAAATTTGGGTATCAAGGATGTAACAATTATAAAGTGCAATTAATGGTTGCTTAAGTCAGTGTGCTTATTTCCACCATTGTGGATCTGTACGAGAGTCAAGTTAATTATTAAGATATTGCTCTGTTTCCATATAGACGTTTTGTTGCTTCGTTTATTGTTGAAGCATTCTTCCACCCACATTTTTGTAAGTTACGTTCACATCCTGAAATGTCAAATGTCCCTGTTTATTAACGGAGATTGAAGAGACTAAGGCATGAACTAATGGACAGCTATTGAAAAGCTCGTCATGTACTTATGCCTGTTGTAAGCCTAATCGGCTTTTTTAAATAGACACAATGTTTATTTTTATGAACGCTATGGTACGTAAATGCACAGCAGCGTTCTTTGTTTTGCATTCAAGAATTAACCAGGCACATACGCACAAGGAATACATTGTTGTGCTGTGATTTTTAAAAGCGTTTCAGAGTCTGCAGAGAACAAGTAATTTTGAAAAACGGTTTTTAACTTTTGATTTATACAGAATAGCCTAACTAATGTGATACAAGTTTTTAACCACCTGTAATTGTTGACTGTTTTACGAGTCTACTCTGGATAGTATGAACTTCCAGTAAAACACGGAAATATCTAAAGTCACACTTTGTAAATATGTGCATTACAAGCAGTTTGGGTTATACTAACCAAGTCTGAAGTGGCTTTTTGATATATACTGCCTGAAAGTTCAGTACGAGATTTTCCTAAAGCACCATGAGATGATAAGTAAATATGACAAGGCTCTGAGATATACTCAATTGTTTAATATAATATAATGTATGTTTGGGCACCGATGCATTTTTATGTATGTTTTTATGTATGTTTTTTTATGTATGTTTATTTTGAACTATTCAGTTCTTACTTTTAATATACCAGTACTTTTCTTAGCTGAACAAGGTAACATTCATGGAACTGAGTTTAATGGGTTACTGTATTTTTAAATGAAGGAAACATGTGATTATAGAGATCCTATCACAAGCTTTTGTTGGTTTTAAAAGTGATGTTCAAAGTTTTAGTTTGTGTAAAGAGTCTGAAGAAGCCTTTGGCGAAAGCGCTTACTCGTTTGGAATAAACAATTTGCTAACTTACATGGATTTATTTGTTTGAATTTCTACTTTCATTTTATTGCTCATTGGAAAGTCACGCATCTTTTTGGACTGAGTTATTCTATCTTATTAAATCATCTGGGTGGGTTCAAGGGGTTTTATGAAAAGTTAAAGAGAGGACACCCTAAAGTATCACCTACCTCAGGCTCAATTAAAGAGTTTCTTTGGTTATTTTTTGGCCTTTTCTGAAACAAATACACAGCAATGGATTTCAGATTTAGTTCCCCTATGCTGTTTACATGCTGAGGTCTTCCCTAACCTTAGACTTGATAAAGTCCTTGACAGGTTTCCTTCTCTGACGTATTGGGAAAACATGTTTATAGGGGATCAAATCAAGACCAAGAAGGACTTTCTGGGTTCACTTTCAATTGATGGTGAGGCAAGGGATCTCCATAATTTCCTTGCTGATAACTTGTGACATATATGAAGATTGGTTCTACTCCCTGAAGAGACAGACCTCTCAGGATACACTGGCAATCATTGGTTGAAGAGGCTTCTTATTCTACATATCTTGGGTATATTCAGTACTTATAGGGAGTAAGAGATGTACTACAAATCGATTTCATTCAGATCGGGAGAGAGTTCCTAACATTCAGTTTCAAGTGCTGGGTAAGCATCTTACTGCTGTTTCACTATGCCACAAAATCTAAACAGTTGCACTTTTTTGGCTGACACTATCTATTTAAATACTTTACATGCCTTCTGGAATTTCTCACATGTTCCCTACTTCTTCATCAAACTGTAAGAGATCTAATTCAGATGAACTTGTTACTAGGCAGCACATTTTCTGAGATTGCACCAAATTATAGGGACACAGGACTGAGGAAGCATAGCTTGTGCAATGAAGACTCATGGGGGGTTTGGAGGAGAGGAACATGACTGGTTATGATTTCTAAAATTGTATATTGGTGCATCTCTGAAAAGACTATAGGCTGGTAGGGGAAATATCTCATTCTTGATAGGTTTAAATGGATGTCATGTGAATTGAAAATCAGTACATTGTTTCACAAGGTTACGAAGCAGACCATGCTTCAGTGGTAGTTTCTCAACCTTAGAAGTTTAAAAAACACTGAATTAGTAGGTAACATGGCCAGTGTCCTACTGCAAAAAAGCATTCGTTTTCTGTGTGACCATTTATGAATGCTAAACTTGCAACAAAATTATATAATACTGAGAATGGTAGCATATAAAGAAGTACACAAGTGTGGGGCATGGTGAAGATGGCTTACTGAGAGCAGCAACTGGTGAAAGCTCTGTGACTGAAAACATTTCTCTGACAGAAAATAAAATAAAACAATTAAAATTTTGAGATACTTGTTAGCTAAGTTTATTTATTTATTTAACATTTGTTAACCGGGAAAGTCCAACTTGGAACAAAGCCAATTTTCAGTGGAGGCCTGGGTAAAAATGCTCCAGATTCATGTCTTTGTAACATAGGAGCAAACTGGAGGACCCAGAGGAAACCTACACAAATGCAGGGAGGACATGCAGACTCCACACAGAGGGCACCCCAGCAGAGAATCGAACTGGAGAACTTCTTGCTGTGAGGTGACAATGCTCCTGCTGCACCACTGTGCCATCCATTTATTTCTGTTTATTCATTAATAGTCACTGCAAAGATTTATAGTTATAAGTTATTCAAAAGCTGTAATTTTCCTGTCAGAATTGAACTGCTTGATGAAGAGAGAAGAGACTTCAACATGAGCCACTCAAGAAATGGTACTCAAGATTCTTGTGTTAAAAAAGACATCCAGTTACTAATATCTAGTATGTAGGATGTATTACTTAAAATGGACAGACTGGATACCAAAATAGAAAGTTTCAAAGAAGAGATGAAAAAGAAGATGGAAAATTTAGAAATTCTTATGAAACAGCAAAGTGCACAAATCAGTAGTATGGAAGAATCTTTAAGTGATCATGAAGGAAGAATAATTAAAGGTGAATCTCAGGCTGAATTTCTTTAAAAACAAAATAACTGTCTCATAGCTAAAGTTAATGATTTAGAAAATAGACTGAGACAAAATAACATTAGAATTTATGGTATATCTGAAAGTATGAAGGAGACAATATAATAAACTTCTTAACAACCTGGCTACATAAAACATTCAATCTACCTGAAATTTTACTTTTGGAAATGAAAAGGCACATAGGTCCCTAGGAGCACCTTCAAGGAAGGAAAACTCACCACTACAATCAATTATAGTTAAATTTATGTCTAACTTAGAAAAAGATCAAATATTTAAAACAGCATGGTCTAGCCCACCTTTTAAAATAGGTGAATAAATAGTCAGATTTGACAATAGTTATTCCAGTGAAATAATGAGTAAAAGAAAATCCTGCCTACCACTGATCAAGGAACTTAAAAAGAACAACATTAAAGCTACTTTAGTGCTTCCTGCAAAGATCAAATTATTTATTTCTGAAGGAAATAAAATATTTGACACACTGGAGGGGGTGTCCACTTTTGTTAATAAAAGTAAAGTCCTTAATATTACTGAAAAAATGGATTGGAACAGTATAACCCTCAAGAGACAGAGTGAGCTGAATACCAGGAAAACTACTTCTAAAATTAAAAAGCTTAAAAACAAGTGACTTTTATTCTTTGATTACAGGACTTTTATTTTCTGAAACAATGGATTTACCTTTTCAATAAAGCATGTATATTGGACCTTACGCTTCAAACGTATGTAAGTATGCATTTGTATTTTAAGCTAAAACATTTTTCATGATAAGGAATATAAATGGTTAGTTTTACTGTTTTACTATATTTACTATAATATTATTTATTTAATGTTTCACTATAGTTCCACAAAAGTACCCTAGCCAAAACCTACCTCTTGCCCTCCCTACTCTGTGGAGCACCAATTCCAACTAATTTACAATCCTCCATAATAGCAAACTTGACAGCTGTTACAACAAAATTGTCAAGGTTGCTACTAATTCATCCTCCTTTACCCATAACTGTAAAGCTCTGCATACCCTAAGCTGACTTGAACTCTCCCTCCACCTTTCCTACATTCAACTTATAACAATATATAAAATCATATAGAAACCATTAGCCTGCCCAGCTCTTACTCCTTTAATCAGCATGTATTTTCCAAAAAGAACTCTTAGATCAGAAGACAAACAACTTCTCACCATAAGTAAACCAAATAAATTCCCTGGACAAAGCCTATACTCATATTTAGTAGCAGGAAAATGGAACTCCTTACTTCTAACCACCAAAACTATTTCTAACCTACCCACCTTTAAATGCTCCCTAAGAGAATGTCTTACAAAATCTTGGACCTGCTCTTGTGCCAATCCTGGCTGAACATACTCATTATAGTTCGCTTACCCTATTCAACCTAGAACATGTCACCACCCTCTACAGCCTCCTACACTACTCATTTTGTTTACCCCACTACCTAACATTATTTAATTCATCTCTGCAGACCTTTCCTGTATCTCTTTCCTCCCTACTCACATAAGCTACCGGAAGATCCCCCCCTGCACTCTTCTTAAAATCTCCTTCTCTCCATCCTTCTCCCTTCAATAACCATAATATAAACACCTCTCTCATACTAAGCACTTAATTTCACTTCCTTGTCCCTAATAATGCCATCTCTGATATGACATTAAATATCTTAACAGAATTGTCTCAGATTTCATTTACACATACTAATTTGTGCAACAAATATGAGTATTGAAATTTCCTCACATATTCTCTTCAACTCATGTTATTTTATTTGCACTCTGCTATGAAACATATGTTCTATGTTTTTCTCATTACAACATTCTTTCACTCTTATACTTGTACTGTAATGTGATTGTGATTTAAAATATCTGTACTTGCTGTTGTTGTAATGTAACATGATACTTTGCCATATAAAATATCTGTACTTGATTTTTGAAATGTTTTGATAGTGGAGCTTTTCCCTCCGTGCCTTCACTGAAAATAGGCACTTTCTGCCCCAGCCAGACTTTACCGGTAAATAAATGTCAAATAACTAAATAAATACAGTAAAATACTTAATATATTTCATTTGACTAAACTTATAAATGTTAAGCAAATACTTCCTGTAAGAATGTCATTAAATTATAAGCAATAGAATTGGTAACTTTAAGACTATATAAGTGAAGAATTTTATTTGTTTAACTTTGCTTAGTAT
Source organism: Protopterus annectens (assembly GCF_019279795.1). Classification (NCBI taxonomy): domain Eukaryota; kingdom Metazoa; phylum Chordata; order Ceratodontiformes; family Protopteridae; genus Protopterus; species Protopterus annectens. The sequence continues at coordinate 1,790,317,876 of NC_056741.1, read as the reverse complement.
GTGCAGTGCTGGATTAAATTAATGTAATATGCTAATTAGAAATGATAACATGCTGTTGATTTTTGTTTTCTTTGTTCCTGTGTAACACATTCCTTTCACATGTTGTTTATAACAAGTAACACTTTTAAAAAAGCTTGAGAACAAAGTGTTGTTCCATTTGTGTCAGAATACTTGATTTTGTGTGCATTCCTTACCACCTTGAGCTATTCTGAGGAAAATCTAGGTCAAAGTTCATCACTGATGTTTGTAAAAACAGAAAGGAACTTTTTTCTTTCTTCCTTTTTCAAGTATATGTGAAAAATTTACCCAAAATAAGATCTTTTTTTTTCTTTTCTTAGAAGTGAAGAATTGGTAAAACAAAAACTATACTAATGTTTATATTGAGCTATTGCTAACATATAATTTGCTTACATTTTGCTGAATGTTAATAGCTTATGCAGTAGTGTTATTAACTCTAACTCTATGTATTAATGGAACAAAGTTAGATGTTTGTTACTGTTAGAACAGATTAAAAGAATTAAGAAAAATGAGAAACTTACAGAGGAAATTACCAGCTACTGTATGCTGTGAGTTGTCATTTTCACATGCTGTAATCAAATTTGAATGTCAGAATGTGAAGCTCAGATCAAAACAACAGTTCACAATGGCTAATAATGCACACATTCAAATTAAAAAAGCAGGAATTGTTTTATATATGGTCAAGATTGCTTGTAATACTAGAATTAATAAGAAGAGTAAACATCTTATAATTAATATGCAAATGCACAAGGAATTAAATATCTACTATGTAAGATTAATAAAAAAGCAGTATCAGTAAGTTAAGAAATATATATACAAACACTGTAATCTCTAATACAGAGATGATGATTAAATAGCTCTTTGACGGGAGATTTGAGAAATACAAGTTATTTAGAATAAAGTAGAATATTAGTGGGCAAATAAGACAGAAAAAATATATTTAAATAACAAACTACTTATAAGAAAAGTATGCATTACATGTACTTGCATATGGCAGAAATTTGAATGTACAAGATCTCATATAATTTACATAGAAAATCATATAAAATATTTGAAAATAACCTGACAGTTGAGATTTTAAGCTTGGTAATGTGAACCTTGAAGTTTTATGCATACTGTATGCTATTAGATTCATTAAGACTACTTGAAATAGCTCATTTCATAAGTCAGAGCTGAAATTTGAATGTCATATTGCTGAATCAGTACATCCATTTTAACAGAAAGTAAAGCAGATTTTTTAATATGTTTGGACTTGGAAAGGGAGAATAGGATTTGAATTAAGTACATTGTAATTTTTGAATACAATATAGACTGCAAATGTTTTTTTTTCACTCCATAGAAATAGCAAGACATTCCCCAGGATTCAGTAAACTTCCATGCAGGAATAACTTATTCCTGCATGGAAGGGACCGTTCCCATGCAGCACTGCAGCATGCCATGCATATTCATGAAGGCATGCTGCCATGCTGCAAAAGCAACATGGTTCTGTGTACGAGTGCAGGGGGTGTGTCTGAGAGCAGTGCTCTCACAATACACATGCCCCCTGCACACCAGAATTGCCATTCTGCAATTTAAAATGAGCAAGAACGCTCATAACACCCCCAAACCATCAGAATAAGAAATCTGGTCAAAGTCATAAGGAACAATCATCACTACCAAGGCAAAAGTTGATAGAATAACACATTTAGCATAAGCACACCTCCCAACCAGTCAGCATAAGGGATGTGGACAAAGTCATAAGGAACAATCATCCCACAAAGCAGAAAGTTGATTAAATAATAGGTTCAGCATTTGCATGGATATTCTGAAGGGTACAAATAAAAAAACACAACAGATATATTTTTTTACACATGCAATAACATTTAAGTGTGGCTGCGCAAGTGTGCCCGTTGCTTAGCTATGCTTAGTCCAGCTTAAACAGCACAAGAAGTTAAATAGCAAGAGACATTCAACATAAGCATTATTGCAATAGTGTAGTGGTTAGAGCGCACACTGTGCAAGTAGCTATTCCCGGTTTGATCCCCACTGTAACCAATTTGCATTTTACATGTGAAAGCAGTACATAAACATTTTTTTATATAATTAGCTGCTAAATAACATTTATTTGTTAACCAGAGTACTGTAGTAGGTCCAGATGTGAGGTGTCAGTTTAATAAAGTTGTGAAACCCCCATATCAACATAAGTGCCCCATACAGTATAGTTACACATGAATAAATGTAATGAAAGCACATTGGGGATGTCAGAGACAGGAAATAAATTTATAATATGTAATGAATGATGAATCAATCCCATACAGCAGATAGTCTATAAAAAAAAATAAGCAATGCTAAGCATTGCACAGCTCTGCTTACCAGGTGTAAGCATTGTGTGAATATGACTGCTAAGCAATGAGTAGCCCAGCTAAGTGGATTTGCCCATTGGTAAGCAATGCTGAACCTGCCTCTTTAAGCACTGCCAACCTTAGCTAAACAGGTTTGGCCGTAGCTTAGCTCAGCATATTCAAAACGGTCCAATCATGGCAAAGGGCAGGAAATCAGCCATATTTAAACCCCGCAGGTGGGAATACAGCTCATAACAGGTTGCAGCTTCCCACTCTAGGCCGTATGGCAGGTGTTGGTGAGGGCATGCGCTTCTGAGTTCAGCACTGAGGCATACAGGAGTCCAAGGTCATGGTAGGACTCCTGGTAAATAACCATGATGAGAGACTGCTGCAGGGCCAGTACCAGGGCTCTCAATATAAAGCAGAAGCCTGGGACTGTCTCACTCATGATATCTCACCAGTGCCACTAGTATCCCTTGGACTGGTGAGCAGGTCCGGCACCACTATGCTGACTTGAAGCAGAGGAAGAGGGATCTCTTGGAAGACTGGGTCAAAGAAGCAAGGGTGATGTCCAAGCAGTGTGTAAGTATTCATATCAATAACTGTTTACCAAAGTCCAGCCTGTGTATGTGATAGACAGGTATGCCTAAATATTTCTCTAGTCCCTTTACAGCTGCAACTGAGTGGGCTGTGAATCAGGAAGCCCATACCAGTAGGTTGCAAAGGCTGCATTGCAAGGCTGGTGAGTAACAATCCTGCTTATAGTAGTCATACCAAATAAATATAAAGTAGTAGAAAGTCACCTGGCAGTATAAAAACTGTGTATGGGTTGTACTGAATAAACCAGATAATATGACAGTAATAGTCCCATATTGGTGATATTTCAATAAAACCGTAATTGCCTGGCAATAAAGTTCTAAATTCTGGACTGGTTTTGTTTACTCTGGTATTGTATGGCATTTAGTGTTGCAGTTTCTGAATAGTAATGTTGTGTTAACCACTGTTACCCACACTGTGCTACGTAAAAAATATGTCTAGGAATGTCTGTATAAGACTGTTGTAAGTACAATGTCTGTCTGTACAACCAAGAGAGACTTAGACAGAAAACACTGAAGGAACAGACAGCAGTTTCTAGATAGCTCACTCTGATGAAACTCAAATTGCTCATCTTCTGAGTGGTTGGCTGCTGAGATTCACCTGCATAAATCAACTGACAAAAGCTGATTTAAGTATACTTTTCTCTGCACTAATTTAAGATTAGAAATTTGTAGATAATTGTTTCACTTGAATACTGTACTCCGTCTAGCTGCAGTTAGTTGCCTGAAGTGTGAAAACGTGTAGCCATCTGGATACATTGTCAGTTGTTAGACTGCTTTTGAAATTTTGTGTTAACTCAGCCTGGGGGTTTCTGCTTGCATTATAATCTGTGTTGGTCACTTTTTTAATCATTCTGCTCATATTCCGTGTGGTTGGCTGCTGAGATTCACCTGCACAAATCAACTGAAAAGCTGATTTAAGTATACTTTTCTCTGCACTTATTTAAGGTTAGAAATTTGTAGATAATTGTTTCAATTGAATACTGTACTCCCTGTCTAGTTGCAGTTAGACTCCCACTCCACCTCCCTGTTCTTGTTGTGGTATTAATCTTGGTGGCTTTGGAATTGCCCCCCACTTGATGTAAATCTATTTTTGGACACTCCTACTGGGCCCATCTCATTTGCTCACTCAACTGAGTACAGTGAGATCATATTTTGATTTCAGATGCTCCTACCAGTCCCATCTCCTCTGCTGTGTACAGAGAGAGCACTTGGGGAGGACATCCCCTACAGCATTTTAATCTGCTCTGTTCCCTCCCTATCCACAAAAAAATACTTATACTTTCTTGAGCTGCTCTTACATAACTGTCTTCTACCTTAATACCTTAATTTGCTGTTCTCTGTGCTTTTAAGTGTTCAAGTGCTCTTATATGATTTTTCATAAACTTGTTTTTGTCATTTTTAACTTATCTGCATTTATTTAAACTGTATTTGCCTTAATATTGCTACACACTCAAGTTTGCTAGCTTGTACTGCATTTAAAGTGTTTTTGCTACTGTCATTAGCTCATTCTTTCTAATACAGAGAGAACATTTTGAGAAAGCCAACCCACAACTAAAAAAAAAAAAAAAATATATATATATATATATATATATATATATATATATATATATATATTCCGAGCTTGTTTTCTGCCTTTCCTGTAAGTCGTCTAATCCAGATACAGATTTGCTGTATCCAGGACTGTTTGTAAGCTTCTGTGCCCCCAAGCTGTTCTATGTTAGAGGGAAGCCTTCTAGCTTATCAGTGGGAGTGGTAAGCACAAGGTAGCCTATCTACCACAAGAGTGGTTTCTGGCCCAGAAATTGTAGTTTATTGGCTGTTTGTGCAGTTTTTCCATCTCTTTCAAATTTCTGTTTTAAAAGCCCATGTTTGCGCTTATTTCCCACCTTTCCTGTAACTAGTCTAGTCCAGATACAGATTTGCTGTATCCAGGACTGTTTGTAAGCTTCTAGGCCCCCATAGCTTTTCTGTGTTGGAGGGAGGACTTCTAGCTTATCAGTGGGAGTGGTAAGCACTATGTAGCCTATCTACCACGAGAGTGGTTTCTGGCCCAGAAATTGCAATTTATTGGCCATTTGGGCAGTTTTTAAATCTCTTTAAACATTCTGGTTTAAAAGCATGCATTTGCACTTGTTTCCCACTTTCCCTGTAACTAGTTTATTCCAGATACAGATTTGCTGTATCCAGGACTGTTTGTAAGTTTCTCTGCCCCCAAGCCTTTCTGTGTTGGAGGGAAGCCTTCTAGCTTATCAGTGGGAGTGGTAAGCACAAGATAGCCTATCTACAACAAGATCCAGATCCAGATTCTTAGTTTTAGCACTTGAATTTGCTTGTTTGTGCTCAGCACTTGTTCAGAAATTGTTGTAAACACTAAATAAACTACAAATTACTAAAGCACTCAACCTTCCTCATTACCTGGAGAAAAACAGTTTTTGTACTTACTTTCCTCACTTGCTTAGAGACAAACAGCTCTTATACTCACTTTCATCACTTGTCTAGAGGAACATTTTTTTTTATTCAGGCATGTCCAAGGGTCAGCTCCCAGTGTTCTCTCCTGTCTATCTGATGAATCTGGGCATCTTGGGGCAATGTAGCAATTTCCTCATGTACAGAGACAACCCTCTTTTCCTACCACCCAACACTACAACCTGTGAAAGATGCACTTTTCTAGCCAAACTGGAGATAAAGCTCTCTCCAACCAAGACTGAACTTGACAGTCAAGAGGAGAAGGTAAACACTTGCACCACACCACACTCATCACATAGTCCCACTAAACCTACACCACCAAAATCCACACATAGTAACACAAAAACATTCGTGGAGGCTCTCAATAATAACTTTCTCAAGCAACAGAGACCTCCAAAGCAGAAATGCAAGCAACCTCCCCACCACCAATACAACCCAAATGACACATAGCCCACAGACTCAGTGTGCCACTCAACCACAGCCCGTAAGGCAAAACAACGTCCCCAACATACTAGTCATAGGTGACTCTATAGTCAGGCATACTGATGTCCCACTCACCCGGCTAAACAAGGAGTAGGTTACTGTCAGCTGCCTGTCAGGTGCCAGGATCCATCACATAACCCACGCACTCAGGTCACTCCACAATAAGTACAAATATGACTCTGTGATACTCCATGTTGGTGTGAACAACTTGAGATGTACCCCCCTGGACTACATGAAAAGAGACATGGAAGAGCTCTCCGATCTTATAGCCCAGGCAGGTATGACTCTAGCCCTGAGTAGCATCCTGCCATCACCCAGATTGATACTGCAGTACAAGGACAAAATGATTGACTTCAACAATTGGCTAAGCTTCTGGTGTCATTCTAAGAGGATCCAGTATCTGTCTGCTGGGACGACATAGTCGATGGACCACAATGCTTTGCCAAAGATGGCCTGCACCTGTCACCCCTGGGATTCCGGATACTGGCAAAGGCTCTTGCCATCCCTATAGTGCCTTTTTTAGGCAAGGTTCAAATGGCAAATTCACCACCATAACAGGAACAGGCAAGCAAAAACTGAGGGTAATGCTACTCAATGCTAGAAGTCTAAATCTCAAAATGCACTCACTCGAGGCACTCCTTAAAATGGAGAACACCGATATCTGTGCAGTGACTGAGACCTGGTTCAAGGCTCCAGAGAGCACCCCTGCATTACCAGGCTATAACACATACCACACTTTTCGGCCATCTAACCTGGACCGGAACATCAAAGGCAGAGGTGTGTCCATATTCATTAAGGATATCCTCCAGGCTAGTTGCTCAGCATAATGCATCTGAGGTTATCCAAGTGCAACTAACTCAGGGCAAAACTGCAATCCAAATTGTAGCTTGTTACAGATCCCCCACCATGCCCCAGGATTTCCACTCCTCTTTTCTTAATATACTGGAAAATATTAGGGTTCAACTAAACACCCTAATATTGGGCGATTTCAACTACCCCACCATTAACTCGGAATACTACTCATGTACCAACTCCTTCACTCAGCGCTTTCTGGAATTCATAAATTCCAATGCCCTGGATCAACTTATCCACATCCCCACCAGGGGCAACAATATCCTAGACCTAGTCATTACCAACATGAGTGACCGGTGTTCCACACCTTAAGTCAATTCCTTGTTGGTCAGATCTGACAATAAGCTAATCACCCTAGATATCCACATCCCGCCCCCACCCCCCATTAAGGAAACCACAGTAAACAATGTCTCCAAATCCAACTTCATGTTTCTTAAGATAGAAGTGGTGAACTTCATGACACCCATGCAGATGGACAATGCAGTTACGACTGCTGAATCCTACACAAATGCACTCTATAAGCACTTACATGAGTGCATGGATTGTGCTATCCCAAACAGAACCAAAATGCTATGCTCCAAAAAAGGAAGCCAATTTGGTGGTCCCCTGCCATAAACAAACTCTACAACAGAAGGAAGAAACTGTTGCAAAAGAGAGTAAAATCCCATGAGTGGAGGAGCTCCCTGGTCAGCCTCAGTAAGAAGCTGAGATCCCTTATAAGATCCTCCAAAGCTAGCTACGAAAACAAGATTGCCACTGATTCCAAGGACAGCCACAAAGCATTCTATAGCTATGTCAAGAATCTCAATGGCAACACCCAGATCTGCTCTGAGTTACAGCACAATGGCACAAAAATTACAGAACCAACTGATATTGCCAACATCCTGGCAGATAGTTTCAGTGCTAACTTTACCCCCCACCCCCTAAAGGGTTCACATTTATACAGGAAGCATGCAGAGTCCCTGTAATCACAACTACACAGGTAAAAGCAGCACTCTCTAAAGCCAAAAACACAGCATCCATGGGACCGGACAAAATCCCAGGCTGCATTTTACACGAACTTCAGAACGAACTGGCTTCCCGCCTAAGCACCATGTTCAGTCATAGCCTCACATCAGACTTTGTGCCCACTGAATGGCGCACAGCAACAGTTATCCCACTCCACAAAGGGGGAGCCACCACTGATCCTGGGAAGTATTGCCCTATTAGCCTGATGAGCCTGGTCTGCAAGGCCATGGAACGTATCATCATGGAATTCATAAACAAAGACATTGGTAACCTCCAAACTCTGGACCCCACCCAGTTCGGGTTTGTGAAAGGCAGATCATGCCTCCTGAACCTGTTCAACTTCTTTGAGCCAGTCACCAAAGCCGCAGACAAGGGTAAGGTGGTTCACACAGCCTATCTTGACCTCGCCAAGGCTTTCAACACCATCCCCCATTCTGGAATTATAGCTAAACTCACTAAACCAGATATAAATCCCTATGTCACAAGATGGGTTGCCAACTGGCTCACTGACAGAACTCACACTGTAAAAGTTGCAGACTCCAAATCTGACTTCAAACCAGTGACAAGTGGAGTACCACATGGTTCAGTCCTGGGACCTCTCCTGTTTGGTATCTACTTCTCTGAAGTACAGGCTAACACAGAAGGCCTCTGGCTAATGAATTTCGCAGATGACTGCAAAATAGGAGCCATAGTCGAGTCCCCAGATGATGTGAACATCCTACAGAAGGGCCTCACTGGGACAGATGCCTGGTGTCAGAGCCATGGCCTCAAGCTCAATGCCAAAAAGTGCATTGTTATCCCCTTTGGTAAAAACTCTGTACTCATGAACTACCACATAGGCGGCAGTCTTCTTAACACCAAATGTGTGATAAGAGACCTTGGGACCCAGGTGGACAGTAGTTTCTCCTTTGATAATCACATTGCCACAGTAGTCAGGAAATCCTTCTACGTTGCACACCTCATCACAAAAGGGTTCTCATCCGGGAAAAAAGAGGTCATTATTCCCCTCTACTCGTCACTCATTAGACCCATTATAGAGTACAACACCCCTTTTGGAATGTACCTCACAAGACATCTGCAACAGCTGGAAAGGCCACAGAAGTACCTCACAAGAGGATTACTGACCTCAAACAGATGTCCTACACTGACCGTCTCAAAAAACTCCGGCTTTGCTCTGTAGCATATTGCCTACTCTGAAGTGATCTTTGCCTAACTTGTAAAGCTATGTCAATCCCAGAGCTGTTGGACATGCTACACCTAAAGAAATCCCGATCCCTGCGAGCTACACTCTCTAGGGACCAGAATCTTGTCACCACAATAAACAGGACATGCTGGAGGGATAGGTTCCTGTCCCAGAGACTTCCCATACTCTGGAACAAGCTACCCATCTATGTCAAGCAAAGTTCCTCATTAACACTCTTCAAGAAAACTCTTGATGAGTGGATGGGAAACAGGAAATACACCCTGGGGATCACTTCTGTGGCTCTACTCGACAGGGGCACAGGAAATTAACTTTCTTAGGTTGGTGTAAGCCAGGGAACTTTGTTGGCTAGGCTTACGTAGACCCTTGGGCTGATAGCCTAGTACCTACCTATGAACCTATGTTGTATTTTCAGCACACACAGCCATGGTTTGAATCCTGGAAGTGGTAGTAAGCTGTATGCATAATCATACCTCTCAACTGTACAGATTTTCACAGAATGTCCAAATAATTGGCTCATATTTTTGGCCTGTTCCTCTGTCTCCCTGAAAAATCACTGGGATGATCTCAGAATTCTAGTCAATAAATAATAACATACATTTGATTTTCAAACCTCATATCCTTCAGAAAATGTACATTAAAACAAATCCTGTTATTCTATATAAAATAAAACCACGAGTAGCACAGCAACCAGAGAACTAGTCGACAGCGTAAAAAAATAAAAACAATGAAATTCAGTCACCATAAAAACGCTGTCGCAAGTGGCTGTACCTTACAAACACAATCCAAAGAAGCTATATGATGCTCCTGATATCGCAGATACTACTCCTATGAAGGAAAAAGTAGTCAGTAGCAAAAAGCCAGGATAAAATCCATAAACACTGCTCCCAATCAGGAAATGGCAGTCATAAATCCAAGTAAGGTAAAAAACACAATTTTATTCACAAAAAGAAGTGAGCGCTTTCGCCGTTAGGCTTTATCAAACTTTACAAATTACATCTAGTAACAATCATTTAAATAGTCCGCCCTATTCAGTGATAGGTGGACACTGATTTAAAACTTAAAGCGCCACAACAGATAAACAATAAACTTATTAGTATTCACAACCATTAAGATAGATAGATATCAAAACAAAGCATGTAATATTGAAACTGCTTATAATTATATTTCATACAAAGCTACCTATACAATAATACATATATATTAAAAATAGTGTATCAAGATTTTTTATGTGAATATATAAAACTTTTAAAACATCATCTTGGTCTAGGGATGCTTCTACCTTTCAAAAGAGGTTTGATGTGAACTTTGTCATTAAGACCAGGTGGGTCATCAGCTCTACATCTGATGATCCACCTAAGTTCACATTCTAGGGTCCGATTAATTAAGTCACCCCCCCCCTATAATCAGGTACTAAATATTGTATGGTACTAAAATTAAAAACATGACCAGGACCTGTCAATTTACAATGCTTGGCTAATGCATTGAACTCTGACCCTTTTCTGATATGATAATTGTGTTCCCTAATACGATCCTTAAAAACCCTGTTGGTTTTCCCTATATAAAACGAGGGGCATGCTTCACATCTAGCTAAATAAACAACATTTTTGTAAAGTTTGATAAAGCCTAACGGCAAAAGCGCTCACTATCTGCGATATCAGGATCATCATATAGCTTCTTTGGATTGTGTTTGTAAGGTACAGCCACTTGCGACAGCGTTTTTATGGTGACTGAAATCCTGTTATTCTAGCAACTCTCCAAGTTTATAAGAGCAATATTCAAAATATGTCCTTATTTGTACCCCCATATTGTCAAGCTTTGTCCAGAGTGTGTGCATTAAGAGATTGAGAGGTATGTGCATAATATTAACTAGGAATCTGAGAATATGTGTATAAACAGTCAGGTAATGTTAACAAACATTCCCTCCACAGGTCTATAAGGTAAGAGAAGTGGAATTTAGCTATCTATAAGACAGTTGAAGTATACACTGTGTACAAACATACCACTGCCCAAACCAAGGCCATAGGGTATTGTAATAATACCTGTAGAGTAATGATTAGAGCAATGATCATCAAAGTTGTGAATACTGCAAGGATATATAAGTTGTTAATTGACATCCCCCCCATATCTGCAATAGTAATCTAAACACACAAATCAATGGGTATGTTTATACCAAACATACTGTTGGGACATATGTCCTATTGTTCAACAAATATTGAAATGTGTTTCTATTAATGTTCCATGTTGAAATACTGTCATTGGTGGCCTGTTGCTACCAATGTAACCTGAATGCTGGTGTAATGGCCACTGTGGTTCCATATATGCATGTGTTCTGTTTGCTATGAAACTGTTTCAAATCTGGTGTTTTGGGTTAATGGGAATATCTATGCATGCAGTCATAACTAATCCTAGATTGTGTTGACTATTACTAAACCACATATGTTCTAAAACTGCAACACCATAGCACATTTGGGAAGGCAGGTCCCAGTGGACCCACCTCTCCCACCTCATCTGGCCGTGGCACTGGGCCCCAGCATGTCTGGGACCCACACCAGTCCTCGTCTGCTGGTCCTGCACCACCTTTGGCTGGAACTATTTCAGGGGATGGGGCTCACCCCCCCCCCCGGGAGTGGGTGTGGACAGTATACTGTCACCCAAAGCCAGGTCTGGGGATTGGTGCATAGTGAGCTCTGAAGGAAGTTTGGAGATCTGCTACACCAGCTTGTAGGCTGTGTGGTGCAATAAGAGGGTCAGCCTGTCCCTCCTGCTCAGCCCCCAGCACAGCCACCTTTGGGGCTGTGAAGGTGCAGTGGTGACTCACCATGGGTGGGAACCTCAGTCCCACTGTTTCCATTTGGGGGCTCATGGGCTTCCGATTTCCAAACACCCCTCCCCATCCAAGGTGTTTACCCCCCATGTGTCATATACCACCCCTGTATGTGGTCTTGTCTGTCTTCCTATCCAACCTACCTCCCCAAATATACCTACTATCCTTCCCCAACATCCCACTCTCACCTTAAAAAAAAAAAAAAGAAAAAAAGAAAAAAAAAAAGGGCAATCTGTTTCCAAAAAAAAATTCACCCCATGCATAGCTGTCCATTTCACACATGTGTCTGCTGGACACATGTAATCTGGTCTCACTGGCTTCACAACACATTATTGTTGTCTTCACCCCTCTCTCAGGGGTTTGAGTTTCCAAATATACCTCCAAATTCAGTATATATGCATAGCTGTTTCTGTAAAAGAAATGGGCAGTTATGGACGTTTCCTACACACATCCTGCACATCCCTAGCTACTTTCCCTATTGTCATTCCCTCTTTGTGCCCCCTTTTTCACCACTTTCCTATCACCCCTTTTTTCTTTTCTTTTAAAGAAATTAGCACGGGGGTAAGTGGGTGTAAGCAGAATTAAGCCTGTTTGTGTGGCTCTAAGCAATGCCTACACAGATTAAGCACTTTTAAGGCTAACTGTCTGTAAGCATATTTAACTGGAAGTTAGCATTGCTTACAGCTGTGCAATCCCATGCAAACCCGCTTACAACTCCTTAAAAGTGCCTTAATCACTCTGTATCCAACAGCTCTTGTTCTGCCCAGCAACAAAATATCAGCCCTGCCCAGTCTTGAACCCAGGACCCAGTACACCATAGTCAGAGAAATGTACTACTACTCCAACAGAAATGTACTGCTGAATGTTTTTTTTTTAATATATCATTCAATACAGGTATAGAATACTATGGAACAAACACAGCATGTTTATATTATATAAATATACAAATATAGATGTGTATGGTAATAGATGCATATGAAAAGTGTATACATCAAATATATGTGGCTGTACATACAAAATTACACATATAGAATATGTGCATATATATCATAAAATAATATAATGTGTAGATAGATATCAAACAAGAAATATACTGATATATCAATAGGCATATATAAAAAAAAAATATATATATATATATATATATATATATATATATATATATAAAAGGATAAATATATATAACATAATATATACATATATATAAATATAAATATATATCTAGGTACATATATATCTATACATAAATATATATATATATATATATATATATATATATATATATATATATACATATACAAACATACATACATATACATACACATACATACATACATATACAGATATAGATATATATGCATATATACACACACACACACACACACACACACATATATATATATATATATATATATATATATATATATACATACATATGTATATATATATATATATATATATATATATATATATATATATCTGTGCATAACATGTACTGCAGTTATACCCAGCACCATACTTCCCCACCCCTAAGTGCAGGAGACCTTGACAAATGCTGCAAAATGGGAGGGGGGCAATGGACCATCATTAGGGACACAATGTACATCCTGCAGGTATAAATGTAGAATGTCACTACAGGAACAGGGTGTGTGTCAGCATACATGTTCAGAAGGATGTCAGTTATGACACTGTAATGTATGTCATCATATACTGACAGACATCCCCACATGATGACAGTGATTCACCACAGGAAGGAATAAAATGATACTGTTCAACAGACCAGCAATATGAGCAATAAACGTGGAGAGTCTGTAACAATCTGGCTGGTGACAGGTACTCTCAGAACAGCTGAGTACACAAAAGCATAACAAGCCTGGCAAGGTGGGGGGAACCCAGAAAATGTGGACATATCTGACATGCTGGTGTAGATGAGCTGACAAATGTGATGCAGTAGCACCCTCCTGTCTGTTCCAACATCTATTGAGTGGAATGGCAGAAGTCCAAAACCCAGTGACTTCCCAGGAGTTAGTCATGTAAATCTTCACAACCCCCCACTGATGTGTCAGACATACACAACACTTATGTGGGCCAGGCAACACTACACATCTGCCAAATATCTGGACATAACATCACATTAAGGAAAATACACTGAGCTACTAGCCATGTCACCAAGCAATATCCAAACTACAGGCAGACTGACACAACAAAAAAGCAATCTTGCTATGGGGGAATACACATGTAATTGCAAATATACCAGCCACTCCAGGGATGTAGCAGCACTGAAAAACAGACACCTGTGTGAAAGTGCATACAGTATAAGAAGTGTGTGAACCAAACTGTCAGCATGTTTGATACTCACACACTACCCCTACATATAATGGCCCAATACACAGTGTAGTATGATGCCTGACTGTGTTATGGGGCATGTCACAGCCTTAACCTACAAAAATGTAACACTTGATAGAGCACCAGAAACTGGATCTGCATGCAAAGGCACTTACATCTACCCCCCCCCCAAGAAATAACATATTCACAATACACTGCTATACAATCCTGACAGTATGTCAATAACAGCCAGAAATACAAAGAACTCCCAACTGTACACACTCCCAAAGAATGCCCAGGCCTTGTCATCATATATAAGGCCTCTTACACATAAAATGTCTGGCAGTCTGATACCTAACTGGGATGATGTTACGAATTACGTCACTAAGTTATGATATACCATATCTCTATGCCTCTGACTGCATGATATATGGACAAAGTTTGACATACTCGTGAACAAAGGCCTAAACACAGGTCGAGGATGGAGATATTGCTGTTATAAACTGGGAAAGTAGCTGGTGTTGGTCTAATCCTATCCCCCTGTCACACACAGTGCAAATGTGAACATCCCACACTCTGCTGTGTCCAGCCCTGTATCTTGCCTGTCTGTACAATCCCACTGTCTGCAAACAGTATAATGTAGCCAGTCACAACCCTTCTGTAGACTTTACATAGCACTCTTAATGGTACTGCTCTGTCACAAATAACTCCTGACTCCCCACCCCACCACACACAACTTGCCTGTACTCTCTCGTACACCTCTCCCCCACACTGCCCATGACTCTGAACTGGTGTTCCCCATAGTTAGACCTATCCAACTTCCAAACTGTACGCTCTGCATTGTCACCATTCCTCTATCTCCCACCCCATTCACACATATATTCTTACTTAATCCTGCTGACCATCATTCCTTCCCACTCTACAACATAACCCCATCTCCCCAGGGTCTCCCTTACCTGTCTCCTAATCTCAGTACAGACCACAATGTCATCTGCAAACTGCACAGTCAACAGGGGCCCCTGTCTGATCATGTATGTCAACCTGTCTCTCACCACTGCAAATGTGAAAAGACACACAGCTGACCCTTGATGTACTCCCACCTCCACCTTAAATCCACCTGTCATGTCAAAACCAGAAATCACTGCTGTCACACTAGCCTCCTACATATCCTGTGGTGTCTGACAGACTCCTGTGGCACCCCTGACCTCCACATACAATACCACAACTACTCTCCAGGCAGCATGTTATATGCTCTCTGTAGATGCACATAGACACAATACAGCTGCATCTCAGCCTCAGTGCAGAGCTCCATCAACACTTGTGGATCAACATTTGCACCTGTAACTCTCTCACCTGGCATGAAACCATACTGCAAATCATCAATCATCACCATGTTCTCAACCTAGCTGCCACCACCCTTTACTATTACCTCATCCTGTGACCGATCAATGTTATTCTTCACTTGTTGATACAGCTGTAAAGACCACCCTTGTTCAGATAAGCAGTACCCATACATATTTGCCAACATCTCACACATCCTCTCACTTTCCAAGATTATAGTAAACAAGCCAGTTAAAATACCACTGCCAGGTCTTAGAAACACCTCCAAGCATCCACAGGTATGTCACCTGGAACAACAGCCTTTCCATTGTTAAACCCCCTCATAGCTATCCTTAAATTCTTCTTGATTATCTGTTGCACCTCCTGATTAACAATACTCACCTCAGCCAACCTACCCTCCCTCTCCCATTTTCCTCATGGAACAGACCATCAAAGTGATGTTTCCATATGTTCTAAACACACTGCTAACTTGTGTGTTTCACCCATATTCCTTTACTACCCTTTTGTGCAGCACATCCTCCCTAGCTATGTGTCTCTGTCTAATCAATAGCTACAGACCCTATACACCATCTGTGCTGTCCAACATTACATACAACCCCAGACTCCACATCTGTATGTCAGACTCCACATCCATGGCCATTTGCAACACTCTCTATGCCATGCAACCCATCTCTTTATACTCATGTCTACTCTCTACATCTGTCTGTTAATCCCACTTCTCCTTTACCAACACCTTTCTTTGCATACTCCCCTGTACTTCTTCATTCTACCACCACGTGTGTAAGAGCAGTCACCATCTGGACAGCATGTCAACCTGTGTCTGATTGAACATAGTAGGTCACAGGTGCATTCATGTAATGCTGAGTATGAGTACAAATAGGACACATCCACTGAGGGCAATTGGGAGGCCATCTCCACATATGTCTGTGGTCTCACAAGCAACTATCCAACCCACCCTGTAATGGAGGTCAGCCACAGCACATAAACACACACACCATAGCTACAGAAGACCAGCTTTGGACATGTTTAGGACAAACATCACCCCCTGTCTCAACACCAGTATAGAAAGATACGGACACCACATGCACCTACCCCTCACCATTAATCAGGTGCAAACTGCCCACTTACACATAATGTTATGCATGTCTATACAATTCTGCTAGGTACTGGAGTATTATTTGATGTAATGTTGTGGCTACTGATACTCATTACTAATGAACTGTCTCTGTAAAGAACTATGGACAATGTCTGATGTCCTGTGATGTTTTTTTCCATGTTTATGTCTTTCAGGTGTGATGCAGAGGCTTCCAGCCTATGATGTCCAGGAGACAGCAGCAATAACTGAGGCCATCCTTGGAACACTACCACATCCTCTTCAGTAGGGGTTGCCAGCAGCAGCGGGAGAGGACAGCCCTCTGAGAAGACCTCACTCAGACAGTAAACACCTTGGGGAACTGTGGCCGCATGTACAAACAGGTCAGGCACAGAGCAACTGGCCAGATTCGGCGTGCATGGCAACGGTCTGCTGTGGTGGTGAGGGACCATTCCGCTACAGGTGGGGGGGGGGGCGGCCAGAGAGGCCCCACTTACAGCAATGGAGGAGCTCCTTGCCAACATGTATATATGTATGGAGATGCATATATGTGGAAAAATCTATACATAGTACATATATATATATATATATATATATATATATATATATATATCCACATGTATATCCACAAATATGCATAGATACATATATGTAGAAAGGTGAATATATATATATATATATATATATATATATATATATATATATATATATATATATACAGAAATATATAACAGCTACAAACATATGCAATCTGAGGGTCATGCTGCTGCACCCTAGACATCTACATCTGAAAATGCACTCACTGGACATATTCCTTAAAATGAGGAACTATAACATCTGTGCTGTAACAGAGACCTGGTTAAAGGCAGCAGGAAGCACCACATGCATTACCAGCCTATTACCCATTCCACATCTCTTGGTTGCAGAACTGTGACTGAAGCTCCAAAGGTGGTGGTGTTTCCAAATTCATTAAGGAGGCACACACCTCCAGAGTGTTGACCAACTTGGGCATTACAAATCCTGCAGGCATAGCTAACATTGGGTAGGACAGTGGTTTAGGTCATAGACTGCTATAGGTCCCCAAACATGTCAAAACACTCACAGTCCATGTCCCTAAACACCCTGGAGGCTGATATTGTACAACCTAACACACACATACTGGTTGACTTTCATGTACCAATGCACATGCCCATTACATCGACCTGGTCCTTCCTAACATGGATGACTGTTGCTCGATGCCAATAGACAACTCACCCTTGTTATATCTGAACACATATTAATCACCTTTGGAAATACATTGCCCTCCTGTGCTCCCCTGCACAGGTAATGACCATGAAAAGCATTTCCAATGCTGAATATGGCCTCATAACAACATAGGTGGCTAACGTCATGGCAGCCATGCAAATGGCGACTAGGTGCATGACAGCTGAATCAAACAACAATGCACTATGAACATGTACACAAATGCATGGGTACTGCCATGCCCACTACAACCAGGAGCCTTACCTCCAATAAAAGGAAGCTGATCTGGTGGTCCCCTGCCATACAGACACTGTACAACAGAAGGAGGGAACCAAAATGGAATAACGTGAAGTCCCAAGACTGGAAATCAACACTGATTAGCCTCAATTGATGGTTGCGATCCCTCATCAAATACTACAAAGTTAGATGTGAGAACAGAATTGGAACATATAGTGAAGACAACCATAAGGTCTAATACAGTTATGTTAATAATCTCCATGGCAATGGCAAGATTTGTTCTGAGCTACTAGACAATGGAACCTCCCAGATTGAGCCAACAAAACACTGCTAATATGCTGGCTGGCATCTTGAGTGCAAACATTACCCCTCACTGCCACCCCAAAGGACCAATCACAATACCAGTACATCGCCAGGCACCCAGTATTACTGCAGCACAGGTTAGAACACCACTGTCCAAGGCCAAGAATGCACTTTCTGTGGGACCTGAGAATATCCCTGGTTGTGTTCTACATGAACTACAGAGTGACCTGGCACCTTAACTGTGTGTTCTGTGCAAGTACAGCCTCACCTCAGGCTTTGTCCCTACTGAATTGTACACAGCTAGAGTCACCCCTCTCCACAAATGAGGTATAACTACAGACTCTGGGAAATACTGCCCCAACTGCCTGACAAGTCTGTTATGAGAAGCTATGAAATGCATAATCATGTACCTAATAAACAGGGATATGGAAATCTGCAGACTCAGTATCCCACACAGTTTACCTTTGTGAAGGGTAGGTCATACCTGCTCATTCCACCAGGTCAGCTTCTTGTTGTCAGTCGCCTGAGCTGTGGATGAAGGCAAGGTGACACATACAGCCTACATTGATCTAGCCAAAGTCTTTGATAACATTCCCCACTCACGAACTAGGTGGGAACAAAGGTACAAACACAGGGGCAGATTGGACATACTGGTGTCATACATTGAGACAGTTGCAGATGTCACTGGGTTTGTTGTAACATCCTTTATGAGGAATATGATGTTGGCAATACCCATAGATGTGTGTATTTACTGGCTGCATTCCCTAGAGTCCACAACTGATTTACCAATGACACCAGACATGTGGCCAGTCTGTGGACAGCGTGCCAGTGGAGAGGTATATCAGAGACATATCATTGTGAGTTGTGATGTCACACACTAAATGCATGTCCACACAAACCCTGTCAATCTATCAATCCACCATGTGTATAACAGCACTGATGACAGGGAATCTGTTCACAAATCTGTGTATATGTCTCCCATGTTGGTTGGCTGTCTCCACATGTCCTGTTCTGTGACATATTGCCACCCACTGTATGTGAATCTGTAGGCCATGGCCTCTGTAATGTCCCTCACACAGGCAAGGAAATGGGGCAAGGCCCACATTAAGGAATGTTCCATATGTCAGAACTAGCAGCAGTATCCAGGCCCACAGCACAATACAATGCGGGCACCTACATAATGGTATGGCCGTAGCAATACCTGACATCTGCACATCTGTACAGAGGACAGACAGTAAGTAGATAGCCAACAGATTATGCATTAGGATGAATGTTTTGCAAGATACATGTCTGAAACTGAAAGGTATGCCATTACTACACGACAGCAGTCCTCAATGACATGTCCAAAAAACATAGAAGTCTACAGTTAATATTAACATATCAGATCAATATCCAATAAGAGATACATATAAACATATAGCTGAAACACCAAGAACAAGATACTCAGTACTCATAGTCCAGTTTTGCATGCAGAGGTGTATGGTTCCAGTACTACAATCTGCAATCTACTCTTACTTGGAAATATGCTGTTAAAAGTACTAACATAATGATATAATATGTGTTAAACTATTTCTGCCAACCAGTGCACTGTAGCTGGTGTAACATGCAAGTGTGACTGCATATATAACCTGAGATACTACCCATGTATGAAAGAAATCCAAAGAGAAAAATTGTGGTACTACCCATGTATACCCAGGTGTCCCATACAGTATACTCACACCCCTTGCAACTGTAATGACAGCACTTAGAAGCATGTTATGTACAGGAAATGAAATACACTTCTTAAAGCTGTCATTACCCTGCTATTTTATCAGACTGGAATGTGATCACTGGTTATCAAGGCTGAGCTATGTTTAGCAGGTATAAAGCATTGCTTAAATGTAAATGCTAAGCAGATTTGCGCACTGGTAAGAAAAGACTACACGGTGTAAGCGCTTATTTGTTTAACCACACCTTAGTGTCGCTTAGCTTCATGCAAACCTGCTTAAAGAAGCTTTAAAGCACCTTAATCACCCTGTCTCCATCAGCCCTTGTTCTACCCAACAACAAAATAAATAGCCCATGTAGGTCTTGAACCCAGGGCCCTGCACACTATAGTCACAGCATGTAACCACTAAGCCATCTGAGCTGTGAGGATAGCTGGTGGTTTTTCAAATATATAATTCAGTACACATACTGAATAGTAGTGAACAACTGCATTGACTACTACAATTGTTTAGTACTTTTAAGTAAAAATAGTGGTGAATCAGTCATATTCTTATATGTGAATATACACATTTCAGATTAATATGGTGGGATACATCTGAGAAGGTACATATAACACTCATGTGTACAC